>NC_090377.1:12956060-13259242 GCF_036365525.1 Heterodontus francisci | reverse complement strand
ATCAGGATCTGATGGAGATAACAAGTTCTGAATAAGAACAGCCTTGACTCTATGAGTATTGCTCTCGCCACTGAGTCAAAGGTTGTGGGTTCAAGCCCCACTCCAAAGACTCGAGCACAAATTCAGGCACTGCATGCAATAGTGAGGGGCTGCTGCAGAGTTGAAGATGCCGTCTTTCAGAAGAGACCTACACAGTGCTTTAATTGTGGTCTAACCAATGTTTTGTATAAATTCATCATACTACTACATCATTCCTTTTTTTTTACTCTATCCACATATTTATAAAATGCAAAATTCTTTTGGCTTGAACAGCTTTATCTACTTGCACTCAAACTTTCAACTTATTGGGTATTTGATCCTCTGTTCATGCACTTTGGTGTATCCCATTAAGTGTATACTCCAATTCTTTGCTTTTTTTCCTACCAAAATGTATTACTTGGCAAGTAAGCACAAAATTTCATCTGCCCATTTTACTAATATTGTTATGTCCTCCTGAAGTCTTAAAAGTAAGGGTGAGAGTGGTCAACGACCAAAATGTCTGAAAATTAATGGCCGAAGACAAAAAGGCCTGACATTTTTTTTTGACAAGGCATCACGCAATTATAGCACTGTTAATGATCTGTAATAAATGCAAATGCTTCCAGGCCACTTCAAATATGTAGAAACATTAGTTTCCCCTCTGTTTACCTTTGATTACTGTCAAGATGGTGGACCAATGTATAAAATCACTCAAGTGACCTCAGCATTCCAACATTTCAGCACTTAATATAGTTAGTACATTATGTAATTATGAAGGATGAAGTAAATCTTAACACCAAAACTGTCAGTTCCGATTTTTTTTTTAAAGCTGGTCTTTTGAGTCTGAAGGTCAGAAGCTGCAGGGGTGTCCAACATTTTCGCGCGAGACCAAGATTTCTGTCCTACATCGGGGCCAGTGAGCAAGTTTTGGAAAGATAAAGGAATTAGACATTTATTTTACTATTAATCAAAACAAAAAAATGCCACTCTGCCCCAAGCCTCTGGCTGTGAGCTGGTCCGCTTTTTGGTCTCCCCTTGGCCTCTCTCTCCCTCTTCCCTGCAGCAGCCATTCCCACTCACTCCCTAAACTGCACAAGAACAGCAGGGACGGCTGATCCCAGTGAGCCTGCGCCGCAAACTGCCAACCAGCACTCACCCTGCCCGGGCAGCCCACTGTCACAGACACTGAACAATCACAGACAGGGCCAGATTGAAAGCTTGGGTGAGCCAGAAGAAGCCAATGGCAGATTTTCAAAACCTGAATGTCAGAAATCCGCCATTTGGCAGAAATTTCTCATGCCTCTGTCAGGTCTCGATCACTGTTTGCTAAAATTCCTACTTACATGTCATCAGCAAATTTTGAGTTTGTTCTCCTACAACAGTGAATGCACTCCAAAATGACTTAATTGGCTGTAAAGCACCTTGGGACATCCAGAAACCCTCATCTATGTGTTTGTTACCTCTAGACTCGACTATTCCAATTCCAATAATCTCCTGTCTGGCCTTCCATCTTGCACCCTCCATAAACTAGAGTTCATCCAAAACTCTTTTGCCTGTATTCTAATTCGCATGAAGTCATGTTCACCAATCGCCCTCTGTTCACAGAATTGTTACAGCACAGAAGGAGACCAGCTCTCCGAAGGAGCTATTCACCCACTGCCATTCCCCGCCTTCTCCCCGTAGCCCTGCACTTTCTTTCTTTTCAGATAACAATCCAATTCTCTCTTAAATGCCGCGATTGAACCTGCTTCCACCACACTCTCAGGCAGCGCATTCCAGATCCCAACCACTCGCTGCACGAAAAAACGTTTCATCATGTCGCCATTGCTTCTTTTGACAATAACCTTAAATCTGGTTCTCGATCCTTCCACCAATGGGAACAGTTCCTCCCTATTTACTCTGTCCAGATCCCTCGGCCAAATCTTCTCTCAATCTTCGCTTCTCCAAGGGAAACTGTCCCAACTTTTCCAATTTACCTATGTAACTGAAATTCCTCATCCCTGGAACCATTCTCATGAATCTTTCTGCACTCTTTCTAACGCCTTCACATCTTTCCCAAAGTGTGGCGCCCTACCAGACCTACAATTTGCTGCTGGTCTGGTAAGGCCTCGATTTTAAAATTCTCATCCACACTTTCAAATCTCTCCACGGCCTCATCCGTTCCTATCTCTGTAACTGCCTCCAGCTTGAGAAACCTCTGATATTTCTGCGCTTATCCAATTCTTGCCTCTTGTGAGAGCCCGATTTTAATCACTCCACCTTTGGCAGCCGTGCCTTCAACTGCCTGGGCCCTAAGATTTGGAATTCCCTCCTTAAATCTCTTTCTTTTCCTTTAAGATGCTCCTTCAAACCTACCTCTTTGACCAAGCTTTTGGTCACCTGTCCTAATACCTCCTTATATGGCTCAGTGTCAAATTTTGTTTGTCAACACTCTTGTGAAATGCCTTTGGACATTTTACTGTAATAAATGCACTATATAAAGGCAAATTGCTGTTGAGGTCGTGGAAGGCACTATATAAATGCTGCTCTGTCTCTCTTTTCAATCAATGCTTGTTATAATTTTAAAAACCTCCATCAAATTTTCTCTTAGCCTTCTTTTCCCCAGTACAATATCCTAGTATATCAAGTCCTTTTTCAAAAGTATAAGCCCCAATTTTACCTGACCCGCCCGGCAGGAATGGGGCGATTCAGGTCAGGCGCTACACCTATTTTATGCTCCATTGACTTCACATTCCCACCTGATAGAATAGGTTAAAATCAGGCCTCAAGTTTGTCATCCCTGGTATTTCCATGTTGCCTCTGGCATCGTTCTGAAATAATTTGAATTTTGGTTTCGAATTTTCCACTGGTCTCAAGTTTTAGTTTTATTTTGCTTATAGTCTTCAAGGGAATAAAAAAACAAATCTAGTTTCAATCCAGTCTTTTGCTTTCCAAAATATTTGTCGTATTTAGATTGTGGTGGGGGGGATGAAATGTAGTCAAAAATCCACAAACTCTTGTCGCCAGTGCACAGCCTTACACACAGGAAACACAGGTATTCAGCCACAAGGTTAGCATGCTTCACAGGAGAAGGTCACAATAACCTCCGCGCCTCAATTCCTGACCCGTGCTCGCAGTACATATGCACTACGTTTGGAGTGCGAATTTGTAAAATGTACCCAGTTAGATTTTGCTCGTTATATTTTCCAGAAATTTGATTTTCAACTTTATGGGATGCTGTAATAGTTATTTCCTTTGCCACAAAACTCACAAGGAGACAAAAAGTGTTGAGAAATAATAAACCAGAGCTTGAACATCAACTGATACTTTATTCCTCCGTTCCATTCGTAACATTGGTGTCAAAAGTTTCAAATACCGACCGGTGATGTCTTGATGTCTTATACATAGGAATTATTTTAATTTTAACTGTTATTTCATCTGAAATTTACACATCAGTTTTCATAAACAATATAAGCTTAATTTTAATTTGGTGACAAAAATACAGTTCTACTCCATGACTATACATTCTTCCTCATTTTTGTAGTTGGAAACACAGCTTGTTTCATTAATATAAACTACAATCTCAAGTACTTAATTTTCCTTTATCTCTAAGTAACAGTGGAAGAGACAGTGGCAAGTGGACAACATTCCAGTGAGCTGTGGCTCAGTGGCTAGCACTCTTGCCTCTGAGTCAGAAAGTTGTGGGTTCAAGTCCCACTCCAGAGACTTGAGCACAAAGTCTTGGCTAACACTTCAGTGCACGACTGAGGGAGTATCAGAATACAGCACTGTTGGAGTTACCAACTTTCGACTGAGACTTTAACTGAGGCCCTCTCAGATGGATGCAAAAGATCCCATGGCGCTATTTTGAAGAGGAGCAAGGGAGTTCTTCCCCCTGTATCCTGGAAAATATTTATTCCCTCAACCAACATCACTTGAAACAGATTATATGGTCAGTCACATTGCTATTTGTGGGAGTTTACTG
Organism: Heterodontus francisci; assembly: GCF_036365525.1. Classification (NCBI taxonomy): domain Eukaryota; kingdom Metazoa; phylum Chordata; class Chondrichthyes; order Heterodontiformes; family Heterodontidae; genus Heterodontus; species Heterodontus francisci. The sequence goes on along the minus strand of NC_090377.1, from coordinate 13,255,260 downwards.
TGTGCAGATTAGCAGCCACGTTTTCTATATTACAACAGTGACTAAACATCAAAAGTGAGTAGTTTGCAGTAAAGTGCTTTAGAATGTCCTAGGGCCATAAAAGATGTTGCTAAATACACCAAACCTTTTTTCTCTGGGTAGTTACGTACCGAATAGGATCGCGCTTCAAGTGGCGAGAAAATCCACTCAATGTAAGCAGTCATCCCTGGCTGGATCTCTCCACGTGGGTTCAGGCACTGAAAGATGGGATGGTTGTAATTCTTCTCCAGAACGCTTTTCACAGAATCCAACTGGATGTCATAAATCACTCTCACCGAACCACCATTATACAGCTCATAAATCTGTGGTGAGCGAGAGACACAAGAAAGGGTTGAGTGCCATGCAATTCTTACAACCAGACGGCCCTCTAACCCATTTCAGAGGGCACTAGGACTGTCAAGTCTGTTTGAACGTATCCCTGAAGGTTTCATTACACAAGGTCCCAACTTCCCACAGCCCTGTCCTCCAGGCTCTCACCATTGGTTTACCCAAAACATCCGTGACATGTCCTGTCTTCCCACCGAACAGGCTCTTCGCAACTCAAATAGATGATTCTTGACAGTCAAACAGTATTCCTTCCCCCCTCCTGTATTTTTGTAACTAGTGAATGAAAGCGTTCAAAGAAAATGGGACCCACAGCCCCCCTGCAATTTTCTTAATGCCTCCATGCTTTTTCTTTTGGGTTTTGCCCACAGAATAATCTTCAATTGCTAAGGCTCCAGGGCAATTCTGGAGGGCTGGCAACCTTAGAGATGACCAAGAATCAATCTACACAGAGTTACGAGTAGACCAGGCAGAGGTGGCAGGCTCTATTCCTTGAAGCATATTAAAGATTCATGTGGATTTTTAGAAACCAAAGTCCAAAGGCTTTCGCTAGTATTTTTCTAGTTCTAGCCCACTGAGTTACCAGATTCATTTTGAATTCACTCTCACAACTTGCCACCATGGGATTTGAATTTGTGTCTCACGCGTTGTTAGTTCAGTACCAAAATCTCTAAATCAATGTTGTTGGGTGACTATTCAAGAGTTGGAATCCCAGGGCTGATTGCTCCCCTCCCTAGACCAGGACATGGAGGTCAATTGCAGGCATCATCACAGAAGCTGAGATCAGCTAACATCACAACACAGCCTGGGAATCAAACTCAGAGCCTTGTTGATATAAATTACACCGTTTCATAGGAGGCATTGCATTTATTAACAGAGCCTTCAAGGGAGAGGCGGGGTAGGGAAGAGACAAAAATGGAGCTGAGATAAATAGTTAAATGATATTGTTAAAAAAACTGATACGTTTTCAGCATTAAATCCCATGTAATTACGTTTTCCCCCAAATTTTACAAATGAATCTAATCCAGTACAAATGAAATATTAGATATTGGATAACATGATCTGCACTCAATTATAGTACAAATGTGAAATGCGTACTTACTCACACTAGACAACAATGAGTGAATTTAACTGCTGGATGCTGCAAGAAGAGCTTGGTACCTGAGGGATTCACTCACCTGCTTGGGTGGGTTGAAAGTGCTGATACAAACGGGTGCAAACTTATGATGGGTGACGAGGAAGTGAATGTAGCAATGATCTTTAGGCACAGTAATACCGATGAAATTTAACTGGAAGGAGACAAAAATGATAAGATCATTTGCATTGCTGCAAGGACGGGCATTCTTATTGGTTCGAGTTGAAGCACTTTAAGAATGTAGCTGGAGATGAACGAAATAAGAGGGTACACTGCCTGTAAAAGGCTTTGCTCCAATGAGCACAACCAATGAAAGGTCTGATAAATAATGGTGCAAAGGCCATTTCCGTGGATTAACTCGGAGAAGAGAAGAAACAGCTCCATATAGAGAAACAGTGGGGGTAATTTTGGTACCTGAGCTGGCATTCTGTCAGAGTGAATCGCCTGCCTGTTGCAGAATCTGCCCAATTTAGGAGGCGACGGTGGCCTAGTGGTAACATTATTGTACTAGTAATCCAGAGGCCCAGGCTCAAATCCCACAACGGCAGCTAGTGTAATTTAAATTCAATTAATTAATAAATTCAATTAATTAATAAAAAAGTCTGGAATTGGAAGCGAGTCTCAGTAACGGTGCCATGAAACCATCATCGATTGTTGTAAAAATCCATCTGGTTCACTAATGTCCTTTAGGGAAGGAAATCTGCTGTGCTTACCTGATCTGGCCTACATGTGACCCGAGACACACAGCAATGTGGTTGACTCTTAACTGCCCTCTGAAATGGCCTAACGAGCCACTCAGTTGTCAAAGGCAATTAGGGATAGGCAACAAATGCTGGCCCTGCCAGTGAAGCTCATGTCTCTTGAAAGGACTAAAAGATAAAATTCATCCCATTTATTGCTGTGACTCAGTGGGCCAAGAGCGACATCTCAATTCATTCCATCTTCGCTGCCTCCGGAGGATCCTTGGCATCAGGTGGCAGGACCGTATCTCCAACACAGAAGTCCTCGAGGCGGCCAACATCCCCAGCATATACACCTACTGAGCCAGCGGCACTTGAGATGGCTTGGCCATGTGAGCCACATGGAAGATGGCAGGATCCCCAAGGACACATTGTACAGCGAGCTCGTCACTGGTATCAGACCCACCAGCCGTCCATGTCTCCGCTTTAAAGACATCTGCAAACGTGACATGAAGTTCTGTGACATTGATCACAAGTCGTGGGAGTCAGTTGCCAGTGATCACCAGAGCTAGCGGGCAGCCATAAAGGCGGGGCGAAAGATTGGCGAGTCGAAGAGACTTAGTTGGCAGGAAAAAAGACAGAAACGCAAGGGGAGAGCCAACTGTGTAACAGTCCCGACAACCAACTTTATCTGCAGCACCTGTGGAAGAGTCTGTCACTCTAGAATTGGCCTTTATAGCCACTCCAGGCATTGCTTCACAAACCACTGACCACCTCCAGGCGCGTTTACCCATTGTCTCTCGAGACAAGGAGGCCAAAGAAGAAGAAGAAATGGGTAGCACTCTCGCCTCTGAGTCAGAAGGTTGTGTATTCAAGTCCCATTCCAGAGACAAGCACAAAAAGAAATCTAGGCTGACAGTAAAGTACAATGCAGTACTGTGGGAGTGAAGCACTGCCGGAGTTACAGTCTTTTGGATGAGACGTTAAACTGAGGCCCCATCTGCCCTCTCAGGTTGTTATAGAAGATCCCATGGCACTATTTCAAAGAAGAGCAGGAGAGTTCTCCCCCAATATTTACCCTCAAATAGCAACACCAAAGCAGATTATCTGGTAATCACATTGTTGTTTGTGGGACCTTAAATTAGTTGCTGCATTTCCTACATTACTGCAAGAATTAAAATTCAAAGTACTTAATTGACTGTGAATCGTTTTGGGACGTTCTGAGGTCATAAAAGGTACTATAAAAATAAGTCTTTTTCTCTCTGTAGTGAGGGACAAGACCACAACATGTGGGTGCCATCTGCTTGTTCAGGTGAACATGAAAGCCCCTGGCGCAGTATTCAAAGAGGGATAGGCGTTTTCTTGGAACCGTTAGCCAATATCCCTCCTATAGCAAATACCACAAAAAAAACAGAAACTGGCCGTGGGATGTTGTTGGCATGGTGTGGCATTACAAACAAAATATTGCATCCCAAAACTGACTTACTGTGCAAAGTGCTCTGAGACTTTTGGACGACGTAATCGCACACTGTAGATTGTGAGTATTTAGCTGCTTTTACAAAGAAAGACTTGCATTTATGTAGCACCGAAGAAGGGTCACTGACCCGAAACGTTAACTCTGCTTCTCTTTCCACAGATGCTGCCAGACCTGCTGAGTGAATCCAGCATTTCTTGTTTTTGTTGCATTTATGTAGCACCATTCATGATTTCAGGACATCCCCAGTGCTTTACAGCCAGTGAAGTATAGTCAGTTATAATGTAGGAAACATGGCAGCCAATCTGTGTTCAGCAAGCTCCCACAAACAGCAAAGTGATAATGACTAGATAATCTGTTTTTGTGACGTTGATTTTCCTGGCCAGGACTCTGCAGATAATTCCCTTGTTCTTCTTTGAAGTAGAGGGCGTCTTAGAGTTTAATCTCTGACCCAAGCGACGACACGTCCAATAGTGCAGCATTCCCTCAAGTACTGCAATGGCAGCATCAGCCTGCATTACATGCTCAAGACTCTGGTATGAGGCTTGAGCCCACAACCTTCTGACTCAGAGGAGAAAGTGCTACCAACTGAGCTCATAGAGGTTTAACATGTGAAATTGACTTCCAGAAAGGATAATAGAGGCAAAAAGCCTGCAGTTTATGAAGAAACAACTGGGTACTACAGTCCGAGGTGAGTTAGGGGGAGGAGAGATGTTGGGATTTCCCTTGGATGGGTGAATTAAGGTGGGCCAAATGGCTGCCCACATCAATGCCAGCATGTTAAGACTGGCTGTGTGGAAGACTGCTTCTTTTACCAGGTCTCCCTGGAGCCAGTAAGACAATGATTGTCGGCAGGACCATGTTTGGGCAGAGATGTCATAATGTGGGATTATAATGTCCCCATAAACGCACGCTCCAATTCTCTCTGCAATGATAATCTGACAAACTCCATGATGACAGCAACAACAGCCTGCATTTATACAGCATCTTTAACTCAGCAAAATGGCCCAAGAAGTTCACAGGAGTACTAATCAGCAAAAATGCCGAATCACATAAGGAGATATTGGGAAAAGTGACGAAAAACTTGGTCAAAGACAGAGGCTTTAAGAAGCTTATTAAAGGAGCAGCAAGAGGCAAGAGTTCTTGGAGGGTTGTAAAGGAGAGATAATGGAGGGATTTGAAAACAAAGAGGAGACTTTTTGAAATTGAGGTGGTGCCAGACCAGGAGCCAATGTAGGTCAGCAAGCACAGGGGTGATGGGTGAACGGGACCTGGTGTGAGTTAGAATATGGGCAGCACAGTTTTGGACAAGCTCAAATTTACAAAGCCAAAATATCACAGGCAGCTTGCCGATGCACATTGCAGCTGGTTGAGCAGCCGCATGATCCACTACTAAATATAAAGGAGGGGCCCAGTTAGCTCACTCTCTCAAGATCCCAGGCTCAAGCATAAAAGCAGCTTTTGTTTCTTTCTTTCCTTCTGACTGCACTGCTCCCAACAGGGCAGTAGAAATATTTGCCTGCAATGTCAGGAGTCAGGTGACCCAGGATCTTATCTAATACCTTGCAAGTGATATAACAATGGTCTAGATATACTTTCTGTTACCTTGTAAGTTCATAGGATTACAGAATAATGCAGCACAGGAGGTGTTCATTCGGCCCATCCTGCCTGCGCTGGCTATTTACTACCAGCTATCCAATTTTCCCACAACCCCTCTCTTTCCCATAGGCCTCGAATTGTTTATTCCCTTCAAGTGTTTATCAAATTCTCTTTTGAATGTTACTATTGAATCTACTTTCACCACCCTTTCAGGCAGTGTATTCCAGATCATCACAATTCACTGCGTAAAAATAATGCTTCCTCATGTAGCCTCTGGTTCTTTTGTCAATCACCTTAAATCTGTATCCTCTGGTTACCAACCCTCCTGCCACTGGAAACAGTTTCTCCTTATTTACTCTATCAAAACCATTCATGATTTTGAACACCTCTATCACAATCTCCTCTTAACCTTCTCTGCTATAAGAACAATTCCAGCTTCTCTCCTTTCTCCACGTAGCTCAAGTTTTTCATCCCTGCTACCATTCTAGTAATTGCCTTCTGCACCCTCTCTAAGGCCTTCACATTCATCCTAAAGTGTGGTGCCCAGAATTAAACACAATACTCCAGCTAAGGTCTAACCAGTGATATATAAAGATTCAGCATAACTTCCTTGCTTTTGTATTCTATTCCTCTATTAATAAAACCAAGGATCCCATATACTTTTTTTTAAAAACAGCCTTCGCAACATGTCCAGCCTCCTTCAAACATTTGTCGATATATGCTCCCAGTTCTCTCTGTTCCTGCAGTCCCTTTAAAATTGTACCATTTAGTTCATATTGATCCTTCTAATTTTTCCTACCAAAATGTATCAATTCACACTTCTCTGCATTAAATTTCATCCTCCCATATCCTCAAATCTGTTAGTATCCTCCACATATTTTACTACAATTCAGAGTTTCGTGTTATCTGCAAACTTTGAAATTATGCCCTGTATACCCAAATCTAGGTCATTAATATATTTCAAAAACTGCAGCCGTCCTAATACCGACCCCTGGGGAACACCACTGTACATTTCCCTCCAGTCTGAAAAACAACCATTCACCACTATGCTCTGCTTTCAGTCCCTTTGCCAATTTTGTATCCATGTTGCCAATGTCCCACTAATTCCAATGGGCTATAATGCGACAGTTCTATGATAATGGTTATGGGATCCGGCAAGCTATATAATTCATTGTGAAAGTTTTTTTTTGCATTTTCCACTGAGTAGTTATTAGGTTAAAGAAAACCAGTCTGTCTGCACGGAGTGTAAAGGAGGGAGTTTGGTAAGTGAGTGAATTTTAAGGGTTAATCTCTCAAGACTAGTTTTGTTTTGTTTACATCTAGCAATTAATTGAAATTCCTATTTCAGTTAAGAGGTAAGTTAGGGGTTCTTGCAGTTTTAAGCAGGGGTATATTAACACTCAGAGTAGCTGTAGCCAGTTAATTAGGTTAGCTTAAACTGGTTTCTGAGCTTGAGCAGAGCTCTAGAAGAGCTGACACAGCATTGTTTTCAGTGTATAAATTCAGGGGATTCTCAGTGCTGCTTGTCTGCACAGACTGCTGCTGAAGGACAGAGAGTGTGAAGAAGGAAGTTTGGTAATTGAGGGAGTTCAACAAGGAGGGGAACTATAAATTAAGAAGAAAATAAGTTTGAGTGCAGAGAGTGTAAAGTGGGAGCTTAGTGCATGAGGAAGGGGCTCCGTTCTTTCTTTCTTTTACCTTTTTTCAGCCACCAGTAGCTGCCTCTCTCTTTGGTACAGGGGAAGAAGTTGATTGGTGAGTAACTGGTAAATTATTTTACTTCTCATTGTAATAAAATGTTTTTAAAGTTACATTATGGCAGGTCAGCTCAGTCAAGCGGAATATACGGCCTGCGGTATGTGGGAAGTCATGGACTGCAGGAAGCACCACTGGCTGCAGAAGCTTGAGCTCTGGGTTTCAGAACTCGAGCATGGTTGGAGTCACTGTTGTGCATCCACGAGGCAGTGGACTATGTAGATAGCATGTTTAAGGAGGTGGTCACACCGCAGGTTAGGAACATGCAGGTGGAGAGGGAATGAGTGACAGCCAGGCAGTCTAAGAGAACCAGGCAAGTAGTGCAGGAGTCCCCTGAGTCTACCTTGCTTGCTAATCATTTTTCCATTTTGGATACCGGTGAGGGCGATGGTTCCTTGGGGGAGTGCAGCCAGAGCAACGTCCGTGGCACCACGGGTGGCTCAGCTACACAGGAGGGGAGGAAGAAGAGTGGAAGAGCATTCGTGATAGGGGATTCGATAGTCAGAGGATCAGAACAGGCATTTCTGCGGCAGTAAACGTGACTCCAGGATGGTGTGTTGCCTCCCTGGTGCCAGGGTCAAGGATGTCACGGAAAGGCTGCAGGACATCCTTCTGGGGGAAAGTGAACAGCCAGAGGTCGTGGTCCACATTAGTACCAATGACATAGCTAGGAAGAGGCACAAGGTCCTGAAAGCAGATTTTAGGGAGTTAGGAAGGAAATTAAAAAGCAGGACCTCCAAAGCAGTAATCTCAGGGTTACTCCCAGTGCCATGTGCTAGTGAGCATAGGAATAGGTGGATTGATCAATTGAACACGTGGTTGGAGAATTGGTGTAGGAGGGAGAGCATTAGATTTCTGAGGCATTGGGACCCGTTCTGGGGCAGGTGGGACATGTACAAGATGGATGGGCTACACCTTAACAGGACCGGAGCTAACAACCATGCCTGCAGGGTGACCAAGACTGGGAACTGAATATTCAACATTTAGGAAGGACTGACGAAAAGGAGGTTGTGTTGCATTGGTAATAAGGGAGGATCTCAGATCAGAAGAACAAAATGTGGAATCTGTTTGGGTGAGCTAAGAAACAGCAAGGAGCAGCAAACATTGGTAGGAGTTGTTTATAGGCCACCAAATAGTAGTGGTAGTGTGGGGCATGGCATTAATCAGGAGATCAGAGAAGCCTGTAGCATGAGTAATACAGTAATCATGGGTGAATATAATCTTCATTAGACTGAGTAAACCTAATGAGCAGTAATGCTATGGAGGACAATGTCTGGAATGTGTTAGGGATGGTTTTCTAGAGCATTATGTTGAGGAATCGACTAGAGAACAGGCTATTTTAGATCTAATATTATGTAATGAGAAAGGGTTAATTAATAATCTTGTTGTAAAAGAATCCTTAGGGATATGTGACCATAATATGATAGAACTTTACATTATGTTTGGAAGTGAGGTAGTTCAAACTGAAGCCAGGGTGTTAAATTTGAACAAAGGAAATTATGAAGGTATGAGGGGCAAATTGGCTGAGGTGGATTGGGAAAATACATTAAAAGGTATGACTGTACATAGGCAATGGATAGTCTTTAAAGAAATATTACATAGTTTACAGCAACTGTACATTCCTTCAAGGCACAAAAACCCCAAAAGTAAAGGCAGTCAACCTTGGATAACAAAAGAAGTTAGGGATTGTGTAAGATTAAAATAAAAGGCCTATAAAGTTGCCAGAAATAGTAGCAAACCTGAGGATTGGGAGGATTTTAGAATACAGCAAAGGAGGATGAAGCATCTGATAAAGAAAGGGAGAATAGATTAATGTAAGCTAGCAAAAAATATAAAAGTGGACTGTAAAAGCTTCTATAGGTACGCAAAAAGGAAACGTTTGGCTAAGACAAATATGGGTCCATTACAGGCAGAGTCAGGAGAATTTATAATGGGGTATAGAGAAGTGGTAGAGAATAAGAAATTATTACTTTGTGTCTGTCTTCACTGAGAAAGATGCAAGAAATCTCCCAGAATTAGAGATCCAAGGGATTAGGGGGAATGAGGAATTGAACAAAATTATTAGCAAGAAGGTTGTATTGGATAAATTAATGGGGCTGAAGGTTTATCAGTCCCTAGGACCTGATATTCTACATCTCAGAGTGTTGAAAGAGGTAGCCGTGGAGATAGTGGATGCATTGGTGATAATCTTCCAAAATTCCAAGATTCTGGAGCGGTTCCTGCAGATTGGAAGATTGCAAATGTCACCCCACTATTTAAGAAGGGAGGGAGAGAGAAAACAGGGAATTACAGACCTGTTATCCTTACATCAATTGTTGGGAAAATGCTAGAATCCATCCTAAAGGATGTGATAATTGGACACTTGGACAATAATGATCTGATTGGGCATAGTCAACATGGATTTATGATTGGGAAATCATATTTGACGAACCTGTTGGGAGGTTTTTGAGGATGTTACTAACAGAATTGATAAAGGGCAGTCGGTGGGCGTGGTATACTTGGATTTTCAAAAGGCCTTTGATGAAGTCCCCCACAGGAAGGGATAGGAAGTAATATACTGGCATGGATTAAGGATTGGTTAACAGGCAGAAAACAGAGAGTAGGAATAAACAGGTCATTCCCACATTAGCAGGCTGTGATTAGTGGGGTACCACAGGGATCAGTGCTTGGGCCCCAGCTGTTCACAATATATATCAATGATTTGGATGTGGGGACCAAATGTAATATTTCCAAGTTCGCTGATGACGCAAAACTAGGTGGGAATGTGTGTTGTGAGGAAGTTGCAAAGTGGCTTCAAGGGGATTTGGAAAGACTTCGTGAGTGGGCAAGAACATGGCAGATGGAATATAATGTGAAAAAATGTGAGGTTATCCACTTTGGTAGGAGGAATAGATGTGCAGAGTATTTCTTAAATGGTAAGAGATTAGAAAGTGTAGATGTATAAAGGGACCTGGGTGTCCTTGTCAATAAGTCGCAAGCTAGCATGTAGGTGCAGCAAGCAATTAAGAAGGCTTAATGGTATTTTAGCCTTTATCGCAAGAGGATTTGAGTACAGGAGTAGTGAAGTCTTGCTTCAATTGTATAGAACCTTGGTTAGACCGCACCTGGAGTATTGTGTGCAGTTTTGGTCCCCTTACCTTAGGAAGGATATTATTCCCATAGAGGGAGAGCAACCAAGGTTCACCAGATGTTCCTGGGATGGCGGGATGGTCCTGTGAAGAGAGATTGGAGAAACTAGGCCTGTATTCTCCAGTGTTTCGAAGAATGAGAGGTGATCTCATTGAAACCTACAAAATACTTAAAGGGATAGACTGGGTAGATGCAGCTAAGATGTTTCCCCTGGTTGGGGAGTCTAGAACCAGGGGACACAATTTCAAAATAAGGGAGAAAACACTTAGTACAGAGATGAGGAGAAACTTCTTTATTCAGAGGGTTATCTTTGGAATTCTCTACCCCAAAGGGCTGTGGAAGCTCAGTCATTGAGTAGGTTTAAAGCAGAGATTGACAGATTTCTAAATACAAATGACATAAGGGGATATGAGGATAGTGTGGGAAGTGGATGATCAGCCATGATCGTATTGAATGGCGGAGCAGGCTCGATGGGCTGAAGGGCCTACTCCTGCTCCGATGTTCCAAAGCCGAGCCCACTAACCATTTTATGGAGCACGCTCCATGGGAATTTCCCAGACCGATGTTATTCCGGTACACCTGCTCCAGCATTTGCTCAAGGAAATAGCAGAGTACAGAACTTGGCAGAGATGGCCACCTAGTATGTTTTTTTAAATAAAACCACTTTAAGGTAAATATTTATCAACCCTTACTGTATTACGCATGGTCATTCCTGAGCTACATAATAACCCGTATTTGATACAAGCTTTGAATATTTATCAGCCCGCAACTTCTTGTCAGCGGCAAAGCTATCGCTAATGCTGCTGCCTGCCCAAAAAAATACAAACTCACATGGTTTGTAGTTTGCAGGGAGAACATCCTGTTCCTCCTGCAGCAGGTCCTGATGTGGGGACAAGCAGCGAGGGGTTCCAGTGTCGGTTTTCACGCCCCCTTTTCATGCCACGAGCTGATGATAAGCCCCTTGAGGTCCGTGTTCAGCTCAGTGGCACGTATTTCTTTTTAATGATTTTAAACGTTTGAACACTCCATTAAAGGGAGCAGTTTTAAACAGAAAACAAAAAATTGTACAACCCCATTCATATTACATATTTTTTATTACATCGCATTTACAGCAGAGAAACAGGCCATTTGGCCCAACTAGTCCATGCCGGCATTTATGTTCCACACGAGCTTTCTCCCACCCCTCTTCATCTTCCCCGATCCACATAACCTTCAATTCCTTTCTCCCTCATGTGTTTATCTAGTTTCCCCTTAAGTGCATCTATGCTATTCGCCTCAACTACTCCATGTGGCTGTAAGTTCCACATTCTAACCACTCTCTGGGTGAAGAAATTTCTCCTGAATTCCCTGTTGGAATTATTGGTAAGTTCCTGATATTTTTACCATTAATCATTGAATGCGAATAGCGCCTCGAGTAACAGCTGGGACTATCTCATTTGAGTAAAATAAGCTTTATAGACTATACTGTATTGGAAACATATAAGGATAAAAACACTGAACTTTGTTTTTTTTAAGCAGGCGAGGTCCTTTTTACCTAATGGACCTTTCTGCCCCTATGACTGATGGCCTGAAAAGAATTAAAGAACTGGGCTCCTCTCTCTCCAAAGAGATGGCCAAGCTAACTAGTAACTTTAAACTGGGCTTTGGAGTATCCGTAGACAAGACAATCCCATTTGATCAAAACGACCCCTAATGATTTAGCTAATCCTTGCTGATATGCAATTTACATAATCCCTGCTGGTTCATCAAAGCGAACACTTATATGTAACTATCCCTATTGCATCCCAATGGAACACTGCGGGCGAGCCTGGGGAGCCAAAAGAGTGAGAATGTTTCAACACTTCTGTTATTCTGTGTTTAACGATGCGCTCCTGAGCGGGCTCTGTGCATGCTAGTATCAGCCCTAAGAAGATCACAGTGAAAACATGTATATCTTCTGAACAACCAGCCCAGCTTTCCGATTTACAGGTACCTGCCTCTTTAGAAAAAAGGTCTGGCGGAACCATCAGTGTGCCCTCCGCCGGAGCTCTTTGAGGTGTACCACAAGTTCCGGTTTTCGGCACAAGTGCAATCGTCGAAATTGCGGTGCCGTTGCGGCCCTCAATAGTGGCAACAGTCTCAGCTTTTGTGGGGCAGACAAATGGCCAGAGATGTGTCCAAAGTGGCACATGCATCTGTCAGTCCTGTTCTAATTAGCTGTCCTGCCAATGACTTTGCAAACTCTGGCAGGGTCAGAGCTGGACAGCACAACCCCAACATAACCAGCGTGATTGGGTCCAAAGAAATTTGGGCCAAGTGTGAAAAGAAAGATTTGCATTTATATTGCACCATTTGTGATCTCAGGGCATTCCAAAGTGCTTTACAGTCGATTAATTACTTTTGAAGTGTAGTCACTGTTGTAATGTAGGAAATATAACATCCAATTTGCGCACAGCAAGCCCCCACAAACAACAATGTGATAATAACCAGATAATCTGTTTTAGTGATGTTTGTTGAGGGATAAATAAAGACCCAGGGTATAGTAATATATTCCAGTCTGGAAGAGGAAAACACTTTGGAACCAGCAAAAGTGAATCCATTAGCAAAGGGAACGAAAAACATGAACCTCTTTGGCACAAGTGAACAAACAGATCCGAGCAATTATGATTAAAATCAGGAAATGACAATATTGTACTCAGACAAATAGCATCCCTACACAAGGCACACTTTTGTCACAAGTTATGGAAAAAGCAATGACAGAATGCCTACCCCTCATACTGAGAGTCCTGACTCACCATGTGACGATGTAAAGATATGTGACATGCCTTGTGAAGGCAGTCAAGAAAAATTACAAAACATCATGAATAATCTTCTGAAACATGATGCTAACTTGGCCATTGGTGACATGAACACAAAGCTTTCAGTCAAGATGTATCTAAGATTATAAAATATAAGCTGTCTGCAGTTTTGGGCTCTTTCCCATTGGTTAAGAAACAGGACCTTGAATGGCCAATATCGGCCTCAATTCTTGGCTCCCGTCACAGTAACATGCTTTGTCACTTCTGTAACTGCTGAGGGACAACTGTTTATCCCAATAGCCCTCATTAGTGGGCAGTATTTGTAGAAACTTGCCCCACATCTGATGTGCTTTGAAAACTCTTCCAATTACAGGGCTTATCTCATTCAATGTGAAACAAATCACTCCCTGGGGTATCGCAAACTGTTCCTTACCAGAATTTCACGGCCGTGGGAAAGTTTCAGCAGAACGGGAATCCGATCAGTGCCTGTAAATTCATGCCTGGAAAATGGAGGGAACAATTTAAATATAAAGTTCTGCTCTCCACAATTTCAACCCAGGCATCAAAGATCTGTGATGGCTACTTTTATGTGCGAGCTTATAAGCATCTTAGACCAGAATAAAACTTTAAACTCCAAGATGTGTAATTATCAAGAGGTTTAGAACATGAATATGGTTCCAAAATTTTAACTTGCACTCTTTTGTCTCATAATTAACAGTCGATATAATTCATCCAGAGTTACAGCCTTTGTACAACACTGTTTTACATTAAGAGCTCTTCAACTCACTTGAACCATGACTTGTGGTAATATAGGCTATTGTCATAAATTCCCATGTGGAAGCCTCTATGTGGAACTATTATAGAATATTGTCATATATCCCTAATGCACTTACGCAGAGGTGTTATTGGACATTTTCATACATCCTTTGCCTCTAACAGAAGTTTGAGGAATAGGAATCATTAAAACTTGGTTAATAGTCTTCATTAAATCAAACCAGTTAAATAATAAGACAACCGTTACAAGTAGTGCTAACCTTGTATAACGCTGTTACCACCACTATAACAACAGTATTGATTTGCGTTTATATAGCCCCTTTAACATCCCAAGGAGCTTCACAGGAGCACTTAACAAATAAAAGGTTGACACCAAGCCAGAGATATTAGGATAGGTTGGTCAAAGAGGTAGGCTTTAAGGAGGTACAGAGGCTTAGGGAGAGAATTCCAGAGCTTAAGGTTCAGCAGCTGAAGGCGAGGCTGACAATAATGGAGCATTGAAGATTGGATATATACCTTTAACATATATATTTTATATTATTAAAAGCTTTTTATGGTTATTCTTGCTGGTCTTTAAAGCATGGATTTGCTGGAACATTTTTTCAATTTAAAATTCTACACTTAGTTGTAGTCCAATGACATATTTATAAATTGTAGGCCATCTTTGTAGATTTCAGTACTTGAGCATCTGAAAGAACATTATTTTCTTCTGAGAGCTAATTTGGAGCAAAATGTTCTGCAAGTCTGCACAGACCTGGCGTACCTTTACTGAAGATTGGAAGTACTTGTACAGGTCATAATTATACTGTTTGTCCAATACTGCATAAAGCAAACTCACATGTAGGTTCCCCACACTATCTCTAGGGTTAATGAGACTTACCTGTAAGTGAGTTGAATGGTTGCTCGCTGTCCAGGAAGCAGACATCCAGATTTTGGTTCCACGGCGAAGAGCTGATTGTCCTCGATCCTCATTTCATGCAGCTCGGTGGGGTTGAATTCTCCGGTCTCTGCCCAGTACTCCAGGTCCAGCTGTTGGTCCGTTGGAAACAGGAAGGCCCTTGGCAAGGTAACAGGAGCAAACCAAAGAAAAAAAGCCATTGACCAATGGCTGTAAGTTCAAAATGTAAAGGCATAACCCACTTATGCTCTTATTTTCACCATCCTGTTCATAGAAGAGTTGTCATAGAATCATAGAGCGCAGAAGGCAGCCATTCAGCCCATTGTGCCTGTGCTGGTTCTTTGAAAGACCTATCCAATTAGTTTCTCTCCCCCAACTTGCTCTTTCCCCATAGCTCTGCAAATGTTTCTTTTTAAGTATTTATCCAATTCCCCTTTGAAAGTTACTAATGAATCTGCTTCTACCACACTTTCAAGGCACTGCATTCCAGATCATCATAACTCGCTGTGTAAAATAAATTCTCATCTCCTTCTTCGTTCTTTTGCCAATTATCTTAATTGTGTCCACTGGTTACCAACCCTAACAGTGGAAACGTTTCTCCCTATATACTCTTATCAAACCCCTCACCATTTTGAACACCTAACTACTTACAGAGAACTATCACTTTACCTTCCAATAACCTGAGATGTTTTTCTACTCTCAAGGAACTCGCCTGTAGTGAAAATCCATCCTGACCACACAGCCTGGCAGTCTGCTCCAGAGCTCGAGTCTCTGCAAAAAGAAATGCTGCCTGGATGCTAACCTAAATGTTTTTGGGTATTTTACACTGATGTCCTGAGACCTCCCCTCACTTCTCTATCTAGCAAAATATCTAATAGAAATAAGCATGAAGCTGCAACATGTACATATATAACCTCGCACTCCAAAATACTGAAACTGTTGAGAATTGATAGTTCACTGTGCATTTTCTTTGGTATTTCTTGTGGGATCATGCAGTATTGGAGATTGGCTGCTGTATTCACCTCCACAACAAGAGACGACACCATGCACTTTGGGATGTCCTGAGGACATGTCAGAGTGCTACATAAATGTAAGCTCATTCTTTCCTTAACTATTTGGAGGACTTAGTCCTTTAGATTCCCCCACCATTCAGTTAAATTGAACTTACATGTTTGCTACGCTCTTTTCTTGAAACTGTATAAATTAGCATGTTGCAATATTTTTCTGGAATTCAATTATACAGGTTCAGTTTCTCTTCCCTCCCTAATGCACCACAATCCCGGACAACCATATCTTCAGTAAGTGTCTGCAGCTTGCACGACTTCAACTCAGAATTTCTGAGCTGGAGACTGAGTTGCAGACATTGCGGAGCATCAGGGAGGGGGAGAGTTACCTGGACATTTTGTTCCAGGAGGCAGTCACACCCCTTAGAGTAGGGAGACCATTAGAGATGGCCAATGGTCAGGGACAGGAGAGTGTGACTGTGAGGGAGGCAGGTAGGGAATATCAGCACGTAGTGATGGAGGAACCTCAGCCCCTGACCTTGTCCAACAGGTACGAGGTCCTTGCTACCTGTGTGGATGAAGAGAAGGACTGCAAGGTGGATGAGCGGACTGATCAAGGCACCATGGTGAAAGATGCCATTCCAGTGGCGGAGTGAAGAGGAATGTGGTAGTGATAGGAGACAGTATAGTCAGGGGGATAGATACTGTTCTCTGTAGCCTTGACTGGGAGCTCCGACAGCTGTGTTGCCTGCCTGGTGCCCGGGTTAGGGACATCTCCTCGCAGCTGCAGAGGAACCTGGAGTAGGAGGGAGAGGGGGAGGATCCAGTTGTTGTAGTCCAATGACATAGGTAGAACCAGAAATGATGTTCTGCTTAGAGAATCTGAGAAGTTAGGGTCCAAACTAAAACGCACAACATCAAAGATAATAATCGCCGGATTGTTACCTGAGCCATGCGCAAATTGGCATAGGGTCAAGCAGATTAGAGAACTAAACACGTGGCTCAAAGAGTGGTCTGGGAAGAAGGGGTTTAGATTCTTGGGGCACTGGCATCAGTACTCAGGGAAGAGGGAGCTATTCCGTTGGCATGGGCTTCACTTAAACCAGACTGGAACAGGTGTCTTGGCCAATCGCATAACTAGGGCTGTGAACAGGGGTTTAAACTAACTGGGGGTGGGGGGAGGGGGTTTTGGTAAAGGGCAATTTAGAAATCCAAAGAGAGGGGTCAGGGCATCGGAGCAGGATAGTGATGTGGGTAACTCCCAACAGAATGGGACAGGAAGGGACAGAGAGTTTAACAAAAATTATACATTGGCAAATAAAGTCATTGCAGGGAATAGAAGTCAAGTAATGAAATTGAAGTTCCTTTATCTGAATGCACGGAGCATCTATAATAAGATAGATGAACTATTGGCACTAACAGTGGTAAATGATCTAGATCTAATTGCCATTACCGAGACATGGTTACAAAAAGATCAAGGTTGAGAATTAAATATTCCAGGGTACACAATATTTCAGACAGACAGACATAATGGCAAAGGAGGAGGGATAGCCCTGATAGTAAAGGATGGCATAGGGACATTAATAAGAAGGGATCTGGCCTCAGAAGATCATGAAGTAGAATCAGCTTGGGTGGAAATTAGGAATAGCAGGAGTCAGAAAACACTGGTGGGAGTAATTTACAGTGCCCAAACAGTAGTTATATTATTGGACAGAACATTAAATGGGAAATTAATGGAGCATGTAAAAAAGATGATGTATTAATTGTGGGGGACCTTAATCTGCATATGGACTGGGCAATCAAATTGGCAACAGTGGTCTAGAAGATGAATTTGTAGAATGCTTTCATGACAGTTTCTTGGAGCAATACATTGTAGAACCAACTAGGGATAAAGCTCTCTTAGATCTCGTATTGTGTAATGACGTAAGGTTAATAAGCAACATCATAGTAAAAGATCCACTGGGAAATAGTGATCATAATACCATTGAATTTCATGTTAAGTTTGAAAGTAACACATTTCAATCACAAGAACTTTAAACGTAAACAATTACGAAGGTATGAGGGAGAACTGGCTAAGGTTAATTGGATAATTGGTGGTAAATGAACAGTGGGAAAAATTTAAAGAAACAATTCAAAAAGAGTTCAACGAAAGTGCATTCCATGAAAAACAAAAACTCACCCAGAAAGACCCATCTGTGCCTCACTCAGGAAGTTAAGGAGTGGTAGACTAAAAGAAGAGGCTTACAATGTTACAAAAAATAGTAGCAAGTCTGAGGATTGGAAGTGTTTTAGAAACCAGCAAAGGGCCACCAAAAAGACGATGAAAAGGGAAAATATAGAATGAGAGTAAATTAGCCAGCAATATAAAAACAGATTGTAAGAGTTTTTATAAGTACATGAAAAGGAGGAGAGTAGCTAAAGTACACATTGGTCCCTTCGAGGCAGAGACAGGAGAAATCATCATGGGGAATGAGGAAATGGCAGAGGCATTGAACAAACATTCTGTGTCTGTCTTTACAGTACAATACACAAGTTCCATACTAGAAATAGGCTGTAGCCTAGTGGCTAAAAAGAGTGAGGAAATTGCAGATACTGATATTAGTCGACAAAAAGTATTGAGAAACTTAGGGACTAAAATCTGACAAGTCCCCGGGACCAGATGACTTACATCCTAGGGTTCTAAAAGAGATAGCTGCAGAGATAGTGGATGCGCTGACTATGATTTTCCAGAGTTCCTTACATTCAGGAATGGTCCCGTCAGATTGGAAGTTGGCGAATGTTACGACCCTTTTCAAGAAAGGAGGTAGAGAGAAAACAGGGAAATAAAGGCCAGTTAGCCTAACATCAGTCATTGGGAAGATGCTGGAAACTATTATTAAAGAAGTCTTAACATTGCACTTGGTAAAGCACAGTATGATTAGAACAAGTCAGCATGGTTTTACTAAAGGGAGATTCTGTTTGACAAATTTATTAGAGTTTTTTGAGGATGTAACTAGTAGGGTAGATAAAGGGAAACTAGTAGATGTAGTATACCTGGATTTTCAAAAGGCATTCAATAAGGTGCCACATAAAAGATTAATAGGCAAGATAAAGGCCCATAGTATTGGGGGTAATATGTTGGCATGGATAGAGGATTGGTTAACAGACAGGAAGCAGAGACTGGGCATAAATGGGGCATTTTCAAGTTGGCAGGCAGTGAATAGTGGGATGCCACAAGGATCAGTGCTAGGACCTCAGCTATTTACACTCTATATTAATGACTTGGATGAAGAAACAGAAAGTATCTAAGTTTGCTGATGATACAAAGCTCAGTGGAAAGGTAAGCTGCTGGGAGGATGTAGACAGACTGCAAAGAGATAGAAGATTAAGTGAGTGGGCAACAAGATGGCAAATGGAGTATAATGTAGGGAAGTGTGAAGTTTTTCACTTTGGTTGTAAAAATAGAAAAGCAGAATATTTTTAAAAACTTATGAAACTGGTAAGTGTTGACGTTCAGAGAGACTTGGGGGTACTCGTACAAGGAACACACAAAGTTAACATGCAGGTACAGCTGGGTATTAGGAAGCAAATGGCATGTTGGTCTTCATTGCAAGGGGATTGGAGTACAGGAATAAAGAAGTCTTACTAAAATTGTACAGGGTTTTGGTGAGACCACACCTGGAATACTGTGTGCAGTTTTACGAAAGGATAGACTTGCACTGGAGGCATGCAGCGAAGATTTACTAACTTTGTCCCTGGGATGAGTAAATTGGGCCTATATTCTCTGGAGTTTAGAAGAATGAGAGGCAACCTAACTGAGACATACAAGATTCTGACGGGGCTTGATGGAGAGAGTGTTCCCACTGGTCAGGGAATCTAGAACATGGGGACATTGACCCCTTATCCTGGGACTATCATTCAGGACTGAGATGAGGAAAATTACTTGACTCAAAGGGTTGTGAATCTTTGGAATTTTCTACCCCAGAGGTTTGCAGATGCTCCATCATTCAATACATTTAAGGCTGGGATAGATAGATTTTTTGTCTCGCAGAGAATCAAAGGTTATGGGGAAAGTGGAATTGAAGCCCAAGATCAGCCATGATCGTATTGAATGGCGGAGCAGGTTCGATGGGCCATATGGTCTACTTCTGCTCATATTTCTTATGTTCTTGGGTAATGCATTTGGTACCTACCAGTTGGCTGGCGTCATCTCCTTGTTCTCCATCATTAACAGAACAATAGAAGGATCTGAGCATATGGGTGCTGCACCAAAGTTGAAATCCACCATCACTGGGGTAGACACGGAGGGGCATCGACTCATGCTATAAGGAAAACAAAAAAGACTGCTGGCTAAATATTCCTGGAAAGAAAAAAATGTCGCTTTCGCAATGCATGCCCTTCTTAATGTGCAAATCAGCCACCAAGTTTAGAGGATGAAGAGAGGTGCTGCGAGTTGTGAATCTCCAGAACTTCAGGTTGATTTATGCCTGTTATGCCCAGGTGAGAAAGGTGTCTAGGGGTCTTTTGCTGTCTTCACCTGGTCTTATTGTAACAGGGTTTAATTTTAAACACACTGTGTTTTGAGCTCCAACTTTGTGAATCCTTGTTCACAGCTTTCCAATTATAAGCCAAAGAAATGAGCATAAACAGGCTTTCTTCGCTTTAAAGAAGGAAAGTGAAATTTGTTAAACCTTAAACTTAAACTCTAATACAGTTAAAGCTTACAGATATATGATGCACCCACACACTAGTATGCACAGGTGATACACACATGCAAACGGACAGAAAAGAGAAAAAAATAAAATGGAGAGGTTTGAGGCAGTCCCTAAAGGGAGTTTCTTGTTACTGTTTCTGTGTTTCCAGCTCGCCGTAGAGTCCTTGATTGTAGACAGCTCATATTTTTCGTTGGGGCCCAGTATTCTTCTTAAACCTTGTTCACTGTAGGAGACTTCTCTCTTGGGGTTCATATGGCTTCAATGGTTCCCGAAGCTGGTGAGAGCGAGATGAGAGCAGGAAAGAGGTCTTCTCAGCCCAGGAGAAAAGTGCCTTCTGATTTCAAACACCGTTTTCTCCCATTTAAAACTCTCAGTTCAAAACTCTGCAACAGCCAATTAGTCATGTGACTAAACACTGGGCTGACCATGCTGTGTTTGTGGATTCTGCTATCTTCGCAGTCAACCTGGAATGCTAGTTCCCCCACCTTCACCGTCTGGTAATCAAAAGTCCATTGTTGGTTGAATGTGTCAGGGCATGGTCCTTTGTCCCTTGTTCCAACACCGCCTGTTACTATGCAAATGTCTTTCCGGTCAGGGGCTTGCAATTTTAAGTTTTAATGTTCATGTGGCAAAATAATGTGTGCCTCAGTCTTGGCCGGTTGGAGGGCTTGCCTGACACCTACACACCCAGGGGAATGAAATGCGATTTGAGGAAAAATGGCACATTTCATTACAGGGTTTGACAGAAATATAAGATACAGAAAGAAAAACCATGCATTTCGCTCATTCATTTCCATTCATTCACCAATCCTAAAGCTTTTTAAGGCTGCTTTAATTTCCCCTGTTTTTTTCCTCAGGAGAGTTGGTAATGGGTGGTTCTATCCTGAATTCTGAGTCATGCAAAGACTTTTGATTTCAGGGGATGGGTGGTTCCCTTTTCCTCTGACTGTGGGGGAGGAGTCTTTGTTACTCTCCCCTTAGTTCTCTGGGATGCTCCTACCTGTCGGTATTTGTGCAGACTTGGATGCACTCTCCTGTGGCACTTTAACTAGGTGAGGCATCACCCTCACAGTTTCTCTGTCCCCTAGAGGTCTCTCTTTGTCTCTGCAGGTTCCTGTAAATGCTGTTAGCAACTGTGGTGGGTTGCTTCTAGAGTCTGCATTCACACAGGAGGATGTGGGGTCTAACTTTTCATAGTTTTCAAGGTTGGTTGACCAGACAGTAGGGGTTTTCATCCGGGATTCTTCCCAGATTTCCTTTAACCTGCCTTCTTGGTCACTTTTTCCCCTTCTCTTTCTAAACTTTTGCCAGCTGTGTGCCTGCCTGTCCCCTTTTGTTCTCGGCAGGGGTCCCTTACAGTTCACCAGCCCTCTGCTGAAGGGTCCTCCTAACACTGGTACAGGATTTAGGGGTGCAGGTTTCACTGTAGGTTGGGGTTTCCCCTCAACCTGGCATATGCGGCAACTCCTGCAGTACTCCACCACATCTTTGTGGAGTTTTGGCCAGTCAAACTGCTGTCTTATGAGGGCTTTGGTCTTTCATATACCGACATGTACAGCCACTGTAGTCTCGTCGCCCCTTCTTAATATTTCTCCACAGTACCTCTGTGGCACCACTAACTGGTGAACTACTGTCCACCTCTTGCCCTTAGGTCTGTGAGGAGAACTCCATTTCTTCATCAGTACCTCATTCTTTAAATAGTAGCAATCAGGGACTCCCTCTGCTTCACTTTCAGTCGGGGCAGCCTGTGCTAAGTCTTGCAATACTGGTCGGCTCGCTGAGCCTCAGCTAGGGAAAATCCATTTAATTCATTCCCTGGGTCTCCTAACTTTCCAAAGAAAGTCTCAAACAGGCAGTCCTCATGGTCATTTGCCTGCAGTGCCAAAGCAATCTTCTCTGGGGGAGCTGGTTTGTTCATGGTCTGATCCACGACACGTTCTGGGACTCTGCAAGGGACCGTCTCCTGCCACTGCCCTGTCTCTCTGACATCTTGCGGTCTTTCTTTCACTACTGTGGGGGGGGGGGGGGCGGGTGGCTACCACCTTCACCGCTGCCAGATCATTACCTAGGAGCAGGTCAACCCCGTCCACAGGCAAACTAGGGACAATCCCTACAGTCACCGGTTCCGAAACTAGGTCGCACTCCAGGTGCACCCAGTGTACAGGTACAGCATGCGCTACCCTATAATACCATTCACCACAATTCTGGTGTTCACTGCACTCTCTGGAGGAAAGATAAGGCCCTACGTCCTTGAGAATTACTATGGGCTTGCTTGCACCACTCGTGGGATATGGGGTTACCTTCCCTTCAAACACAAAACCCTGATAACCTTCAGGAATCCTGTTAACTTTTCCTGCACTGGCTGTAGTATGCTTCCTGGGTTGTACTCTTACTGCAGTTAAAGCCACATTTTGTTCTGTGTTTTCCATCAGGGTCCCGTCTGCACTGAGTGGGTGTGCCCTGATTAACTCCACCGGTTTTCCCTCTAGTTTCCAGCAGTCAGCTTTTAAATGTCCTGCCTTATTACAATGGAAGCACACAGGTCTCTGGGTCTCACTCTTGCTCGCAGCACCTTCCTTTTTGGCTGGAGGAGGGCCACCTGTATCACCTGCTTTCTTTTCCAGGACTGCCTGGGCAGATATCACCTTCCCACGCTTTGTCCTTTTCGGATTTGTGTGGGTGATTAGGAAAGGTTCTCCCCTGGGAAACCGACCTATAAATTAAAGCAAACTAATCGGCCAGAATGGCCGCTTGCCTGAACCCGCTGCTCCTCCACATGGGTCTTTATTGAGAATGGGAGAGAGTTTTTAAATTCCTCTGACAGGATTACCTCTCTGAGAGTCCCATAGCTGAGCTATATTTTAAGAGCCCTCAGTCACTGGTCAAAAGCCAGCTGTTTACTTCTTTCAAACTCCAGATAAGTTTGATTGGCTTGCTTTTTGAGGGTTCTAAACTATTGGCGATAGGCTTCAGGTACTAATTCATATGCCCCAAGGATAGCATTTTTGTTCAGTTTATAATTTGATGAACTCTCATCTGGAAACAAGGAATAAACCTCGTGGGCTTTTCCGATTAGTTTGCTTTGCAATAAAAGAGACCAGTTCTCAACTGGCCATTTTAGCTGCCTTGCCAGTTTCTCAAAAGACACAAAAAACCCTTCCACATCTTCATCATTGAATTTTGGAATTAATTGAGCGAGTTTTAGCAATCTTGTACCCAGCCCTGAATTGCACTCCTCCATATTACCCATGCTTTCACTAGGGTTACTCTGTCACCCCCTAGTTAACACAAGTCACTTCAACTTGCTTTCTTCGCATTTTTTCCAGAATATTCTTTCTCTCTCTCGCTCCTTCTCCTGTCTTTCTCTCTCCCTCTCTCCTGCTTTTCATTTTCTTCACGTTCCTTTTGGAAGGCTCTCTCTTTCTCCCTCTCCTGCCTCTCTCTCTCTCTTTCCCTGTCTTCTAATTCAAGTTTCCTTTGTTCCAATTGTATCTGTGCTAGCAGTACCCTCTCTGGGTCTACTTCTAACATTGCCTCTGCTTCTTCAGAATCAAGGGAAAAATGGTTGGCCACTAGCCTTAGGAGTTCAGACTTCCTAGCCTTGCCACGTACAGTGATCCCACATTGCTCAGCCATTTTTATCAGCTCCTCCATAGACAGTGCTTTTAACTTATCCCAAGTTACTTTGCCCTGGCTTGGAGAGCTACTCACTTCAGTTGAGACATGTTAGTTTTCAATCACAGACAACCACAAGAAAACCTGCATTGAAATTTTGCTCTTTTTGATTGGGAACAATTTGGCAACCCACTTCCAATTTCACTCATTTGTCTGTGGGTAAAATTCCAGATGCTAGCACCCAAATTTCTGTTACAACCAGGTGAAAAAGGTGTCTAGGAGTCTTTTGCTGTCTTCACCTGGTCTTATTGTAACAGGGTTTAATTTTAAACACACAGTTTTGAGCTCCGCCTTTGTGAACCCTTGCTCACAGCTTTCCAATTATAAGCCAAAGAAATTAGCATAAACAGGCTTTCTTCAGTTTAAAGAAGGAAAGTGAAATTTATTAAACCTTAAACTTAAACTCTAATATGGTTAATGCCTACGGATATACAACGCGCCCACGCTAGCATGCACACGCAATATACACATGCAAAAAGGGACAGAAAAGAGAAGGAAAAAAAATGAAGAGGTTTGAGGCAGTCTCTAAAGGGAGTTTCTTGTTACTGTTTCTGTGTTTCCAGCTCGCCATATAGTCCTTGATTGTAGACAGCTCTTACTTTGCGTTGGGGCCCAGCATTCTTCTTAAACCTTGTTCACTGTAGGAGACTTTTCTCTCTTGGGGTTCATATGTCTTCAATGGTTTCCGAAGCTGGTGAGAGCGAGATGAGAGCAGACAGGAAAGAGGTCTTTTCAGTCCAGGAGAAAAGTGCCTTCTGATTTCAAACACGGTTTTCCCCAATTTAAAACTCTCAGTTCAAAACTCTGCAACAGCCAACTAGTCATGTGACTAAACACTGGTCTGATCACGTCTGTGTTTGTGGATTCTGCTATCTTAGTAGTCAACCTGGAATGCTAGCTCCCCCACTTTTAACGTCTGGTAATCAAAAGTCCATTGTTGGTTAAATGTGTCAGGACATGGCCCTTTGTCCTTTGTTCCAACACTGTCTGTTACTATGCAAATGTTTTTCCAGTCAGGGGCTTGCAATTTTAAGTTTTAATGTTCATGTGGCGAAATAATGTGTGCCTCAGTCTTGGCCGTTGTGCTTGACAATGCCATTCTGCTGTTTGTTTGACACTAACATTATCTTGCCCTCAACCTCCGCTCTGTTTTTAAGAACATGCTGTATTTGCATGCTATTGCCCATTAAACGCACCGCAGAAAGTTAGGACTCAATTAAAAATGCCTTTTAGCAACAATATTTGTGAATGCAGCGTCAATCAACATCTCTAATCCAGAGAGGAAACATTCTTGCAGGTAGAAAATTCTGCTTAAAGTTTTTATAAAAGTTTTTTTTTAACTTTTTTTCTTTCTCTCAATCCAATCTGTCCTTCCCTCTCTAATTCTCTTTCTGTACCTGAAATAGCTTTAATTCACCATATTTCCTTCTCTGTTTTTCCTGTTCCTTTCTCAATCTTTAAATCACATTTGGTTAAGGAGATAGTCTGTTCACCCTGTTGTTCACGAAGATGTCCCGTTGTCCTTAGCAGCTCGCACTCCCAGCAAATTATGCAGGATATTATAATTTGAGTTGAAGGGTGCAGTAAATGGTCTAATTAACACAGCACGCTCTGCTCTTGCAAGATTTGGCCCTGTATTTGAGAAACTTAGAGACATTGATTATACAAAATCTGGAACACAAATGAGTGGAAGCTATGCTCCACTTGTCTAAAGCTCTGATTAGACCAGGTCTGAGCAATGCATTCAGCTCTGGGCAAAGCACTCAGGAAGGATATATTGGCCTGGGGAGAGGGGGGGGGTTATTTTTTATCCTTTCATGGGATGTCAGTGTTGCTGGCAAGGACAGCATTTATTGCCCATCCCTAATTGCCCTTGGGAAAGTGGTGGTGAGATGCCTTCATGAACCACTGCAGTCCATCTGGTGTAGGTACACCCACAGTCCTATTGAGCATTGATTCACCAAAATGATACTGGGCCTATCAAGGATTAAACTGTATGTAAAGTGATTTTTTAAAAATTCATTCATGGGATGTGGGCGTCACTGGCTATGCCAGCATTTATTGCCCATCCCTAATTGCCCTTGAGAAGGTGGTGGTGAGCTGCCTTCTTGAACCACTGCAGTCCATGGGAGGTAGGTACACCCACAGTCCTGTTAGGAAGGGAATTCCAGAATTTTGACCCAGCGACAGTGAAGGGACGGCAATATAGTTCCAAGTCAGGATGGTGTGTGACTTGGACGGGAACTTGCAGGTAGTGATGTTCCCATGCATCTGCTGCTCTTGTCCTTCGAGGTGGTAGAGGTCGCGGGTTTGGAAGGTGCTGTCTAAGGAGCCTTGGTGCGTTGCTGCAATGCATCTTGTAGATGGTACACACTGCTGCCACTGTGCGTCGGTGGTGGAGGGAGTGAATGTTTGTAGATGGGGTGCCAATCAAGCAGGCTGCTTTGTCCTGGATGGTGTTGAGCTTCTTGTGTGTTGTTGGAGCTGCACCCATCCAGGCAAGTGGAAAGTATTCCATCACACTCCTGACTTGTGCCTTGTAGATGGCGGACAGGCTTTGGGGAGTCAGGAGGCGAGTTACTCGCCTCAGGATTCCAAGTCTCTGACCTGCTTTTGTAGCCACGGTATTTATATAGCTACTCCAGTTCAGTTTCTGGTCAATGACAACTCCTCGGATGTTGATAGTGAATGTCAAGGGGGGATGGTTAGATTCTCTCTTGTTGGAGATGGTCATTGCCTGGCACTTGTGTGGCGCAAATTAACAGTGCCACTTATTAGCCCAAGCCTGGATATTGTCCAAGTCGTGCTGCATTTCTACATGGACTGCTTCAGTATTTGAGGAGTTGCGAATGGCGCTGAACATTGTGCAATCATCAGCGAACCTCTCCACTTCTTATGATTGCAGGAAGGTCATTGATGAAGCAGCTGAAGATGGTTGGGCCTAGGACACTACCTTGAGGAACTCCTGCAGTGATGTCCTGAAGTTCAGATGATTGACCTCCAACAACCCACAGCCATCTTCCTTTGCGCTAGGTATGACTCTAACCAGCAGAGAGATTTCCCCCTGATTCCCTTTGACTCCAGTTTTGCTAGGGCTCCTTGATGCCATACTCGGTCAAATGCTGCCTTGATATCAAGGACAGTCACTCTCACCTCACCTCTTGAGTTCAGCTCTTTAATCCACGTTTGAACCAAGGCTGTAATGAGGTCAGGTACTGAGTGGCCCTGTCGGAACCCAAACTGGGTATCACTGAGCAGGTTATTGTTAAGCAAGTGCTGCTTGATGGCACTGTTGATGACACCTTCCATCACTTTGCTGATGATTGAGAGTAGACTGATGGGGCGGTAATTGGCCGGGTTGGACTTGTCCTGCATTTTGTGGACAGGACATACCTGGGCAATTTTCCACATTGCCGGTAGATGCCAGTGTTGTAGCTATACTGGAATGGCTTGGCTAGGGGTGCAGCAAGTTCTGGAGCACAGGTCTTCAGTACTATTGCCAGAATTTTGTCAGGACCCATAGCCTTTGTAGTATCCAGTGCCTGCAGTTGTTTCTTGATATCACGCGGAGTGAATCGAATTGGCTGAAGTCTGGCATCTGTAATGCTGGGAACTTCAGGAGGGGGCCGAAATGGATCATCAACTCGGCACTTCTGGCTGAAGATTGTTGCAAATGCTTCAGCCTTATCTTTCGCACTGATGTGCTGGGCTCCCCCATCATTAAGGATGGGGATATTTGTGGAGCCACCTCCTCCAGTTAGTTGTTTAATTGTCCACCACCATTCACGGCTGGATGTGGCAGGACTGCAGAGCTTAGATCTGATCCATTGGTTATGGGATCGCTTAGCTCTGTCTATTTCATGCTGCTTATGCAGTTTGGCATGCAAGTAGTCTTGGGTTGTAGCTTTACCAGGTTGACACCTCATTTTGAGGTATGCCTGGTGCTGCTCCTGGCATGCCCTCCTGCACACTTCATTGAACCAGGGTTGGTCTCCTGGCTTGATGGTAATGGTAGAGTGGAGGATATGCCGGGCCATGAGGTTACAGATTGTGGTGGAGTACAATTCTGCTGCTGCTGATGGCCCAGTTTTGCATTGCTAGATCTGTTCGAAATCTATCCCATTTGGCACGGTGATAGTGCCACACAACACGATGGACGGTATCCTCAATGTGAAGGCGGGACTTGGTCTCCACAAGGACTGTGCGGTGGTCACTCCTACCAATACAGTCATGGACAGAAGCATCTGCGGCTGGCAGATTTGTGAGAACAAGGTCAAGTATGTTTTTCCTCTTGTTGGTTCTCTCACCACCTGCTGCAGACCCAGTCTAGCAGCTATGTCCTTTAGGACTCAGCCAGCTCGGTCAGTAGTGGTGCTACCGAGCCACTCCTGGTGATGGTCATTGAAGTCCCCACCCAAAGTACATTTATGTGCCCTCGCCACCCTCAGTGCTTCCTCCAAGTGGTGTTCAACATGGTGGAGTACTGACTGATCAGCTGAGGGAGGGCGGTAGGTGGTAATCAGTAGGAGGTTACCTTGCCCTTGTTTGACCTGATGCCATGAGACTTCATGGGGTCTGGAGTCGATGTCGAGGACTCCCAGGGCAACTCCCTCCCTACTGTAGACCACTGTCCCGCCACCTCTGCTGGGTCTGTCCTGCCGGTGGGACAGGACATACCCAGGGATAGTGATTGCAGTGTCTGGGACATTGTTTGTAAGGTATGATTCTGTGAGTATGACTATGTCAGGCTGTTGCTTGACTGGTCTGTGGGACAGCTCTCCCAACTTTGGCACAAGCCCCCAGATGTTAGTAAGGAAGACTTTGCAGGGTCGACAGGGCTGGGTTTGCTGTTGTGGTTTCCGGTGCCTAGGTCGATGCCGGGTGGTCTGTCCGGTTTCATTCCTTTTTGACTTTGTAGCGGTTAGGTACAACTGAGTGGCTTGCTTGGCAATTTCAGAGGGCATGTAAGAGTTAACCACATTGCTGCGGGTCTGGAGTCACATGTAGTCCAGACCAGGTAAGGACATTAGTGAACCAGATGGGTTTTTACAACAATCGACAATGGTTTCATGGCCATCATTGGACTCGCTTTTAATTCCAGATTTATTAATTAAATTCAAATTGCACCTTCTGCTGTGGTGGGATTCGAACCCATGTCCCCAGAGAAATACCCTGGGTCTCTGGGTTACTAGTCCAGTGATAATACCACTACGCCACCGCCTCCCCTATATGTTTAATGGCTCTGCAAAGGGAATGGTGGAAGAAGAAACAGAAAGATTTACATCCAGAAAGAGGCCATTCAGCCCACTGTGTTCATGCTGGAATTGATGGCCTGTTCAGTGTGAAGCTACTAAAGATCCTGCAACCCACTGGACAAGTCACAAAAGTCTACTTACTAGATATCATAATTCATGTTTCATGATTCTGTATGGCCTAGGCTTATATTCCCTTGACAACAGATTAAGGGATGATCTAATTGAGGTTTTTCAGCTGATTAAAGAATTTGACACAGTAAAGAGAATTTCCTCTGGTTTGGGAGTCTTCATATACAAGACAACAATACTGAAATTTGCTGTGACACTATTGCAGAGTATAGACTAACAGGTTAGGTAGATAGGTAAAGGATGCAGTTCAACGTATAGAAACATGAAACATAAAATCCTACAGCACAGTGGAGGCCATTTGGCCCTTTGTTGCTGAAAGATTATATGCAATTCTCTTTTTTGAAAGTCACTGTTGAATCTCCTTCTTCCACCCTCTCAGGCAGTGCATTCCAGACCATAGCAACTTGTTGTGTAAAAAAAAATTCATCGCCCCGTCTGGTCTTTCACAAATACCATAAATCTATAAGCTTTACTTGCTTAAAACCTTTCACATTTCTAATATCTGCTAGTTCTGAAGAAGTGTCAATGACCTGAAACGTTAACTCTACTTCTCTCTCCACAGATGCTGCCAGACCTGCTCAGTATTTCCAGAATTTCTTGTTTTTATTTCAGATTTCCAGCATCTGTAATATTTTGCTTTTATTTTTATAGATCAGTATCCTCTGGGTACTGACTCTCTTGCCAGTGGAAACAGTTTCTCCCGATTTATGCTATCAAAACCCCTCATAATTTTGAACACCACTATTAAATCTCCCCTTAACCTTTGCTGCTTTAAGGAGAACAATCACAGCTTTTCTAGTCTTTTCACATAATTGAAGTTCCTCACCTATGACACTATTCTAGCGAATCTCCTCTCAGCCCTCTCCAAACATTGACAATCTTTGAAGCAATACATTTTTAACAACCAACATTAGAATGTAAGAACAAGAACTCATCTAATTCAACATGCCTTCTGGGATCTCCCTCAAGCTTTGTTTGTCCATATTCTGAATTGCTCTTCATGCATTTCTCACCTGTGTCTGGTCGGCACCCGGTACAGAAGCTCACTCTCTGAGGGATCGCGCTGCAGGTACTTGTTGAGTGTGTCCAGAGAGAAGAGTCGCCAGAGCTGCTGCTTGCTGATGCCACTTATGCTCCCCAGGCAACGAGCATCCGAGATGAATATCATTGGATAGACTCCGTCTGCTGTCAAGCAACACAAAGGCTCTCCCTCCTTGTTTTCATCAGTCTCCGGCACTGAAACCATTACACAAATGCATAGCAATTAAGATCAATTGAACTATGAAGTAGGCATGCTGTCATCTTGAACTCCAGAACATAAGTTAACACTTCAGAGTCAGAAGGTTGTGAGTCCCACTCCAGAGATTTGAGCATGTCACTGAGCTGGTTCTGCACAATTGGAGGTGCCGTCTTTAGGACGACATATCAAACCAAGGCCCCATCTTCCCTCTCAAGTGGGCATAAAAGATTCCATGGGACTATTTTGAAGAAAAGCAGGGGAGTTCTCCCCATTTTATGGCCAAAATTTATCCCTCAAACAACCATCACCAAAACAAATTTTTTTATCATTTATCTAATTGCTGTTTGTGGGACCTTGATGTGCTCAAATTGGCTGCCACGTTTCCTACATTACAATTGTGAGCCCGCTTCAAAATGTACTTCATTGGTTGTAAAGGACTTTCGGATATCCTAAGGTAATGAAAGGCACGATAGAAATGCAAGACTTTCTTTTTTTTAATTACTATTTTTCAATTTCACACATCAACCATCCTTGACACCTTTTATTAAGCATGCTAATTAATGCCAAATTAGGGGCAATTTTGTGCTGTAAGCCTAAACCCGCTAGGAACCAGATAAAATGACCCAAATGCATTTCATGTGTGAATCTTAGAGCCAAAAGACAGAATAAACTTTTTTCCTTTCACCTGGATCGGATGTGGTGCAAGGTCTCAGATGCAAAAGGTCAACATCTAATATACACATATCGAAAAGTACCAACCTTTACTAGAGAGAATCTTGGAGCTAATTTTCCAGGAGTAACGAAGTCTTCGAACAGGCCAGACGGTGAACCGGAAACAGAGTTTTGACTTCGCAGGTATTGTGCCATGGTGGTATTGCAATTCAAGAGCTAAGGAGATACACATTTCCAGCAAAAAACAAATCATAACATTCATGCACCAATGTAGATATTATAGGTGAGTCTCAATACAGGGTATGCATAAGAACACGAGTAGGCCATTCAGCCCCTCAAGCCTGTTCTACTGCCATTCAATTTGATCATGGCTGATCTTCACTCCATCTACTCATCTTGGTTCCATAACCTTTAATACCCTTGCCTAACAAAAATCTATCAAACTCACTTTTGAAATTTTCAATTGACCCCTCAGCTTTTTGCGGCAAAGAGTTCCAGATTTCCACTCTCCTTTGTGTGAAGAAGTGCTTCCTGACATCACCCCTGAACGAGCTAGCTCTAACTTTAAGGTTACGCCCCCTTGTTCTGGACTCCCCCACCAGAGGAAATAGTTTATCTACCCTAACAATTGCTTTAATCATCTTAAATGCTGCAATCAGATCACATATAATAAGTGTAGCATGCTTAGGAGAAACAGATGACTTTGAACCTATGGCTCTCAAAGCTTTCCACGACTGGGATGCCTCACATCGTGTCTGGATCTGTTGTAGACTAATTGATAAAGATTGATTTCTACGATTAGTCGACAGCTCCATTATCATTGTATTATGTGACTACCACAATGACAGAAGGTGAACTAAATGAACATTTGTCAATTTTCGTCTGGCAAGTCTTATGTTCCTACATCACAGAGTGATTTTTTTCTGTAATTTGTCATTCAACATAACCCACATCACATCTGGCATCTTTACAGTTGCAGGTACTGCTGTGCTGGGGTCTCCATCCAACACTTAGGAAAAATGTCAATTCCTGCTTAATATAATAGCAACTTGCAGATATGTTACCCTGTATGACAGGCCTCCAGGAGTCCTACTTTTGAACTGACATAGCTCAGATATCCATTTGCCCCATTTTTCTGGAAGGAAAGGGGGTATTTTACATGGAAAGATCCCATCTTCCAACAGGTGCACTCCCTCCCACCCCACCGACCCCCGCCACTCCCAGGAATTAAAGTCAACTTTTTGTGTTTTACCCTATCTCAATCTAGCCCGAGTACTCAAGGCTCTATCCGTCTAGTCCCTGCATAGTTAATGAATAATTTGTTTAATGTAATGTATCCACTATTTTAGAACATAAGAAACAGGAGCAGAAACAGGCCAAACTGCCCCTGGACCCTGCTCCGTCATTCAGTAAGATCATGGCTGATTTTCAACCTCAACTACACTTTCCCGCCCGATCCCTCTATTCCCTTAATGTCCAGAAATCTATCAATCTCTGTCTTGGATATACTCAACCACTTACAGACCTCCGGGGTAGACAATTCCAAAGATTCACAACCCTCTGAATGAAGAAATTTCCTCTCATCTTAGACCTAAATGGCCAACCCCTTATCTTAAGACCATGATCTCTAGCTCTGGACTCTCAGCCTCTACCCTGTCAAGCTCGCTGAAGAAATTTATGTTTCACTTCTCATTCTTCTAAATTTCACAGAATATAGGCTTGTTCTACTCAATCTGTTCTTATAGGAGAACTTTCTTATCCCAGAAATCACCTAGTAAACCTTTTCCCATGATGTTACTATGGTCATTGCCTGTCTTAACTTTCTTGCTTCTCCTAAGCGACAAATGCACCATTGCATGCTTCTGCTTCGGTTGTGTTGGCATCACAGACTAACATCCGTATTCCGCCAATAGGGGCTACCAAGTCTACGTCAACTGGAGCTGGAATTGAACCCACGCTGTTAACATTATTCTGAACTACACGCTAGCCATCTAAGCTAACCGGCCCCCTGTACACACACCTCTCCATTGCGTTGGAATCCTGACTTCTGGTAGTGTCTCTTTCTCGAGTTCACTCTTGCCCAGGATTTCTAAACTCCTTAACTCCCTCAGTCTCCCCTTCCTTCTCCCATCTACAGACATGTAAAACTAAAGTTCAGAGACATCTCAATTTGTCAACAGAAAAATGCTTCACTATAACCTTTCCATAGGTTAGAATGACTAATATCCCAGCACTTACCCATCGGATATTTCGCAACTTCATCAGGGTCACATAGTCCAGTGATGTCCTGCTTGACACTGAGTGCAAAGTTTAAAGAGCATGCCTCATTATTCACTAGTATGAGGTCATCTGACTTAGCACTGCCAATCAGAATGTCTCCCAGATGTATATGGTCTTTCTCAGCCTACAGGAGATGTTTAACAGAGGGGCAACCATTACTGATATAGCTTGCAACCACAGCACACAGATGGCATCAATTGATCCATCATTGAAAAAAAATGCCCTAGTAGGGGTTATAGAAAAAATTGTTAGAGTGGAATGGATGAAAACATACTTACACTCCAACCATACACACATTAGAAAGTACTGAGAATATATCCCACCTATTTTAATAATCTAAGGTGAGCAAAGTTGAGTACAGAATAATAGTGATACAAGTTGTATCTTTAGGCAGGCATTACATAGAATTTATAGCACAGAAACAAGCCATTCAGCCCAATTGGTCCATGCCAGTGTTTATGCTCAATATGAGCCTTCTCCCACCCTTGCTTTCTCACTCTATCAGCAAACCCTTCCATTCTGTTCTCTCATCTAGCTCTCCTTTAAATGCATCTAAGCTATTTACCTCAACAATTACTTGTGGTAGCAAGTTCCACATGCTCACAAAACTTTGGGTAAAGAAGTTTCTCCTGGTTCCTTTTTGGATTTATTAGCTGTACATAATTGTTACATATTTGGCCATCATCTCTTAAGAATTGTATAAGAGGGTGCAGTAGGTGAACATGTTGCCCTTTCACTTTTAAGATGTAGCCCAGATTGATAAAAAGCTTCACAAGTCTACAGGCTGTAAGAGTTTGAGTTGAGTTTGGACTGTTTCAATACAACTTGGCAATTTCATTCACAAAGACCAAAATTGAAGTTAACATACAAACTGGAAATTCTCATTGATGGAGCAGAGAAAGCTCTCTGAAGTTGAGACCGAGGGTCATTGTAAGTACAAAGTAAAAGGAGTTATACTCTGTGTCTACATGTGCTTATAATCTTTGCACTCCACCATCTGTTACAGGTACTACTAAGAAGTCTGAGAGGTGAGAGGTGGTGGTCTTTAAAACAACGAAGGTGTTTGATAGGCTAGAAATAGCGAAGATCTCTCTGTTGTGAGGCAGCCCAAAACTAAGGGATATAAATATAAGATGATCACTAATAAATCCAATAAGGAATTCAGGAGAAACTTCTTTACATAAAGTGGTTAGAATGTGGAATTTGCTACCACAGGCAGTAGTTGAGGTGAATAAAGCTCTGGTTAGGCCACAACTATAATATTTTGTCCAGTTCTGGTCACCACACTTCAGAAAGGATGTGAGGGCCCTTGAGACAGTGCAGAGAAGATTCATCAGAAAGGTTCCAGGGAAAAGGGATTTTAGCTATAAGGTTAGTTTGGAGAAGCTGGGGTTTGTTCTCCTTGCAGCAAAGGAGATTGAGAGGAGATTTACTAGAGGTGTACAAATTTATAACATGTTTAGATAATGTATACAAAGATAAGCTGTTCCCCCTAGCTGATGGTACAAAGATTAGGGGACACAGATTTAAGGTTTTGGGCAAGAGATGGAGGGGGATGTGAGGAAGAACTTTTTAATGCAGCAAATGTCATGACCTATAACTCATTGCCTACGAGAATGGTTGAAGCGGAGACAATCAATGATTTCAAAAGGAAATTGGATGAGCATTGAAAGAGATAAACTTACTGGCTATGGAGATAGAGGTGGGGAATGGGACTGATTGGATTGCTCTACAGAGAGCCGGCAAGGACTCAATGGGTTGAATGGCTTCCTTCTATGCCATAATGACTCTATGGCTCTATGAATTACATTTAAGGGGAAAGTAGATAAATACATGAGGGAGAAAGGAATAGAGGAATATGCTGATAGGGTGAGGTGAAGTAGAGTGGGAGAAGGCTCGTGCGGAGCATAAACACTGGCACAGACAAGTTGGATGAATGGCCTGTTTCTGTGCTGTAAATTCTATGTAATTCTATGAAAACTGTGTACGGAGGTGATAGTAAGTTCAGGTAATGCCAAATGTTGCTGGGATAACACTAGCAGAAAGACTTATAAACACGTAATGCTGCATGTGGGTTAATGTTGGGTCAGAATATGTGACCTGGTATTGGCTAGATTGCTGTTTGAAATTGCTTGCCTAGACACATTAAGAATGGTCTCGTGTACAAGGTACCACAGACCTATCAGGGTCAACTTGTTTCCCCCAAACAATGGTCGTTATTTTCAGGGGAGCAAAGAAGAAAATGAAGCAGGGAGGGATAGTTACCATTACAAAATCAAAAAAAAAATGAATGGGACTTATTTCTGTCCTGTAATCTCACCGTAATTCTGCCCATTGATCCTACACCGATAACCCTGAGGGTAAAACGAATCTTCTTCCCTTGTTCTGGGCAGTGTGGCCCTTTCACTCCCCAAACGAAAATGTGGGGTTTCAGGAAATACTTCTGTTGTTCTTGTGGGTAGAAAGACCAAGTTTGTGTCTGCAAAGAGCCCATAACACATCACTGGTTAAAACTACAATAAATATACAGATCTTAAGGGCAATTAGGGATGGGCGATAAATGCTGGCCTGGCCAATGTTGCCTACAGCCCATAAACAAATTTTAAAAAATTACACTGGCTACACAGAGACTGAAGAGGCTACAATGAAGCAGAAGCATAACAAAAGTCCCAAGCAGTTGATCAGCCTCATCTAAGCCCCATGCGAAAATAAAAACTTAAATAGAAAGTCTTTATAGTGTCGAGATGGTCAGCCACATTCGCCTACATAATGGCAGTTGTTGCTTTGGGACACTTAAATGCAATATATTGCTATCTAAATACATGTTTTATTGTTTTTTATATATATAGTTATAAGCTATCTACGCAAGTTCTGCTAAAGAGTCCTACCTGAATCACTCCCATGACTTTCTTTCCTCAGATTCCGCAATTCTACAATTTTCCAATTAGTTGGTTGTAGACTGATTGAGTCAATAACTTCGCTACCATTGTATTATAAAACTACCAAAAATGATCCTTAGTCTTTATCTCATCTAGGTCTTGTTTGTATTTTATCGCAACCCAGAGACAAGCATAAAGCAGCCTGCTTGATCGGCACCACATCCACTACCTTAAGCATCCACTCCTTCCACCACTGATACGCAGTGGCAGCAGTGTGTACCATGTACAAGATGCACTGCAACAACTCACCGCACCTCCTTCAACAGCACCTTCCAATCCTGTGACCACTTCCACTTAGAAGAACAAGGGCAGCAGATGTGTGGGAACACCACCACCTGCAATTTCCCCTCCAAGCCACATACCATCCTGACTTGGAAATACGTTGCCGTTCCTTCACTGGATCAAAATCCTAGAATTCCCTCCCTAACAGAACTGTGAGTGTACCCACACCAGATGGACTGCAATGGTTCATGAAGGCAGCTCACCACCACTTTCCCAAGGGCAATGAGGGATGGGCAACAAATACTGGCCTTGCCAGCGATGCCCACATCCCATGAAACAAATATAAAAAAACTAGATGTATAATAGGCATGGATCTCTGCATTCTGCCAATTCTAGTCTCTTACACATCCATGATTTCCTTCGTGCACTCCTCCAATTCTGGCCTTACGCATCCCCAATTTCCTATGCTCCATTATTGGCACCGATGTCCCAAGCTCTGGAATTCTTTTCCTAAACCTCTTAGCCGCTTTCCTTTTAAGGTGTTCCTTAAAACCTACCTCTTTGACCAGGTTTTTGGCTACCTGTCTTAATACCTCTTATGTGGCTCAGTGACAAATATCGTCTGATAACGCTCCTGCTCTTTGGGAAATTTTAGTATGTTAATTGCACTATATAAATACAATTTGCTGCTGTTGGAAGGACAAACGAATCATTAACACTGGCAGTGAAGTGACATGTCCTCCAATGGTGGGCATCTGTGACTGATTCTTGATGCAGCAACAATTCTGCTGAGTGCATTTCTCAGCACATTGAATTTCACACAAGCATGTTAACCAGGGCACTAAAAATAGCACTTAGGAAACTTTCAATTCCATAGACTGAAATTCATTTGAAAATAATGTACTCCTCCAGAAGGCAGTAACATATCATGAAGTTCAGGTAAAACTGGCAGGAAAAACTTTGTGCAGGAAGGAAAATCAATGGCAGGTATGCCCAAGCTATTTATCTTTGTAGGCCACAGTGCAGCCTTAGGGATCACATTTAAAAATCATGTTGTCAACATAGGGTATGAATGTTACTGAACTAGTAATCCTGGCCTAACTGGGATAAGCTCAAATCCCAATACGACAGCTGGGGAATTTATATTCATTTAATTAAATAAATCTGCAATTTAAAAAAAGCTAGTATCAGGAATAGTGACCATAAAATTTCTGGATTACATGGGGTGAAGCAGCGATTTACTTCTTTCAATGTAGTATACTGTATTCGCTGCTCACAATGTGGTCTCCTCTACAACGGGGAGACCAAACGCAGACTGGGTGACCGCTTTGTGGAACACCGCTCTGTCCGCAAGCAGGAGCCCGAGCTTCCGGTTGCTTGCCATTTCAACACTCTCCCCTGCTCACATCTCTGTCCTGGGATTGCTGCAGTGTTCCAGTGAACATCAACGCAAGCTCGAGGAACAGTATCTCATCTACCAATTAGGCACACTACAGCCTGCCAGACTGAACATTGAGTTCAATAATTTCAGAGCATGACGGGCCCCCATTTTACTTTTATTTTTAGTTATTTTTGTCTTTTTCCTTTTTTTATTTTTT
Source organism: Heterodontus francisci (assembly GCF_036365525.1). Taxonomy (NCBI): domain Eukaryota; kingdom Metazoa; phylum Chordata; class Chondrichthyes; order Heterodontiformes; family Heterodontidae; genus Heterodontus; species Heterodontus francisci. The sequence continues at coordinate 13,216,968 of NC_090377.1, read as the reverse complement.
TTTTGTGTTTATTTTATTTTATTTCATCTTCGTTTGTTCAGTTTACTTACCCACTTTTTTTTTCATGGTTGTACTTGTGGCTGTTGAATTTTCATTCCATTAACACAATATCTGTACAATGCTTTGTCTTTCAACACACTATTAACCTATTGTTTGCCTTTGCTCCACTACCTTCCGGTCAGCTATTCTGTGACCTTGTCCTATTTACACCTTCTCCTTTGTTATCTCTTGCTCCACCCCCACTTTACTTGCTTATAACCTTTTACATTTCTTATATTTGCTAGTTCTGAAGAGTCACTGACCTGAAACATTAACTCTGCTTCTCTCTCCACAGATGCTGCCAGATCTGCTGAGTATTTCCGACATTTCTTATTTTTATTTTAGATTTCCAGCATCCGCAGTATTTTGCTTTTATCATAATCCTCTATTCCCTTCTGCCTCATATGCTTGTCCAGCCTTCCCTTAAATCCATCTATACTATTCACTTCAACCACTCCCTGTGGTAGCAAGTTCCACATTCTCACCACTCTTTGGATAAAGAAGTTTCTTCTGAATTCTCTGTTCTATTTCCTGCTGACTATCCTATATCGATGGCCTCTAGTTATGCTCTTTATCACAAGTGGAAACATTCTCTCTGTATCCACTCTAACAACCTTCATAATTTTAAAGATCTCTATTAGGTCACCCCTCAACCTTCTTTTTTCAAAAGAGGCCCACCTGTGCATCCTTTTCTGATATGTATACCCAAAGACACATTGTACAGCGAGCTCGCCACTGGTATCAGACCCACCGGCCGTCCATGTCTCCGCTTTAAAGACGTCTGCAAACGCGACATGAAATCCTGTGACATTGATCACAAGTCGTGGGAGTCAGTTGCCAGCGTTCGCCAGAGCTGGCGGGCAGCCATAAAGACGGGGCTAAAATGTGGCGAGTCAAAGAGACTTAGTAGTTGGCAGGAAAAAAGACAGAGGCGCAAGGGGAGAGCCAACTGTGCAACAGCCCCGACAAACAAATTTCTCTGCAGCACCTGTGGAAGAGCCTGTCACTCTAGAATTGGCCTTTATAGCCACTCCAGGCACTGCTTCACAAACCACTGACCACCTCCAGGCACGTATCCATTGTCTCTCGAGATAAGGAGGCCAAAGAAGACTCATACATTTCATGCTTGTAAATCTTCTCTGCACACTCTCCCAATGCCTCGATATCCTTTTTATAATACAGCAATCAGAACTACACGAAGTACTCGACGTGTGATCTAGCCAAGATTCAATACAGTTATAGCATAACTTCCCTACTTTTCAATTCTATCCCACTAGAAGTAAAGCCTACTGCTTGTTTGCTTTTTTAGTGGCCTTGCTATCCTGTGACCTAACTTTTAGTGATTGATGTATTTGTACTCCGAGGTCCCTTTGTTCCTCTATCTCACCTAGACTTGCACCTTCCAAGTAATAAGTGACCGCCCTATTCTTCCCACCAAAGTGCACTCTCTCACATTTATCTGTGTTGAACTTCATTTGCCAATTATTTGCCCATTCTGCATGTTCATTCATGTCCTCCTGCAATTCGTTGCAGTCCTCCTCAGTATTGACTATCCTCCCCCAATTTGGTACCATGGCATCATCTGTAAATTTAGAAATTGTGTTTTTGATTCCAAAGTCCAAATCATTAATTTAAATTGTGAGCAGCAGTGGTCCCAGCATTGACCCTTGTGGAACACCACTTCCCACTTTCTGCTACTCTGGATAACTACCCATTACTCCCACTCTCTGCTTTCTGTCTTGAAGCCAGCTAGCAATCCATTCTGCCACCTGTCCCCTGACTCCGCATTCTCTGACCTTTTTCATTAGTCTATTATGGGGCTATACTGCATTATCATTGTCTACTCACTCTGTTATCTCCTCAAAAAATTCAATAAGGTTGGTCAAGCAAGATTTTCCCTTTTGAAATCCATGCTGATTACTCATTATATTTTCCTTTGCTAGATGTTCTTCTTTTCTCTCCATTATCTTTCCTACCACCAATGTTGAACTGACTGGTCTATAGTTTCCTGGGCATGTTCTGTCCCCCTTAAATATAGGTATTACATTAACTATTCGCCAGTCATCTGGCACTACATCTTTTTCTAACGAATTATTAAATATGTGTAGTAATGCCTCTGCTATCTCTTCCCTAGATTCTTTTAACTGCCCTCTGAAATGGCCTGGCTAACTGCTCAGTTGTACTCAAGAAGGTGGCTCACTACCACCTTCTCAATGGCAATTAGGGATGGGCAATAAATGCTGGTTTTTCCACTGATTCCCACATCCCACGAATGAATGTTAAGAAAACTGTATGTACATCGTGGCGGATACAGATTTGGTCCTCTTGTTTGAGGATTTATCCACCAACAGGGCTAATGTCAGCACATTCCAAACCTCCAGAGTTCAAACCAGCGAGTAAAGAATTGTAAAGACAAATAGTTTGCAATTGCTCGGGCTATGTGTTATGGATTGCCAAGGGGTCAGAGGCCAGATGTGGCCAATAGTTTGGCCACCCAGAGTCTAAGAGGATCAAAATGTTTCATAGACTCATAGAAAGTTTAAGGCACAGAAAGAGGCCACTCGGCCCATTGTGTCTGTGCTGGCCACAAAACGATCTACCCATTCTAATACCACCTTCCAGTATTTGGTCCGTAGCCCTGCAGATTACGGCACTTGAAGTGCATATCCAGACTCCTTTTGAATGAATTGAGGGGTTCTGCCTCAGCTACCCTTTCAGGGATAGTGGAGGGAACTTGGTGCTGGAGTCGGAGGAGGCAGGGAAGGTCCTAAATGAATACTTTGCTTCAGTATTCACTAGTGAGAGGGACCTGGTCATTTGTGAGGACAGCGTGGAACAGGCTGATATGCTCGAACAGGTTGAGGTTAAGAGGGAGGATGTGCTGGAAATTTTGAATGACATGAGGACAGATAAGTCCCAGGGGCCAGACGTGATATACCCAAGGATATTACGGGAAGCGAGGGAAGAGATTGCTGCGCCTTTGGCGATGATCTTTGCGTCTTCACTGTCCACTGGAGGAGTACCGGATGATTGGAGGGTGGCAAATGTTGTTCCCTTGTTCAAGAAAGGGAATAGGGATAACCCTGGGAATTATAAACCAGTCAGTCTTACGTCGGTAGTGGGCAAATTATTGGAGAGGATTCTGAGAGACAGGATTTATGATCATTTGGAAAAGCATGGTTTGATTAGAGACAGTCAGCATGGTTTTGTGAGGGGCAGGTCATGCCTCACAAGCCTTATTGAATTCTTTGAAGATGTGACAAAACACATTGATGAAGGAAGAGCAGTGGATGTGGCGTATATGGATTTTAGCAAGGCGTTTGATAAGGTTCCCCATGGTAGGCTCATTCAGAAAGTAAGGAGGCATGGGATTCAGGGAAAGTTGGCTGTCTGGATGCAAAACTGGCTGGCCCATAGAAGTCAGAGGGTGGTAGTAGATGGAAAGTATTCAGCATGGAGCTCGGTGACCAGTGGTGTTCCACAAGGCTCTGTTCTGGGACCTCTGCTCTTTGTGATTTTTATAAATGACTTGGATGAGGAAGTGGAAGGCTGGGTGACCCGTTGCTGGGTCAGCAAGGTTGCTGGAGTTGTGGATAGTGTGGAAGGCTGTTGTAGGTTGCAACGGGACTTTGACAGGATGCAGAGCTGGGCTGAGAAGTGGCAGATGGAGTTCAACCTGGAAAAGTGTGAAGTGATTCATTTTAGAAGGTCGAATATGAATGCGGAATACAGGCTTAAAGACAGGATTCTTGGTAGTGTGGAGGAACAGAGGGATCTTGGGGTCCATGTCCATAGATCACTCAAAGTTGCCACCCAAATTGATAGGGTTGTTAAGAAGGCGTATGGTGTGTTGGCTTTCATTAACAGGGGGATTGAGTCTAAGAGCCGCGAGGTTTTGCTGCAGCTCTATAAGGCCCTGGTCCGACCACACTTGGAATATTGTGTTCAGTTCTGGTCGCCTCATTATAGGAAGGATGTGGAAGCTTTAGAGAGGGTGCAGAGGAGATTTACCAGGATGCTGCCTGGACTGGAGAGCATGTCTTACGAAGAAAGATTGAGGGAGCTAGGGCTTTTCTCATTGGAGCGTAGAAGGATGAGAGGTGACTTGATAGAGGGGTACAAGATGATGAGAGGCATAGATAGAGTGGATAGTCAGAGACTTTTTCCCAGAGTGGAAAGGGCTATCACCAGGGGGCATAATTTTAAGGTGATTGGAGGAAGGTTTCAGGGAGATGTCAGAGGTAGGTTCTTTACACAGAGAGTGGTGGGTGCGTGGAATGCACTGCCAATGGTGGTAGTAGAAGCAGATACATTAGGGGCATTTAAGCGACTCTTGGATAGGTACATGAATGATAGTAGAATGAAGGGTAGGTAGTTTGGTTTGATCTTAGAGTAGGTTAAAGGTTCGGCACAACATTGTGGGCCGAAAGGCCTGTACTGTGCTGTACTGTTCTATGTTCTATGTATTACTCTAAATCTATGCCCCCTAATCACTGACCCCTCTGCTAAGGTAAATAGGCCCTTCAAAATTTTGTACATTTCAATCAGATCTTCTCTCAGCCTTCTCTGTTCCAAGGAGAACAACCAATCCAATCTTTCCCAGTCCTGGCAACATCCTCGTAAATCTCCTCTGTACCCTCTCTAGTGCAATTACTTCCTTTCTGTAATGAGGTGACCAGAACTGCACACAGTACTCAAGCTGTGGCCTAACCAATGAGTTATACAGTTCCAGCATAACCTCCCTGCTCTTATATTTTATACCTCGACTAATAAAGGAAAGGATTCCATATGCCTTCTTAACCACCTTATCGACCTCATGCATTTGTTTCCTGTCATGTTTCAGGATTTCTCGACCATCTTTCTACCTGCGAGTTTTACCTTAAGTGTTAAGATTTTAAAACAATTTGTATTCACACAAGTTTAGTTTAAAAAAAGCACCCAAATAAAAAAAAGGTGGTTAAAACATTAAAGGAAGTCGTTTTCCCCAAAGTCTAGTCAATAAGCAATAAATTAGCCTGTCTTAGCAATCAATAAACAAGTCATGCCCATTTTACTGGGAAATCCTATGATCCCTTCTAGTTATGAAAATAGGAAAGATTGCTATTTTGTATAATTACAGCATGGAGTGGTCTCATTTTGTGCTGCATCATTCTATGATTCGCAAAACTAAGTTGTACTGATTGCAATACATGAATCCAATTATAACCATTGCCCAACGAAATTAAGCAGCTTAATATTTCACATCTGGCTTCATCTTGCCCAGCATGTTATTGATCAACCTTCCACCATATGAAATAAGTACATGTACAAAAGACACAAGTATCCAGTTCAGATTACAAGAGGAGACTATAGTTATGCCCTTGGGCTTCACTAGCATAAAGCTGGCTGCTGAGTAGTACACATACTTAAACATAAGATGCTCAGACCATTTAGAACAGCAACTAGCAATGCTGTACCTGAGAAAATTTCTAAGGCAAGACTAAAAATTGCATAAAGACTTACAGAAAAAATTTGTAGGGCTGCAGGGAAAGAGAGGGTGAGTGGGACGAATTGGATAGCTCTACCAAAGAGCTGGCACAGGCCTCCTTCTGTGTTGTATCATTTTATAATCCTGATGGTGATATGCCGCTTTGGTGATACTAGTGGTAGGAAGGGGAGCAGTGTGTCTGGAGTGAATCCATCAGTTGCAATGGAGGCCACAACGTTGAAGCAGCCTGGAAGCAGATCCAGAGTTGTTTGATCCTTGGAACCATGGGTAGAATGTGTGAAGACCTCATGCATTTGTCTAAGTTTCTCCTTTGCCCCAGTATATCTTGGCAGTGGGACATATGGGGTGGGAGGAGGGGTGATCTAAAGGGCACCTTGCCCATATGGCTATTCTAGCTGTGGCAGCCTGGGTTTTGGTAGGCTATTCAGTTATAGTGGCCACCATAGGCAAGTCAGATCCAGTTCTCATCTGACATCCACATTCCAGGGAGAGTCAACGGAGAGCAGAAAACCTGGCGTGTTTTCTCCCTATTGGAGCACCAATAACCACTACCCCAGCAAAAGGACAGCCAACTTAATGCAGGCTAGGGATAGATCATGGGATGCTCCAGGTTGTGTAGGTTAGTACTTCAGTACAAAGTGCATTTACCCACTCTGCTCCTTTTTTGTTCACTTAAACAGCAGAAATAGATCTGGAACTCACCAGTGATTCATTGGGCTGGATGATCCCAAAGGTTGGTTCGACAGACAGGACCCTGGAGTTAGTTGCTGATATCTTCCACTGAAAATACAGTGGCATCCTTGTCACGTTCTTAATGAGATAGGATCGTTCTGATAATGTGCCTACACATGTCGGCTTAAAGTACAGATACCCATTTCCATCCAGAGTAATTAGCGGCTTTTCTACGGTGGAATACAACCTAATCTCCTAAAAAGCCAAGAAAAAGAGTTGGGTAAGTAACAGTTCCACTCTATGCCAAACCAAGGTCCTTTTTAACTGTAGCCACAAGTGTCAGCTGAGCCCAGTCGTAGCATTTTAGCCTCTGCACCAAAAGATTGTGCACTCAAACCCTACTCCAGAGACTTGAGCACATGATCTAGGCTGACATTTCATGCTATGCTGCAGGAATGCTTCATTGTCAGCAGTGCCTTTGCCTTTTGGATGCTATAAAAACAAGGGAAGGCAATGTTCCATTAGCCTTTTATAGTGCAAGAAATGCTTGTGGTAGAACAAGTCATGCAATGTCCTGGAGCTCCCGAGGTGTGATAGAATTTGCTCCATCTGCACTCTGTGGTGGGATCAACAACTTGCACGTGTGGTTTTCCTGGTGTTTTGGAATGGAATCATATTTGTAAGTTGCACAGCAGACATCAAAGCTTGCACATTTCTTCCAATAATAACAAAAATGGGGAGAGATGTAAAACGGGCCACTGATTCACTATCACCTATTTTACACTATGGCATAAAATCAAAATTACCCCTCAGGCGTATTTTCTACATTATCTTGGCTAACACTGCAGTGCATTCCTGAGGAGTGCTGCACTGTCAGAGGCAAAATCTTTCAGATGAGACATTAAACCACCCCTCCACTGTCTCTGATTTGTCATGCTGCTTGTCCAAAATACAGTTTTACTTGAACAGAAATTTATTCCAACTAATTATTGGGAATCCCAAAGCCATTCTTTCTGGTCCCTGGCACAAACTTAGTTCTCTTGCCATCCACTCCATCCTTCTGGGTAAAATACTGTGGATGCTGGAAATCTAAAATATAAACAGAAAATGTTGGAAAAATTCAGTAGGTCAGGCTGCAGTAGGTACCATCTAAAAGGTGCATTGCAGCAGCTCACCAAGGCTCCTCTGGCAGCACCTTCCAAACCCACAACCTCTACCGCCTAGAAGAACAATGGAAACAGACACATGGGACCACCACCACCTTCCCCTCCCCATCCTGACTCAGAAATATATAGTCAGTCCTTCAATGTTGCTGGGTCAAAATTCTGGAACTCCCTCCCTAACTGTAGGTGTACCTACAACACACAGATTGCAGCAGTTCAAGAAGGCGACTCACCACCACTTTCTCAAGGGCAATTAGGAATGGGCAGTAAATGCTGGCCTTGCCAGCGACTCTCTCACCCCATGAATGAATTTTTAAAAAATCTGTGGAGAGGGAAACAGTTAACATTTTAGATTTGGGACCCTTCATCAGAACAGGAAAATATCATCTCTTTTGTCATTTAATCGCTCCTGCCCTCCATCCTATCTCAAACCTTCCCTTTTGTTCTTTCCTCCACTCCTCACCTTTCCCTGCCTGAAAGGACTAAAGGGAAGGTTCTGTCATCAAGTGGAAGGCAGCAGTGATTCAATGACGAAAGGGATGATGAATATAAATGCCAGTTCCTTCCTCTTTAACAGCAGGTTTCATTGTTTGCAGCAAATCTGGGTTGGACATTTCCTCATGACTGCTTATAATGCTTCACCATAGCTTCACTGGAAGTGTGGCAAGCACCCTGTTTACCTTTTTTTTAGTGGTTATTGATCATTGAAGAATTCTGGGAGAATGAAGCCACCTTATCAGTTCCTCCTCTTTTAGTGACATCCACACACAGGAATTTCTGGCAGAATTTGGACGACCGTAAAAAAGGGGCAGAAAACCAGAATGACTAGTTCCATCTAAACCTACTCAGCTCCCACTATCACCCACGCACCCGCCCCCCACCCCCCCCCCCCCCACCCTTCCTGGAATAAACCAAGACACTTCTTTTCATTATACATCTTTCTTCCCCCACACCAACCCCCATCACAAATGGAGCTTTCTCCATCCACTGTAGCCCTAGGGTGGATTTTTGACTTGATATCTGAACATAAAACGGATTGCTCACCCATTATCAAAACTGCCCGGTTTCCAATGGAAATTGATAATTCGGCACTCTCCGCAACAATGGCTGATCTACAATGTCAGATTCTCGGGGAATCAAGGGATATGGTGGGCAGGAAAGTGGAGTTGAAGCCTAATATCAGCCATGATCATATTGAATGGCAGAGCAGGCTGGTTGGGTCATATGATCTACTCCTGCTCCTATTCTTGTATTCTTGTTTTTACCCCTAGATGGTAAGTTGAATATCTACACCCCATCTGTTCGCAGTCTCTCTCTTGTTCCCCTTCTCTCTACTGCTATTTTTCCAATCCCAACCCTACTCAAACTCCTTTCTCTCTCCGCAACCATGATCCATCCTAATTTCTTTCTCCCCCATCCACATACTGGCTCAACAAAAACAGAAAAGTATAAAAACATAAGAAAGCCCAGAATGAGAAGAGGCCATTTGGGCTGTCAACCCCACTTCTTCCACAGGCCACCTATCTTGTCATGAACTCACTTAATCTCCCGAGAGACAGTTCTGCAAAAATACTCCGTTGGTCTATAAACATAACCAAGCAATATCTGAAAAAGTTAATCTGTCCTCATACCTCCACTATTCAAACCTGACCTGATGTCCTGCACAAGCAACTATTGTCAGCAGAGAGGACTACTGTGCTTTTGCAATCTCCCTTATCTACTGTCTCGTACCTCCATCATGCTGGAAGGCATCTAGGTAATATGTAGCCCAACAACCGTTTACCCAAGTGTGCTCTTGACCGATGGTTTAAATGAATAAACGGTAGTTCTCCCAAAACTCTCAAACTGAAATAATCTGTCACTTGGCATGCCTGTTCAATATTTTATATACACACTACTTTATATGTGCTATACAAATACAAGCACTTTTTTAATAACATGAGAAATAGGAGCAGGAGTAGGCCATATGGTCCCTTAGGCCTGCTCTGCCATTCAATAAGATCATGGCTGATCTTCCACCTCAACTCTATTGTCATGACCGAGCCCAATCCCTCAAGTCCCTTAATGTCCAAAACTCCATCAGCCTCTGTCTTGAATGTACTCTACAGCTCTCTGGGGTAGAGAATTCCAAAGATTCGCAACCCATTGAGTGAAGAAATTTCTCATCTTAGTCCTAAATGACTGACCCCTTAGTCTGCTACAATGATCCCTTAGTTCTGGACTTTCCAGCCAGGTGAAAACAGCCTCTCAGCCTCTACCCTGTCAGGCCCTCAAAGAATTTTACACATTTCAATGAGATCACCTCTCATTTTCTGAAACTCCAGAAAATATAGGCCCATTCTACTCAATCTCACCTCACAACTCTCTCAAACATATGAAGCAGCAACAGCCAAGTTCGTGGCACCACGGAAGTCTCTGCTGCACAGCATGGGAGGAAAAGGGGTGGAAGAGCTAGAGTGATAGGGCATTCTATCGTAAGGGGTGCAGATTGGCATATCTGTGGCTGCAAACGAGACTCCAGGATGGGATGTTGCCTCCCTGGTGCGAGGGTCAAGGATGTCTCGGAGCGGCTGCAGGACATTCTGAAAGGGGAAGGTGAGCAGCCAGAGGTCGTGGTCCATATTGGTACGAACGACATAGGCAGGAAGAGAGATGAGCTCCTGCAAAGTGAATATAGGGAGTTGGCAGAAGGTTAAAAAGCAGGACCTCGGGTTGTAATCTCAGGATTACTCCCTGTGCCACGTGTTAGTGAGGGTAGGAATAGGAGGATAAGGCAAATGAATGCGTGGCTGAAGAGCTGGTGTAGGTGGGAGGGCTTCAGGTATTTGGATCATTGGGATCGCTTCTGGTGCAGACGTGACCTGTACAAGAGGGACGGGTCGCACCTGAACTGGAAGGGGACCAAATCCTTGCGGGGAGGTTTGCGAGCACTACTCGGGAGGGTTTAAACTAGTCTGGCAGGGGGGTGGGACCCAAAGTAGTAGTCTCTCAGATGAGATAGTTGAGGCAAATGTAGACGTTAAAGCAAGCAGGTCCACTAGGCAGGCCGGGCAGGGGCAGGACAGGGAGCGTGGAAGGTCTGGTAGGCTAAACTGCATTCACTTTAATACAAGAAGTCTTACAGGTAAGGCAGATGAACTCAGAGCATGGATCTGTACATGGGATTGTGATATAGCTATTATGGAAACGTGGTTGAGGGATGGGCAGGACTGGCAGCTCAATGTTCCGGGGTACCAATGCTTCCGGTGTGACAGAGGTGGAGATAAGAGAGGAGGGGGAGTTGCACAATTGATTAGGGAGGACATCATGCAATACTCAGAGAGGATATTCCGGGGGGAACGTCCAGCAAGGCCGTATGGATAGAACTTAGAAATAAGAAAGGGGTGATCACTTTGATGGGATTATACTATAGGCCCCCCAATAGTCAGAGGGAAGTGGAGGAGCATATATGTAGGGAAATCACAGATAGGTGTAGGAATTATAGGGTTGTAATAGTAGGTGATTTTAACTTCCCTAATATTGACTGGGACTGCCTTAGTGCTAAATGACTGGGACTGCCAGTGCTAAATTGACTGGGACTGCCTTAGTGATAAATGTGTCCAGGATAGTTTTCTGAAGCAGTATGTGGATGGCCCTCCGAGAGAAGGGGCTACACTCGACCTCCTCATAGGAAATGAGGATGGGCAGGTGGTTGATGTGTCAGTGGGGGAGCACTTTGGGACCAGTGACAATAACTCTATTGGCTTCAAGATAGTTATGGAAAAGGATAGGACTGGTCCTCAGGTTGAAGTCCTAAATTGGGGGAAGGTTAATTTCAATGGCATCAGACAGGAACTCTCAAAAGTTGAATGGGAGAGGCTGTTTACAGGTAAAGGACATCTGCCAAGTGGGTGGCTTTTAAAAGTGAGATAGGAAGAGTTCAGGGCCTGCATGTTCCTGTTAGTTGGAAGGGCAAGGTTGGCCAGTTTAGGGAACCTTGATTGACGAGGGATATTGAGGGTCTGGTCAGGACAAAGGAGGAGGCATATGTCAGGTATAGGCAGTTGGGATCAAGTGACTCCCTCGAGGCGTATAGGGGATGTAGGAGTACACTTAAGAAGGAAATTAGGAGGGCGAAAAGGGGACATGAGATTTCCCTGGCAGATAAGATAAAGGAGAACAAAAGAACAAAGAACAATGATAATTACAGCACAGGAACAGGCCCTTCGGCCCTCCAAGCCTGCGCCGATCCAGATCCTCTCTCTAAACATGTCGCCTATTTTCTAAGCTTCTGTATCTCTTTTCTTCCTGCCCATTCATGTATCTGTCTAGATACATCTTAAAAGACTCCATCGTGCCCGCATCTACCACCTCCGCTGGCAATGCGTTCCAGGTGCCCACCACCCTCTGCGTAAAGAACTTTCCACGCATATCCCCCCTAAACTTTTCCCCTTTCACTTTGAACTCGTGTCCTCTAGTAATTGAAACCCCCACTCTGGGAAAAAGCTTCTTGCTATCCACCCTGTCTATACCTCTCATGATTTTGTACACCTCAATCAGGTCCCCCCTCAACCTCCGTCTTTCTAATGAAAAATAATCCTAATCTACTCAACCTCTCTTCATAGCTAGCGCCCTCCATACCAGGCAACATCCTGGTGAACCTCCTCTGCACCCTCTCCAAAGCATCCACATCCTTTTGATAATGTGGCGACCAGAACTGTACGCAGTATTCCAAATGTGGCCGAACCAAAGTCCTATACAACTGTAACATGACCTGCCAACTCTTGTACTCAATGCCCCGGCCGATGAAGGAAAGCATGCCGTATGCCTTCTTGACCACTCTATTTACCTGCGTTGCCACCTTCAGGGAACAGTGGACCTGAACACCCAAATCTCTCTGGACATCAATTTTCCCCAGGACTTTTCCATTTACTGTATAGTTCACTCTTGAATTGGATCTTCCAAAATGCATCACCTCGCATTTGCCCTGATTGAACTCCATCTGCCATTTCTCTGCCCAACTCTCCAATCTATCTATATTCTGCTGTATTCTCTGACAGTCCCCTTCACTATCTGCTACTCCACCAATCTTAGTGTCGTCTGCAAATTTGCTAATCAGTCCACCTATACTTTCCTCCAAATCATTAATGTATATCACAAACAACAGTGGTCCCAGCACGGATCCCTGTGGAACACCACTGGTCACACGTCTCCATTTTGAGAAACTCCCTTCTACTGCTACTCTCTGTCTCCTGTTGCCCAGCCAGTTCTTTATCCATCTAGCTAGTACACCTTGGACCCCAAGCGCCTTCACTTTCTCCATCAGCATGCCATGGGGAACCTTATCAAACGCCTTACTGAAGTCCATGTATATGACATCGACAGCCCTTCCGTCATCAATCAACTTTGTCACTTCCTCAAAGAATTCTATTAAGTTGGTGAGACATGACCTTCCCTGCACAAAACCATGTTGCCTATCACTGATGAGCCCATTTTCTTCCAGATGGGAATAGATCCTATCCCTCAGTATCTTCTCCAGCAGCTTCCCTACCACTGACGTCAGGCTCACCGGTCTATAATTACCTGGATTATCCCTGCTACCCTTCTTAAACAAGGGGACAACATTAGCAATTCTCCAGTCCTCCGGGACCTCACCCGTGTTTAAGGATGCTGCAAAGATATCTGTTAATGCCCCAGCTATTTCCTCTCTCGCTTCCCTCAGTAACCTGGGATAGATCCCATCCGGACCTGGGGACTTGTCCACCTTAATGCCCTTTAGAATACCCAACACTTCCTCCCTCCTTATGCCGACTTGACCTAGAGTAATCAAACATCTGTTCCTAACCTCAACATCCGTCATGTCCCTCTCCTCGGTGAATACCGATGCAAAGTACTCGTTTAGAATCTCACCCATTTTCTCTGAGTCCAAGCATAACATTCCTCCTTTGTCCTTTAGTGGGCCAATCCTTTCTCTAGATACCCTCTTTCTCCTTATATATGAATAAAAGGCTTTGGGATTTTCCTTAACCCTGTTTGCTAAAGATATTTCATGACCCCTTTTAGCCCTCTTAATTCCTCGTTTCAGATTGGTCCTACATTCCCGATATTCTTTCAAAGCTTCGTCTTTCATCAGCCGCCTAGACCTTATGTATGCTTCCTTTTTCCTCTTAGCTAGTCTCACAATTTCACCTGTCATCCATGGTTCCCTAAATCCTAAAAGATTTGATAAGTATATTAAGAGTAAAAGGGTAGCTAGGGAGAGGGTAGGTCCCCTTAAGGATCAGTGTGGTAATCTAGGTGTGCAGCCACGGGAAATGGGCGAGGTCTTAAATGAATACTTCTCGTCTGTATTTACCGTGTAGAAGGTCATGGAAGCTAGCGAGTTCAAGGGAGGGAACACCGATATCCTGGAGCATATCAACATTACAAAGGAGGTGGTGGTGGAGGTTTTGAAGCGCACTAAGGTGGATAAATCCCCAAGGCCTGACCAGGTGTATCCTAGGATGCTATGGGAAGCAAGGGAGGAGATTGCTGGGGCCCTGGCAGAGATCTTTGTATCATCGTTAGCCACGGGTGAGATACCAGAAGACTAGAGGACAGCTAATGTTGTGCCTTTATTTAAGAAAGGCAGCAGGGATAAGCCAGGGAACTATACAGGCTGGTGAGCCTTACATCAGTGGTGGGAAAGTTATTGGAAGGGATTCTGAGAGACAGGATTTATATGCATTTGGAAAGGCAAGGTCTGATTAGGGATAGTTAGCATGGCTTTGTGCGAGGCAAATCATGTCTCACGAATTTGATTGAGTTTTTTGAGGAGGTAGCCAAGAGGATTGACGACGGCAGGGCGATGGACGTTGTCTACATGGACTTTAGCAAGGCCTTTGATAAGGTCTTGCATGGTAGGCTGGTCCAGAAGGTTCGAACGCATGGGATCCAGGGTGAGCTAGCCAATTGGATACAAAATTGGCTTGGTAATAGGAGGTAGTGGAGAGTTGTTTTTCAGATTGGAGGCTGTGACCAGTGGTGTGCCGCAGGGATCGGTGCTGGGCCCTCTGTTGTTTGTCATATATATTAATGACTTGGATGTGAATGTAGGGGGCATGATTAGTAAGTTTGCAGATGACACCAAAATTGATGGTATAGTGGACAGTGAAGAAGGTTGTCTAAGGTTACAACAGGATACAGATAAACTGGGAAAGTGGGCAAGGGATTGGCAAATGGAATTTAATGCAGACAAGTGCGAAGTGATGCATTTTGGGAAGTTAAACCAGGGCAGGACATATACAGTGAATGGCAGGGCCCTGGGGAGTGCTGTTGTGCAGAGAGACCTTGGGGTGCAAGTACATAGTTCCCTGAAAATGGCAACACAGGTAGACAGGGTGGTGAAGGCGGCATAAGGCATGCTTGCCTTCATCGGCCGAGGCATTGAGTACAAGAATTAGCACGTCATGTTACAGTTGTCCATAACGTTGGTTAGGCCACATTTGGAATACTGTGTGCAGGTCTGGTCGCCGCACTACAGAAAAGATGTGATTAAGCTAGAGAGGGTGCAGAAAAGATTCACAAGGGTGTTGCCTGGTTTGGAGGGCTTGAGTTATAAAGAGAGATTGGATAAACTGGGTCTGTTTTCCCTGGAGCGAAGGAGGTTGAGAGGGGACACTATAGCGGTATATAAAATTATGAAAGGCATAGATAGGGTAGATAGCCAGAGTCTGTTTCCTATGGTAGGGGGTGACTAAAACTAGAGAGCATAGATTTAAGGTGAGAGGGAGGAGGTTTAAAGGGGATCAAAGTGGTAAATTTTTCACACAAAGAATAGTGGGTATCTGAAATGAGCTGCCAGAAGAGGTGGTGGAGGCAGGAACAGTAGCAACATTTATGAGGATCTGGACAGGTACTTGAATGAGCAAGGCATAGAGGGATATGAATGCAGGCAGGTGGGATTAGTATAGATAGGCATTATGGTTGGCATGGACTCGGTGGGCTGAAGGGCCTGTTTCTATGCTGTACAACTCTAGGACTCTATGACTCTATATGAATTAGGAGCAGGAGTAGGCCACTCAGCCCTTCGAGCCTGCTCTGCCATTCAATAAGTTCATGGCTGAACTGAATACTCTACATATCCACCTACCTCCGATAACCTTTCACCTCCTTGTTTATAAAGAATCTATCTGTCTCTGCCTTAGAACTATTCAAAGACTCTGCTTCCACTGCCTTTTGAGGAAGAGAATTCCAAAGACTCACCACCCTCAGAGAAAAAAATTCTCATCTCTGTCTTAAATGGGCTACCCCCTATTTTTAAACAGTGACCCCTATTTCTAGATTCTCCCACAAGGGGAAACATCCTTTCCACCTCCACCCTGTCAAAACCCCTCAGGATCTTATATGTTTCATTCAAGTCACTTCTTACTCTTCTAAATTCCAGCAATCATTTAGTGAAGATTCAGTGCACCCACTCTAAGGCAAGTATATCCTTCCTTTGGTAAGGAGACCAAAACTGTACACAGTACTCAAAATTTAATATTTCTTGTCAGTACCTGATTGTATTTTTCTGAGGCGTTCAAATGTAACAGCACTGTGTGTTTGGTAAGGCTCTCATTCTGGGGGGTTGCTCTCAACGTCAATATCTGATGGGCTTGTGGGAGTATGAAACCTACAGTTGGTTTTATTTTGATGGCGGATTCATGCTGTGTTTCCGCAGAAAAGGTGATGAGCGTGTTCCCTGTATTCTTGAGCAGCAGGGTCCTGTACGTCGTTCCTTTCTCATTCACTGCCGGCAACACCTGCAAGAAGCAAACAGAAGTGGATGAAGAATCACAAACACATTATAAAATGCAGCATTAAAGTAGCTAGGCAATAGTACTTATGTGGCAACTTTCACAATTGAAATGTCCCAAGTCAGGGTACAGTAGCATAGTGCCTATGGTACTGGACTAGCAATCCTGAGGCTTGGAATAATAATCCAGAGAACATGCATTCAAATGCCAATATGGGCAGTTTGAGAATTCACATTCACTAGAAGTGACCATGAAGCTGTCAAATTATCATATAAAGCCAAATAGTTCATTAACATTCATTTTTAGGTAAGGAAACCTGCCACCCTTGCCCAGTCTGGCCTATATGAGACTCCAGTCCCACACCAATGTGGTTGATTCTGAAGTGGCCTGGCGAATCACCCAGTTACATCAAACTGCTCCCAGCGTTTCAAAAGGGTGGACCACAACCGCCTTTTTGAGGGCAACTCGGGATGGGCAATATCTGGCGGCCTTGCCAGCAACGACCATATCCCAAAAATGAAGAGTTGCTTCCAGGGTGGCCAATGAAAAACAAGCAAGAAGTAATAGAAGTATTGGGGAGTAAAGACATAGTCAATACAGGTACGTTCGGAGAGGCCTTTTGAAGGAAGGGGGAGAGGTACTATAGCAAAAGGATCCAGGGAGAAACTTTCAGAGTCCGGGAATGTGATAAGCTTCAAGCACAGGATTAGGTTAGATTTCATACGAACATATGAACATACAAGTTAGAGCAGAAGTCATTCGGCCCCTCAAGCCTGCTCTGTCACTTGACTGATCTGATTGTGGTCTCAACTCTACTTTCCTGTCTACTCCCTATACTCTTTGACTCCCTCATCAATCAAGAATCTATCTAACTCAGCCTTAAAAATATTCAATGACCCTGCCTCCACTGCTCTCTCAGAGAAAAAGTTTCTCCTTACCTCCGCCTTAAATGGGAGACCCTTAATTTTTAAACTGTGTCCCCTAGTTCTAGATATCCACCCTGTCAATTCAGGAGGCCTTTTTCTTTATACTTGGAACAAGTTACTAGATTTTTTTTACTCTTTCATGGGATAAGGGCTTTGCTGGCTAGGCCAGCATTTATTTCCCATCCCTAATTGCCTTTGAGAAAGTGGTGGTAAGCTGCCTTCCTGAATCGCTGCAGTTCATGTGGTGTAGGTACACCCACAGTGCTTTTAGGAAGGGAGTTCCAGTGCCATGTTTCAAGCCTTTTCTTAGACTTCTCAGCTGTTTGATACAACTGAGTGGCTTTCCAGACTATTTCAGAGGGCATCTTAAGAGTCAACCACATTGCTGTCACATGTAGACCAGACCAGGTGGGTTTCTACAACAATCAACAATGGTTTCATTCTCACCATTAATTCCAGATTTATTAATTGAATTAAAATTTTACCATCTGCCATGGTGGGATTCAAACCCATGTCCCAGAGCATTGGCCTGGGCCTCTGGATTAATAGTGGATGACATTACCACTCCGCACTGCCTCCCCCCATGCAGTGAGTGTGGAAAAGCTGCAACAGTTCATAAAGGAATGGGACAGGTTCCTTGCAGTGGTTAATATCAGTGTATGGTAGGTAGGTCAGATGTTGGGTATGATCTCTTGGAACACGATTTCATTTCTTTCCTTCAGGAATTTGGAGAAGTATTTCCCAGATGTTTTTTCCCCCTAATTACACCTAAGATTTTTAAAAATCTGTTTTTTCACTCCACCCAAGAGATTACATGACTATAAATGGGAGGGTAGCTTGGCAGCAACTAAACATCCTGACTGGAGCAAGGTTGATGGGCCAATGGTCACAAGGCTCACAAGATTGATTGCAGGATGACAGGGGTGTTCTATGAGGAGAGATCGAAAAGAAAAATGAGATAATCTCATTTAAATGTATAAAATTCTTCAAAGGCTTGACCTGTTAGATGCTGAGTGACTGTTTTTCCTGGTTGAAGCGTTTAGAACTGGGCTCATAGTCTCAGGATAAGTGTTAGGTCATTTAGGACTGAGTTGAGAAATTTCTTCACTCAGAGGGCTGTGAATCATTTGAATTCTCCACTCCAGAGAGCTGTGGATGCTCAGTTGTTGAGTAACTTCAAGACTGAGATCGATAGATATTTGGACACAAAGGGAATCAAGGGATATGGAGATAGGGCAGGAAGGCGGAGTTGAGGTAGGTGATTAGCCATAATCTTATTGAATGGCGGAGCTGATTCAAGGGCCGTATGGTCTACTCCTATTCCTACTTCTAATGTCCCTAATGCTGTTGTGAAAAGCGCTACATAAATGCAAATTCTTTCTTTACCAGGGTTGTGCAACCTGATTGAAGTCTTTGATTGCCTGAAACCAATTGCTTTTTTCCAGCTCTTTTTGCAGTTATTAGCAAAAAGGTTTTAACCACTAAGCAAAAGAAAGCATCACGCCCTTCCTTCCCCGTTATGGATGTTATCACCAATTAAAATGGTAGTGCCAGACACTGAATCCTGACTTTATTAAACAAAAGCACCCAAAATTCTACAGCCGGGGAAAACTGAACAATGACGGACAGGAAAAGACCCTCTGGTCCATCCAGCCCATCCCACCCAGTTGTGATACTTTAATGCATGATAACATAGACATTTCCCACAGCCCACCCAAAACCATGTGATAAATTTGGGGGAAAATCCAAGGCCAATTTGGGGGGAAAAGCTGTCTGAACCTGTTCAAAACTGGTCCTGGAGATCACTTTGGCCCCCTGACAGCAACTTTTTGTCGGTGATCTCGAATCCAGACAGAAACAGGTTCAGCTCCTGTTTGAAGGAACTCATTGAATCAGCAGCAGTCTGTTCCACAGGCCCATTATGCACTGAGAAAAGAACCACCTCCTGACATCTAAACTAGTTCTGGCCTCGTGCAACTTTAACCTAGCTTATTTAGTTAGCGCAAACTGTATACTCGAACACAATCTATTACCTTCATTATTTTACAAACTACGATCAAGTCATCCCTAAGTCTATGCTCCTGTAAGGGAGTTTGGTAATGTGGCATAATCCTGGTGGGGACCAGATGGATGAAGGGCTGCAGATCAATCAGGCTTCCGCCCCGCTTTACTTTTGAAGAATGCATGGATGCTTCATACATAGGGCTGTTAAGAAGGCATATGGTGTGTTAGCTTTTATTAGTAGGGGGATCGAGTTTCGGAGCCACGAGGTCATGCTGCAGCTGTACAAAACTCTGGTGCGGCCGCACCTGGAGTATTGCATGCAGTTCTGGTCACCGCATTATAGGAAGGATGTGGAAGCTTTGGAAAGGGTGCAGAGGAGATTTACTAGGATGTTGCCTGGTATGGAGGGAAGGTCTTACGAGGAAAGGCTGAGGGACTTGAGGTTGTTTTCGTTAGAGAGGAGGAGGAGGAGAGGTGACTTAATAGAGACATATAAGATAATCAGAGGGTTAGATAGGGTGGATAGTGAGAGTCTTTTTCCTCGGATGGTGATGGCAAACACGAGGAGACATAGCTTTAAGTTGAGGGGTGATAGATATAGGACAGATGAGAGGTAGTTTCTTTACTCAGAGAGTAGTAGGGGTGTGGAACGCCCTGCCTGCAACAGTAGTAGACTCGCCAACTTTAAGGGCATTTAAGTGGTCATTGGATAGACATATGGATGAAAATGGAATAGCGTAGGTCAGATGGTTTCACAGGTCGGCGCAACATCGAGGGCCGAAGGGCCTGTACTGCGCTGTAATGTTCTATGTTCTATGTACATCCGCTCTCTTTATGTCCTGTGCTGACTGGCATTGTGGCTGACAATTTTCCTGAGCTACCTGGCAATTACTCCCACTTCTCCCCTGATTATGTGGAACTTCAACCTGCTGAGAGCAGGCAAAAGTTTAGTTTTGTGCTTCTTGAAGCTCCAAAATAAAGAGATTAATCACCTGAAGCCTGATGTCCAGGCAGTTCCTATGTTAATACATGATGGAAACATGTTATTCTTTGGACCATTAAATCTAGGTTCAATCAGGGCCTTGGGTGCCCCCGCTGGAAGGGCAGGGTTAACATCGAGTCATAGAAACTTACAGCAAAGGAGATTGTTCTGACCATCATGCCTGTGCCAGTTCTTTGAATTAGTCTCCACAGCCCAGCAAGTTTTTCCTTTCAAGTACATATCCAAATCCCCCTCGAAAGGTACTACTAAGTCCGCTGCCACCACCATTTTTGGCAGTGCATTCCAGATCATAGCAATTGCTGTGTTAAAAAAATTCTCATCTAACTCAGGTTGTTTTGTCAATTATCTTAAAATTATGTCCTCTGGTTACCAACCCTCCTGCCAATGGAAACAATTTCCCTTATTTACCCTACAGAAGCCCTTCATAATTTTGAACACCTCCGTTAAATCTCCGTGTAACCTTCTCTGATCTAAGGAGAACAATCCAAATTGCATTTAAGGGGAAGTTAGATAACTACGAGAGGGAGATGAAGTAGGCGCGAATAGGATTAGATGAAGTAGGGTGTTAGAATGCTCATGTTTAACATAAAGACCAGCATAGACTCATTGGGCCAAATGGCCTGCTTCTGTGCTGTAAAATTCTATAGAATTCTATGTAATCCTAGCTTTTTTTGGCCACTGGCTAATTGCAGCGGTGGCGAGATGAGGCCCTTGCTTGGGCATTAATTGCCCACTTAAGGGCCTCAATTGGCAGTAGTGCAGGAAGGCTGTTCACAGCCCTTCCCACTGCGGACTTAATTTCAGCGGAGGCGGTTAGGTGGCAGGGCTCTGCACTCCCCACCTCCAAATGTGCTGCAGAGGAGAGCATAAAGTTTCCCCCATAGTTTAGATTGGCACACAAATTTGTGTGTTCTCTCACTAAAGCAGCTAAGAAAATATATCTTTCAATCCTGGGTTCCCTTTGTTTTTGGAGGATTGCATCTCCTCACACCTCCCCTGAAAGCCCAATTTGCGATCGGGTATAATTCCACAGGAGTAACCGCTCCTTTTGAAAGGCCGGTATCCGACCCAGAGCACTACCCAGTCCCAATTCTCTCTCTGCGCGCTCTCCCCATCAACTCTCCCTACACTACACACTTCCACCCTCTAGTCTTCTCTGTTTAAAATGAACGGGAAGTTCAATTTACTGCTCCACTGACACTTAGACCACACTGAAGAAAAACATGGAGATCCATTATATTTTTACTCACTACTTCAGGGGAGTTGAGGACATTCTTGGGAATGGAATGCTCATGCCCTGGCTGGAATGTGTTCGCTTGCACGCTTACTGTGAGGAACCACGGTGGGCAGAATGTGCTGTCGTCTACTAAACGGTAATCACGCAAGACCTGCAAACAAGACAACAATTCAGAGATTTAAAAACCCAATCTGCTCAGCACATGGCCAGTCATTTCCACTGCTGTTTGTGGAACTCTGCTGCATTCAACATATTAACAACAAAACATACAATTCCAAAAAAAAGCACATGGGATGTCTTGAGGACATGTTATGAATGTTAAGTACTTCAATTTTACGCTCAATAATCTTCCAGCGTTCAGCATCATGGCCATTCCCATAAGAAAACCTCAGGACATCTCAAAACATCTGACAGCCAATTAGTTATTTTTTGAAGTTTAGTCACTGTTGCAATGTAGGAAATGTGGCAGCCAATTTGGCACAGCAAGCTCCCACAAACAGCAACTAAATAATGACCAGGTAGCGATATTGGTCAAGGGAGAAATATTGGCAGGGCACTGGGAATAACTCCTCTATTCTTCTTCAAAATAAGGCCATGGGAACTTTTACGTCCACCAGAGGACAATTGGGATGTCTCATTTGAAAGACGGCATCTCTGACAGTGCAGCACTCCCTCAATACTGCCCTGAAGTGTCAGGCTAGAATTTTGTGTTCAAGTCGTGGGAATGCGACTTGAACCCATGATCCTCTGACTCTGAGGCAAGAGTCTGAGCTACAACTGACACCTTACACCGCAGGGGATGATCCCTGCATCTACTGACCTTATAATAAGTAAAGCATTCCAGTTCAGCCGCATATAGCACATTGAGTTTATCAGGAACAAAGTGGATGTGGAAAGCCATAGTCTTCAAGGGGGGAATGTCGATGGTCTGAGGTGTCACAGTGAAGATGCTGCCCGGCGGGGAAATCCAGAGGACTGTGACCTTGCCTTTCGTGTGGTTCATCATACTGAAGGGCAGAGGCGTAATCTGAGCAAGCTCCAGGCACTTCCCAAAATTCAGTTCCCTCTTGCTGACTGAGATGTGAGGTGGAAACATAGTAAAATCGCTGTGGATGCCATCGTCAAAATACTCAATGACCGAAGGGATATTGGGAACCAATAATGGAACATTCGGATAGTCCTGTGAAGGAAGCATGAGGTTAAAACACAGAATAACAGAATAGCATAAAGGCACTTTACCTGAATGCTCGTAGCATTCGTAATAAGGTTGATGAGTTAACGGCACAAATTATCGCGAATGAATATGATTTGGTAGCCATTACGGAGACATGGTTACAGGTTGGTCACGACTGGGAGTTAAATATCCAGGGGTACCAGACTATTCGGAAGGACAGACAGGAAGGTAAGGGAGGTGGTGTAGCTCTGATATTCAAGGACGACTCAGGGCGGTGCTGAGAGATGATATAGGTTCTATGGAGAATGAGGTTGAATCCATTTGGGTGGAAATTAGAAACGCTAAGAAGAAAAAGTCATTGATAGGCGTAGTCTATAGGCCACCAAATAATAACATCACATTGGGGCGGGCAATAAACAAAGAAATAACTAATGCCTGTAAAAATGGTACGGCAATTATCATGGGGGATTTTAATCTACATATAGATTGGTCGAACCAGCTCAGTCAGGGTAGCCTTGAGGAGGAGTTCGTTGAGTGTATCCGTGATAGTTTTCTTGAACAGTATGTAATGGAACCGACGAGGGAGCAAGCTATCCTAGATCTAGTCCTGTGTAATGAGACAGGAATAATTAATGACCTCATAGTTAGGGATCCTCTTGGAAGGAGTGATCACAGTATGGTTGAATTTAGAATACAGATGGAGAGTGTGAAGATAAAATCCAATACCAGGGTCCTGCGCTTGAACAAGGGGGACTACAATAGAATGAGGGAGGACTTGGCTAAAGTAGACTGGAAACAAAGATTTTATGGTGGGACAGTTGACGAGCAGTGGAGGACTTTCAAAGCAATTTTTCAAAGTGCTCAGCAAAAGTATATTCCAGTGAAAAGGAAGGACTGGAAGAAAAGGGTAATCTGCCATGGGTGTCTAAGGAAATAAGGGAGACTATCAAATTGAAAGAGAAGGCATACAAAGTGGCCAAAAACAGCACGAAACTAGAAGATTGGGAAAACTTTAAAGGTCAACAGAGAGCCACAAAAAGGGCGAGAAAGAAAAGTAAGATAGAACATGAGAAAAAACTAGCACAGAATATAAAGACAGATAGCAAAAGTTTCTATAAATATATAAAACGAAAAAGAGTGGCTAAAGTAAACGTTGGTCCTTTAGAGGATCAGAAGGGGAATTTAGTTATGGGATATGATGAAATGGCCGAGGCATTGAACAGGTATTTTGTATCGGTCTTCACAGTGGAGGACATTAATAACATGCCAGTAATTGACAAAGAGACGAACATAGGTGAGGACCTGGAAACAATCATTATTACGGAAGAGGTAGTGTTGGGCAAGCTAATGGAGCTAAGGATTGATAAGTCTCCTGGCCCTGATGGAATGCATCCTAGGGTACTAAAAGAGATGGCGGGAGAGATAGCAGATGCACTGGCGATAATTTTCCAAAATTCACTGGACTCTGGGGTAGTCCCAGCAGATTGGAAAACAGCAGATGTGATGCCACTGTTTAAAAAGCGAGGTAGACAAAGGATGGGGAATTATAGACCGGTTTGCCTAACCTCTGTAGTGGGGAAGATGCTTGAGTCTATTATCAAGGAAGAAATAGCAGGGCATCTCGATAGAAATTGTCCCATTGGGCAGACGCAGCATGGGTTCATGAAGGGCAGGTCATGCTTGACAAATCTTTTGGAATTCTATGATGACATTACGAGCAAGGTGGACAATGGGGACCCAGTGGATGTGGTGTACCTAGATTTCCAAAAGGCCTTCGACAAGGTGCCGCACAAGAGGCTGCTGTATAAAATAAGGATGCATGGCGTTAGGGGTAAAGTATTAGCATGGATAGAGGATTGGTTGACTGACAGGAAGCACAGAGTGGGGATAAATGAGTGCTATTCTGGTTGGCAATCAGTCAATAGTGGTGTGCCTCAGGGATCGGTGTTGGGTCCGCAATTATTTACAATTTATATAGATGATTTGGAGTTGGGGACCACTCATAGGGTGTCAAAGTTTGCAGATGACACTAAGATGAGTGGCAGAGCAAAGTGTGCAGATGACTGTGAAACTTTGCAGAGGAACATAGATACATTGAGTGAGTGGGCAAACGACTGGCAGATGGAATACAATGTTAATAAATGTGAAGTCATTCATTTCGGTAGGAGTAACAGTAAAAAGGATTATTACTTGAATGGTAAAAAGTTGCAGCATGCTGCTATGCAGAAGGACCTGGGTGTCCTTGTGCATGAATCGCAGAAGGTTGATCTGCAGGTGCAGCAAGTAATTAGGAAGGCAAATGGAATTTTGTCCTTCATTGCTAAAGGGATTGAGTTTAAAAGCAGAGAGGTTATGTTGCAGCTGTATAAGATACTGGTGAGGCCGCACCTGGAGTACTGTGTGCAGTTTTGGTCTCCTTACTTGAGAAAGGATGTACTGGCACTGGAGAGGGTGCAGAGGAGGTTCACTAGGTTGATTCCGGAGTTGAGGGGGTTGGTTTATGAGGAGAGACTGAGTAGATTGGGATTATATTCATTGGAGTTCAGAAGAATGAGGGGGGATCTTATAGAAACATATAAAATCATGAAGGGAATAGATAAGATACAAGTGGAGAGTATGTTTCCACTGGCAGGTGACACTAGGACAAGAGGGCATAGCCTCAGGATTAGAGGGAGCAGATTTAGGACTGAATTAAGAAGGAACTTCTTCACCCAGAGGGTTGTTAATCTATGGAATTCCTTGCCCAGTGAAGTAGTTGACGCTTCTTCAGTAAACGTTTTTAAAGCAAAGGTAGATATCCTTTTGAATAATAAAGGAATTAAGGGATACGGTGAGAACGCGGGTAAGTGGATCTGAGTCCACGAAAAGATCAGCCATGATCTTATTGAATGGCGGAGCAGGCTCGAGGGGCCGGACGGCCTACTCCTGCTCCTACTTCTTATGATCTTATAAAAGTGAAAGTGTAAGGGTTTTCCGTTTGGACCGAAGAAAGATAGATCAACGTATTTTCTAAATGGAGAGAAGCTAGGAACTGTGGAGCAGCAAAGATATTTTGGGGCTCCAAATACAGAACTCGCTAAATGCTAGAGGACAGCAACGATAAAGTAAATAAATAGGCTAATGGAATATCAATCTCAATGGGGCTGGAATACAAAGGAAATGGAAGTAATAGTTGCTAGAAACCATCTCGAGTATTTTGTTCAGTTCTGGACAACTCACTACAAGGAGGATATACTGGCTTAGACGGAGAGCAGCACAGGTTCACCAGAACTATACCGAGGCTAAAAGGGTTAAATCATGAGGACAGGTTGCATAGACGAGGATTGTACTCCCTCGAGTATGGAAGATTAAGGGGTGATCGCACTGAGGCATTTAAGATGAGTAAAGGATTTAATACAGTAGATTAAGAGAAAATATTTCCTCTGGTGGGGAGAGTTCAAAACAAGGGAGCATAACAAAGAACAAAGAACAGTACAGCACAGGAACAGGCCATTCGGCCCTCCAAGCCTGCGCCGATCTTGATGCCTGCCGAAACTAACACCTTCTGCACTTCCGGGGTCTGTATTCCTCTATTCCCATCCTATTCATGTATTTGTCAAGATGCCTCTTAAACGTCATTATCGTACCTGCTTCCACCACCTCCCCCGGCAGCAAGTTCCAGCCACTCACCACCCTCTGTGTAAAGAACTTGCCTCGCACATCCCCTCTAAACTTTGCCCCTCGCACCTTAAACCTATGCCTCCTAGTAACTGACTCTTCCACCCTGGGAAAAAGCTTCTGACTATCCACTCTGTCCATGCCGCTCATAACTTTGTAAACCTCTATCATGTCACCCCTCCACCTCCGTCGTTCCAATGAAAACAATCCGAGTTTATCCAACCTCTCCTCATAGCTAATGCCCTCCAGACCAGGCAACATCCTGGTAAACCTCTTCTGTACCCTCTCCAAAGCCTCCACGTCCTTCTGGTAGTGTGGTGACCAGAATTGCACGCAATATTCTAAGTGTGGCCTAACTAAAGTTCTGTACAGCTGCAGCATGACTTGCCAATTTTTATACTCTATGCCCCAACCGATGAAGGCAAGCCGTATGCCTTCTTGACTACCTTATCCACCTGCGTTGCCACTTTCAGTGACCTGTGGACCTGTATGCCCAGATCTCTCTGCCTGTCAATACTCCGAAGGGTTCTGCCATTTACTGTATACTTCCCACCTGCATTAGATCTTCCAAAATGCATTACCTCACATTTGTCTGGATTAAACTCCATCTACCAATTCTCCGCCCAAGTCTCCAATCGATCTATATCCGCTGTATCCTTTGACAATCCTCATCACTATCCGCAACTCCGCCAACCTTTGTGTCGTCTGCAAACTTACTAATTGGACCAGCTACATTTTCCTCCAAATCATTTATATATACTGCAAACAGCAAATGTCCCAGCACAGATCCCTGCGGAACACCACTAGTCACGTCCCTCCATTCAGAAAAGCACCCTTCCACTGCTACCCTCTGTCTTCTATGACTGAGCCAGTTCTGTATCCATCTTGCCAGCTCACCTCTGATCCCGTGTGACTTCACCTTTTGTACCAGTCTGCCATGAGGGACCTTGTCAAAGGCTTTACTGAAGTCCATATAGATAACATCCAGTGCCCTTCCTTCATAGAACATTACAGCGCAGTACAGGCCCTTCAGCCCTCGATGTTGCGCCGACCTGTGAAACCATCTGACCTACACTATAGAACATAACAGCTTCATCAATCATCTTTGTCACTTCCTCAAAAAACTCAATCAAATTAGTGAGACTCAACCTCCCCTTCACAAAACCATGCTGCCTCTTGCTAATAAGTTTGTTTGTTTCCAAATGGGAGTAAATCCTGTCCCGAAGAATCCTCTCTAATAATTTCCCTACCACTGATGTAAGGCTCACCGGCCCGATAATTTCCTGGATTATCTTTGCTACCCTTCTTGAACAAAGGAACAACATTGGCTATTCTCCAGCCCTCTGGGACCTCACCTGTAGCCAATGAGGATGCAAAGATTTCTGTCAAGGCGCCAGCAATTTCTTCCATTGCCTCCCTCAGTATTCTAGGGTAGATCCCATCAGGCCCAGGGGACTTATCTATCTTAATGCTTTGCAAGACACCCAACACCTCCTCCTTTTTGATAATGAGATGACTGACACTATCCACACTCCCTTCCCTCGGCTCATCATCCACCAAGTCCTTCTCTTTGGTGAATACCGATGCAAAGTACTCATTTAGTACCTCGCCCATTTCCTCTGGCTCCACACACACATTCCCTTCTCTGTCCTTGAGCGAGCCAACCCTTTCCCTAGTTACCCTCTTGCTCTTTATATATGGATAAAAAGCCTTGGGATTATCCTTAATCCTGTTTGCCAATGACTTTTCATGACCCCTTTTAGCCCTACTGACTCCTTTCTTAAGTTCCTTTCTACTGCCTTTATATGCCTCAAGGGATTCGTCTGTTCCTAGCCTTCCAACCCTTTCGAATGCTTCCTTTTTCTTTTTGACTAGGCTCACAATATCCCACGTTATCCAAGGTTCCCGAAACTTGCCAAACCTATCCTTCTTCCTCACAGGAACATGCTGATCCTGGATTCTAATCAACTGACATTTGAAAGACTCCCACATGTCAGATGTTGATTTACCCTCAAACAGCCGCCCCCAATCTAAATTCTTCAGCTCCTGCCTTTATTCTTCTTCTTTGGCCTCCTTGTGTCGAGAGACAATGGGACAGCGCCTGGGAGGTGGTCAATGGTTTGTGGAGCAGCGCCTGGAGTGGCTATAAAGGCCAATTCTAGAGTGACAGACTCTTCCACAGGTGCTGCAGAAAAATTTGTTTGTCGGGGCTGTTACACAGTTGGCTCTCCCCTTGCGCTTCTGTCTTTTTTCCTGCCAACTGCTAAGTCTCTTCAACTCGCCATACTTTAGCCAGGCCTTTATGGCTGCCCGCCAGCTCTGGCGATCGCTGGCAACTGACTCCCACGACTTGTGATCAATGTCACAGGACTTCATACCTCTACCTGGACCCCTCCCCCTGGCCTCTTACCAGCTCTTGATCTCTTCATTGAAAACTGTCGGTGAGACATTGGTCATCTCAATTTCTCTGCCCCCCTCACTCACTCTAACCTGTCCCCCTCTGAACTTGAGGCACTCCGTTCTCTCAGGTCTAACCCCGACATGGTCATCAAACCTGCAGACAAGGGTGGTGCTGTTGTCGTATGCCGTACCGACCTCTACCTTGCATAAGCTCAACGCCAACTCACGGACACTTCTTCCTACCTCCCTCTGGACCATGACCCCACCACCGAACATCAAGCCACCACCCAAAGGACTGTCACTGACCTCATCTCCTCTAGAGATCTTCCCTCTGCAGCTTCCAACCTCATAGTCCCACAACCCCGGACAGCCCGCTTCTACCTCCTTCCCAAAATCCACAAACGGGACTGTCCCAGCAGACCCATTGTGTCAGCCTGCTCCTGCCCCACTGAACTTATTTCTTCCTATCTAGGCTCTATCTTTTCTCCGCTGGTCCAGTCTCTTCCCACCGACATCCGTGACTCTTCTGATGCCCTACGTCATTTTGATAATTTCCAGTTTCCTGGTCCCAACCGCCTCCTCTTCACTATGGATGTCCAATCGCTCTACACCTCCATCCCCCACCAGGATGGTTTGAGGGCTCTCCGCTTCTTCCTGGAACAGAGGCTCAACCAGTCCCCATCCACCACCACCCTCCTCCGCCTGGCTGAACTTGTTCTCATATTGAACAACTTGTCCTTCAACTCCACGCACTTCCTTCAAGTAAAAGGTGTCGCTATGGGTACCCGCATGGGTCCTAGTTATGCCTGTCTTTTTGTGGGATATGTCGAGCATTCTTTGTTCTAGTCCTACTCAGGCCCCCTCCCCCAACTCTTTTTCCGGTACATTGATGACTGTATCGGTGCCGTTTCCTGCTCCCGCCCAGAACTGGAAAACTTTATCAACTTTGCTTCCAATTTCCACCCTTCTCTCACCTTTACATGGTCCATCTCTGACACTTCCCTTCCCTTCCTCAACTTTTCTGTCTCCATCTCTGGGGATAGGTTGTCCACTAATATCCATTATAAGCCCACCGACTCCCACAGCTACCTCGACTACACTTCTTCACACCCTACCTCCTGTAAGGACTCTATTCCATTCTCCCAGTTTCTCCGCCTCCGACGCATCTGCTCTGATGATGCTACCTTCCATGACGGTGCTTCTGATATGACTTCCTTTTTCCTCAACCGAGGATTTCCCCCCACTACGGTTGACAGGGCCCTCAACCGTGTCCGGCCCATTCCCCACACCTCTACCCTCACCCCTTCTCCTCCCTCCCAGAACCGTGACAGGGTTCCCCTTGTCCTCACTTTCCACCCCATCAGCCTCCATATCCAAAGGATCATCCTCCGCCATTTCCGCCACCTCCAGTGTGATGCCACTACCAGTTGCATCTTCCCCTCCCTTCCCCTGTCAGCATTCCGAAGGGATCGTTCCCTCCGCGACACCCTGGTCCACTCCTCCATTACCCCCGCCACCTCGTCCCCGTCCCTTGGCACCTTCCCCTGCAATCGCAGAAGGTATAATACCTGCCCATTTACCTCCTCTCTCCTCACTATCCCAGGCCCCAAACACTCCTTTCAGGTGAAGCAGCGATTTACTTGTACTTCTTTCAATGTAGTATACTGTATTCGCTGCTCCCAGTGTGGTCTCCTCTACATTGGGGAGACCCAAGCGCAGACTGGGTGACCGCTTTGCGGAACATCTCCGCTCAGTCCGCAAGCAGGACCCTGAGCTTCCAGTTGCTTGCCATTTCAACACTCCCCTCTGCTCTCATGCTCACATCTCTGTCCTGGGATTGCTGCAGTGTTCCAGTGAACATCAACGCAAGCTCGAGGAACAGCATCTCATCTACTGATTAGGCATACTACAGCCTGCCGGACTGAACATTGAGTTCAATAATTTCAGAGCATGACAGCCCCCCATTTTACTTTCATTTTTAGTTATTTTTTCTTCCTTTTTTTTTACATTCTTTTTTACATTTTTTACAATTTTTTTTTGCATTTATTTCATTTCATCTTAGTTTGTTCAGTTTGCTTACCCACTGTTTTTTTTTTAGGTATGCACTTGCTGCTGTTCAATATTCAGTGTATTAACACCTAATCTGTACTAATGCTTTGTCTTTCAACACACCATTAACATATTGTTTGCCTTTGCTCCGTGACCTTTTGGTCAGCTATGTGGCCTGGTCCAATCTAGACCCCCTTTGTTATCTCTTGCCCCACCCTCACCTCACTTGCTTATAACCTGTGACTTTTCTAATATTTGTCAGTTCCGAAGAAGGGTCACTGA
Organism: Heterodontus francisci; assembly: GCF_036365525.1. Classification (NCBI taxonomy): domain Eukaryota; kingdom Metazoa; phylum Chordata; class Chondrichthyes; order Heterodontiformes; family Heterodontidae; genus Heterodontus; species Heterodontus francisci. The sequence goes on along the minus strand of NC_090377.1, from coordinate 13,186,118 downwards.
CCCGAAACGTTAACTCTGCTTCTCTTTTCACAGATGCTGCCAGACCTGCTGAGTGGTTCCAGCATTTCTTGTTTTTATTTCAGATTTCCAGCATCCGCAGTATTTTGCTTTTATCACAGCACTTCATGTCGCGTTTGCAGACGTCTTTAAAGCGGAGACATGGACGGCCGGTGGGTCTGATACCAGTGGCGAGCTCGCTGTACAATGTGTCTTTGGGGATCCTGCCATCTTCCATGCGGCTCACATGGCCAAGCCATCTCAAGCGCCGCTGACTCACTAGTGTGTATAAGCTGGGGATGTTGGCCGCCTCGAGGACTTCTGTGTTGAGGATACGGTCTTGCCACCTGATGCCAAGTATTCTCCGGAGGCAGCGAAGATGGAATGAATTGAGACGTCGCTCTTGGCTGACATACGTTGTCCAGGCCTCGCTGCCATAGAGCAAGGTACTGAGGACAAAGGCTTGATACACTCGGACTTTTGTGTTCCGTGTCAGTGCGCCATTTTCCCACACTCTCTTGGTCAGTCTGGACATGGCAGTGGAAGCCTTTCCCATGCACTTGTTAATTTCTGCATCGAGAGACAGGTTACTGGTGATAGTTCAGCCGAGGTAGGTGAACTCTTGAACCACTTCCAGAGCGTGGTCGCCGATATTGATGGATGGAGCATTTCTGATGTCCTGTCTCATGATGTTCGTTTTCTTGAGGCTGATGGTTAGGCCAAATTCGTTGCAGGTAGCCGCAAACCTGTCAATGACACTCTGCAGATACTCTTCAGTGTGAGATGTTAAAGCAGCATCGTCAGCAAAGAGGAGTTCCCTGATGAGGACTTTCCACACTTTGGTCTTCGCTCTTAGACGGGCAAGGTTAAACAACCTGCCCCCTGATCTTGTGTGGAGGAAAATTCCTTCTTCTGAAGACTTGAACGCATGTGAGAGCAGCAGGGAGAAGAAAATCCCAAAGAGTGTGGGTGCGAGAACACAGCCCTGTTTCACGCCACTCAGGATAGGAAAGGGCTCTGATGAGGAGCCACCATGTTGAATTGTGCCTTTCATATTGTCATGGAATGAGGTGATAATACTTAGTAGCTTTGGTGGGCATCCAATCTTTTCTAGTAGTCTGAAGAGACCACGTCTGCTGACGAGGTCAAAGGCTTTGGTGTGATCAACGAAAGCAATATAGAGGGGCATCTGTTGTTCGCGGCATTTCTCCTGTATCTGACGAAGGGAGAACAGCATGTCAATGGTCGATCTCTCTGCACGAAAGCCACACTGTGCCTCAGGGTAGACGCGCTCGGCCAGCTTCTGGAGCCTGTTTAAAGCGACTCGAGCAAAGACTTTCCCCACTATGCTGAGCAGGGAGATTCCACGATAGGTGTTGCAGTCACCGCAGTCACCTTTGTTTTTATAGAGGGTGATGATATTGGCATCGCGCATGTCCTGTGGTTCTGCTCCCTCATCCCAGCACAGGCAAAGCAGTTCATGTAGTGCTGAGAGTATAGCAGGCTTGGCACTCTTGGCTATTTCAGGGGTAATGCCATCCTTCCCAGGGGCTTTTCCGCTGGCTAGAGAATCAATGGCATCACTGAGTTTCGATTTTGTTGGCTGTACGTCCAGCTCATCCATGACTGGTAGAGGCTGGGCTGCATTGAGGGCAGTCTCAGTGACAACATTCTCCCTGGAGTACAGTTCTAGGTAGTGCTCAACCCAGCAGTCCATTTGCTTGCGTTGGTCAGTGATAATGTCCCCTGATTTAGATTTGAGGGGGGCGATCTTCTTGATGGTTGGCCCAAAAGCTCTCTTAATGCCATCATGCATTCCTCTGATGTTTCCGGTGCCTGAGGCCAGCTGAATATGACTGCATAGATGTTGCCAGTAGGCATTTGCACAGCTCCTAGCTGTTCTTTGTGCAGTGCTTCTGGCTGCTTTAAGTGCTACGGATGTTAACTCGCTGGGCGCTTTCTTGTAGTTCAACAGTGCAATGTGCTTAGCAGCTATGACAGGTTCCAGCTCTTCAAAATAAGATTGAAACCAGTCTGCATTCCTCTTCCGCCAGCTCTGGCGATCGCTGGCAACTGACTCCCACGACTTGTGATTAATGTCACAGGACTTCATGTCGCGTTTGCAGACGTCTTTAAAGCGGAGTCATGGTTGGCCGGTGGGTCTGATACCAGTGGCGAACTCACTGTACAATATGTCTTGTTCATATTGTTATAATTAGCCTACCCCCAATTTAGCACCTTCACCCGAGGACTACTCTTATCCTTATCCACAAGTACCTTAAAACTTATGGAATTATGGTCACTGTTCCCGAAATGCTCCCCTACTGAAACTTCGACCACCTGGCCGGGTTCATTCCCCAATACCAGGTCCAATACGGCCCCATCCCTAGTTGGCCTATCTACGTATTGCTTCAAGAAGCCCTCCTGGATGCTTCTTACAAATTCTGCCCCATCCAAGCCCCTGGCACTAAGTGAGTCCCAGTCAATATAGGAGAAGTTAAAATCACCCACCACTACAACCCTGTTACCTTTACAGCTTTCCAAAATCTGTCTACATATCTGCTCCTCTGCCTCCCACTGGCTGTTGGGAGGCCTGTAGAAAACCCCCAACATCGTGACTGCACCCTTCCTATTCCTGAGCTCCACTCATATTGCCTCGCTGCACGACCCCTCCGAGGTGTCCTCCCGCAGTGCAGCTGTGATATTCTCCTTAACAAGTAATGCAACTCCCCCGCCCTTGTTACATCCCCCTCTATCCCGCCTGAAGCTTCTGAATCCTCGAACATTTAGCTGCCAATCTTGTCCTTCCCTCAACCAAGTCTCTGTAACAGCAACAACATCATAGTTCCAAGTACTAATCCAAGCTCTAAGTTCATCTGCCTTGCCTGTTATACTTCTCGCATTGAAACAAATGCACTTCAGACCACCAGTCCCGCTGTGCTCCGCAACATCTCCCTGCCTGCTCTTCTTAGTCTTACTGGCCTTATTTACTAGCTCCCCCTCATTTATTTCACTAGCTGTCCTACTGCTCTGGTTCCCACCCCCCTGCCACACTAGTTTAAACCCTCCCGAGTGACGCTAGCAAACCTCGCAGCCAGGATATTTGTGCCCCTCCAGTTTAGATGCAACCCGTCCTTCTTGTACAGGTCCCATCTGTCCCTGAAGAGATCCCAATGATCCATTCAGGAGTGATGTCAGGACGCACTTCACACAACGAGTAGTGGAAATCAAGAACTCTCTTCTTCCCAAAAAGCTGTTGAGGCTGGGGTCAATTGAAAACTTCAAAACTGAAATTGATAGATGTTTGCTGGGTAAGGGTATTAAGAGTTCCGGAACCGAGGCAGGTAATACTGTTGAGATACATATCAGCCATGATCTACTCCTGTTCCTATGTATACTCCTACCATTTTGTTTTAGCCCTTCAGTTTAGCATTTGCAACCAGAACGGGCGGCACAGTGGCACAGTGGTTAGCACCGCAGCCTCACAGCTCCAGCAACCCGGGTTCAATTCTGGGTACTGCCTGTGTGGAGTTTGCAAGTTCTCCCTGTGTCTGTGTGGGTTTTCGCTGGGTACTCCAGTTTCCTCCCACCACCAAAAAACTTGCAGGTTGATAGGTAAATTGGCCATTATAAATTGCCCCTAGTATAGGTAGGTGGTAGTGGAATATAGGGACAGGTGAGGATGTGGTAGGAATATGGGATTAGTGTAGGATTAGTATAAAAATGGGAGGTTGATGGTCGGCACAGACTCGGTGGGCCGAAGAGCCTGTTTCAGTGCTGTATCTCTAAATAAAAAATAAATAAACTTCCCCTTGCAATAAGGTTGCCAACCCTCCACGATTGTCCTGTCGTCTCCAGGAATTAAGTATTAATCTCTAGAACACTGCTGGGAGCAAAACCTAAGCAAAAAATCATATGGGCATTAAAAAAGTATTGTGCATTTCTAAAGTTTTCTCTGAACATTTTCATTCATTTTTGATGAAAATATTTGGAAATGGGAAGAAAAGGCTGTTTGACCGGCAGGACAATTACATAAGAGCATAAGAAATAGGAGTTGGAGCAAGCCATTCAGCCCCTCAAGCCTACTCCACCATTCAATAGGATCATGGCTGACCTTGTAACTCAACTCCACCTTCCCACCCTATCCCCATATCCCTTGATTCCCAAGTGCTCAAAAATCTATGGATCTCAGTCTTGAATATATTCATTGACTGAGCCTCCACAGCCCCTCTAGAGTAGAGAATTCCAAAGATTCACAGCCCTCTGAGTGAAGAAATTTCATCTCCTCTAAGTCCTAAATGGTTGATTCCTTATTCCGTGACTGTGACCCCTGCAGGAAAGAGGATTCACACTATATCTGGGTATCTTGATGTCCTGGCAGTTTGTGCTGCTGAATATGGGATGCATTGTGTAAGCAGGCCTAAGACAAGGGTTTCTTCAGATTAAGGAACTGATAGAATTTATGAAAGTCCCGCATCCATGTCTTTAATGGTCGGGGAAATGTTAGTTTGTTCACTCTGTTCATTGCAATAAAATGAAGTGGGCCATATAAATATGGTAACAATGATTGTAAGAGATTCAGATGACCTAAATGCATCTTACTTTTATGTATCTTTGTGTACTATGATTTAGTGGTAGCATACAAGGAATGTAGAGAGCAAAAGCAGAATTAGTATCCGAATTGTGAGTGAACCCATGTTTGTTGTACTCATGCTGGATTGTGGAGTGTATTGTACCTGAGAACTCATGTTGGACCACATACCAGAAGCTCATTAAAGACCTGTGTACACATACTGAAATCGTGTAGTGTGATGTATCTGAGAGAACACATACTGGATCATGTGCTTTAATGTCTCATTGATGACCTGATTCTGTATTGTTACAATGGAAGCTGTTTTAATTCATCTTGTGCTGATCCCACAAACCGCTGGGACATTGAGGTACACAGATATCATGTGAATCCTCTTTCCTGTAGGGGGTCACAGTTACAGAATAAGGGATCGACCATTTAGGACTTAGAGAAGAGGATCTAGTTCTAGATTTCCAGCCTGGGAAGGGTTGGTGGTGGTGGGGGGGGGGGTGGGTGGGTGGGGGCAAGGGTTAAGGAAGAGCAGTTACCTCATCGCAGTTTTTCCCTGCAGTCTTGCAACATTCCTCAGGAGCCAGCAGCAGGGCACCATCAGCATCAAGCAGCAGCTTGCCTTCCTGCAGCATCATATTCAGTATGTCGGGCGGGTAGAATGTCAGTCCACGTGCCATGTTGGTACGATACAGCTCGATGTGTTTGGGCTTCAGAATCGCTGGTGTTATCTGGTCTGAGTGGCAAGTACCAATTAAATCCAGGAACAAAGGATCCTGTAGAAAAGGAAGGGCAAGTTTGATGGTTAAAATCTTCAATGGTTACACACTTCTCACAGTAGTTTATGACCTCTACAACTTGAGCCATCAATATAAGTTAATCAGCAAGAAATCCAATAGAGAATTCAAAAGAAACTTCATTACCCAAAGAGTGGCGAGAATGTGGAACTTGCTACCACAGGGAATCGTTGAAGCCAATAGTACAGATGCATTTAAGGGAAAGCCAGACAAGCATATGGAGAACAGAATAGGGAGTTATGATGCTAGATTTAGATGACGAAAGATAGGAGGAGGCTCGAGTAGAGCATAAATGCTAGCATGGACTGACTGGGCCGAATAGCCTGCATCTGTGCTGTATATCCTATGTAATTCTGTGTAAAGAATGATTAAAATGTGTAACTTGCTACCGCTGGAGTGATTGAGGCAAATAGCACAGAGGTATTTAAGGGGAAGCTAGATAAGCACATGAGGAAGAAAGGAATAGAAAGATATGCTGATGAGAACAGATGGAGAAAGGTCAGAGGAGGTTCATGTGGAGCATAAACACCAAAGCATGATACCCGACCTGAACCTGAGTATGTGTCGGGGTCGGGTCTCTCTTCCAGGTCTGGCATTCGGGCTCGGGTCAGGTCGGGCTGGACACAGACACAGTGCTGCCTTGTTCAGGGAGGGAATTTCTACACGATTCTGCAGGAATATCCTGCTGCCGGAATGGAAGATCACAACATTTGGACACTGGATGATTGATATAATTAACTTTATTACGGTAGTCAGGTCGGGTCGGGCGCGGGTCGGGTTCGGGTTGGATGTGGTCGAGTCGGGCCTGCGTCGTGTTTCAATTTCATACCTGATCAGGCCTTTAATAAACACTGGCATGGACTATTTGGGCCGAATGGCCTCTTTCTCTGCTGTTGTAAATCACTGGCAAATTGCTTACCTTTTTTAAAACCAAAAGATCATTTTGATTGATTAAACCGACTGGATGTTACAAAAGCGTTTCGGAAAAATAAGTACCAAATCATTAAGCCTTTCAGTCCAAAATGGGTAGATTGCCTTATCATGAAAGGAGCTGCACAGAGATTCTTTTTTCTGTTTGGCCCCCTCAATTTCCTCTCTGTCTCCTCTTCTGAAGCGCCTGACTTTTTCTGCAATACAGCTCCATAATGCTGAGCATCGCACCCACTTGGCCATGCTTCATGTGCTTTGGGACATCCTGAGTTTGCTCATTCATTCTTTCTTTCCTTCTCAGCTTAGTTGTTACATATAACTTATTTGGTGATAATACTAAATAAAAACACTTGTAACTGCAATTCTCAAAAACCATCAACCCATCATAAAATGTTTTAGTCTCAGGTTCTTGAATAACAAAAAATGGAAAAACAAACTGGGTCTATCAGCCTTCCAACTGGTCTGATTATTTCTAATGGCCTCTATTGCTCTTTACATTGATCCATTATGGGAAATGCTGACAAAGTGATACACAAATTAAAAAGCTGACGGCTTGCACATCTGTACTACACTAACAAACTGTGTAGAGTTGATCAGAGTTTCAATAAGTGGCATCTCAATGGCCCTGTACAATTTTAATCATTATAAAGAAAGGTAAAACTCTAAGGACAAATTGCAAGACACACACAAGCTTGAAAGAGTATAACAGAGCCTATTATGGTTACTATAGGTAATTAATACGAAGAAGATTCTAAGTGAGACAGAAGATAGACAGCTTGGGAGCATGAGTTATTAGAAAATGAGTCAAAATGAGTCATTAATTGCACCTCAAATAAATGACGGCCACAGTCAGCAATGCCTACATTTCATTGTAATGAGTTTGGGAAATCCTGAGATCCTAAAAGGTGCTGAATAAATGTGAGTCGTTTTGTTTTCATGCTTTACAGGGTGATATTATGAGTCTTGACTGGTCAAGTGGGATTTCTCAATTGAAATGACTTTTACAAATGATTTTCCATGTTACGTTTTAAAGTGGATTGCACCATACCTGATGGTGGATGAGGCAAGCCACCCTTCTGTAGTAGTTTATGGGATGGGTAGGTCGGAATGTCACCCTTAACCTCTCTGTGGACTCCCCTTCCAGAAAGCCGCACGGCTGATTGATAACGAAGACGCTCTGGCTGCAGTCAATTTCAAATTGGTAAAATGTCGGTACGTCCGATGTGTTACTGATTTCAGTAGCGTAAGTCACTGTCTCGCCGAGGAACACACAACCAAAGTTCAGCTTCAGGTGTCCGAGCGACACCACCGCACCTGGAAGAAGAGCGCAAGAATAGCATGAGTTTTCCTTTAATCATTTATTTTCATCTCCTTATTTTTGTCCCTCCTCTCCTGAAAGTGCTGAGCTGCAGCATCAGGAACCTTATGATTCATCCAGGTTTCCCACTCCTTATTGTTAGTCAGTTATCTTTACTGGAAGTGCACACATAGCCCCTGTAAGAATAGAGTTGGGTTGGCCATGGTAGAGTGTCAGCCATGGCTTAGTGAGTAGCACTCTCACCTCTGAGACTTCAGGAACTTGAGCATATAATTCAGGTTGACACTCCCAGAGCAGCACTGACGGAGTGTGCACTGTCTGTAGTGCTGGCTTGTGGATGAAATTTTAAACTGAGGCGCCGTATTCCCTCTAGTAAAAGATTCCACAGCACCATCTCGAAGAACAGGGGAGTTCTCATCAGTATCCTGGGTTACATTTATCCTACAACAAACACCTAAAAACAGATTACCTGGGCATTATCACATTGCTGTTTGTTGGACTTTGCTGTATGAAAACTGACTGGAACGCATTTTGAGATGTCTTGAGGCCTTCAAAACCGCAGGTGGCTTTGTGACCAACAGCATGACTGAAGCCACCGCATTCCCAAAAGCCAACAACTTGTCCAAAGGTCAACTGCTTGTCAAGCACACAGATCAAAAACACCAACACGCACCCCCTATATCATCTATCTCCATAGCAATGTGGTACATGTGGGATGTCCCAGATAGCAATTTAAGCTAATTACCTCTAACTCCCAAAACATCTGATATGCACATGAATAATTGATATTGCCAACAATGACAGAGCGATTTCTTCTAAACTTTCTGGTTCCAACTGCCCAACTAAACGAACCCCCCTGTGATTTTATGGCTCTCACCTCTCCAACTCCGTCTCTATAAGCACAGAGATTTTTGAACTTTAAATCTTGGGTGGTTTGCAACCCTTTGAAATTCTTACAGGTGCACATTTAATTTCCCAAAACTAAAAGTGACCTGTAAAATATTAATATAAACCATGAACCAGGTGATCATAACAATAGCATAGTGGTTATGTTACTGAAGTAGTAATCCAGAGACTGGAGTTCAAATCTCACTGTGGAAGGTGGGAAATTTAAATTCAGTTAATTAAATAAAATCTGAAACAAAAAAATGCTGGTACCAGTACTAGTAACCATCAAACTACTGGATTGTCGTAAAAACCCATGTGGCTCAATAATGTCCTTTAGGGAAGGAAATCTGCCACCCTTACCGATCTGGCATGTGAGTGATTCCAGATCCTATTACTTGCCCTAGCCGCTAATAGCTAATCAGTAGTTCAAGAAGGCAGCTCAAGGGCAATTAGGAATTGGCAATAAATGCTGGCCTTGACAGCAATGCCCACATCCCAAGAATTAATTATAAAAAAGCCTTCCATCTAGGAACGTAGGAGTATCGGAACACAAGGACGCCATTCAGCCCCTCAAGCTGTTCCGCTATTCATTCAAATCATGGTTGATCTGTATTGTAACTCCATTTACCCGCCTCGGTTCCACAAGACTTAATCCCCTCAATTAATCTGAGTTTGGGAACGTTCATTTGACCACCCCCACAGCACACCGCCTTATCAGCTTTTTGGGCAAAAGTGTTCCAGATTTCGACTACCATTTGTGTGAAGAAGTGCTTCCTGACATCACCCCAGAATGGCCTGGCTCTAATTTTAAAGTTATGCCCCCTTGATCTGGTGGATTGCACCACCAGAGGAAATAGTTTCTCTGTACCCTATCAAATTCTTTAAATATCTCAATTAGATCACCCTTAAATCTCCTATACTTAGAGAGTGTACAAGCCTAGTCTTTGCAACCTGCTCTCATAATTAAACCCTTTTAGCCCCAGTATCATTCTGGTGAATTGGCACTGCAGCTCTCACCCCCCTCCAAGGCCAATATATATTTCCTGAGATGTGGTGCCCAAAATTGAAGGCAGTACTCCAGATGGAGGTCTAAACAGATCTTTATACAACTGTAGCATAACTTCCATCCTTTTACATTCCAGCCTCCTTGAGATAAAGGCCAACATTCCATTAGCATTATTTTTTTGAAAAATTGTACCCTGTCCACTAACTTTTTAGTGATTTCTGCATTGCCTCAGCTTGGCTTTTTCCTGTTGGAAACAATATGTACCTTTGCATGATCCAATCACCTTCAGCACGGACCTGGAGCTGTTGCCGGCCCGCGTCACATGGAAGTAATCGATGCTTTGAGAGCCAACCGTCCGTGGCGTGAACGTAATGGGGACCTGGTACCTGCGGCTCGCTGCTATAGTGCCCTCCCTGACCTCGCACATGAATTCGGACTGAAGCGGTGGAGGGCGCTGGGAATGCACAATTTGAAATGAAGTGTTCACCTGCCAAACACAGGTCAAAAAAAACAACTAAAAAAATTGGCATAATAGATTTCACAATCAAATTTATACTAGTTGAATGGCACCCTACTGGCATTTTAATCTCGGATAACTGTGCTCAAATCCAGCCTGGGTAGACGGGATGAAAATGTCCCTCCAGCTGCTATCTTTAAAAGTCTTGCTTTAACTCAGTTTGAGCAATTCCTGGCTCATGAGTTATAATGCCCCACAATTAAGTTGGAAATGTTGTTCAGAGACACATAACAGCAGAACTGTGGGGGAAACCAGAACTAGGGGACATAAATATAAGATAGCCACAAATTAATCCAATAAAGAATTCAGGAGAAACTTCTATATCTGGAGAGTGGTTAGGATATGGAACTCACTGCTATTGGGAGCAAATGAGGTGAATATCATAGATATATTTAAGGGGAAGCTAGATAAGAATATGAGGGAGAAAGGAACAGAAGCATATGCTGATAGGGTGAGATTACCTAAGGTGGGAGGTGGCTTGTTTGGAGTATAAACACTGGCATGAACAGATGGGCCAAATGACCTGTTTCTGTGCCACAAGATCTATATAATTCTACAGCAACCCATTCAATCAGATCATTGCTGATCTGCACCTCAATTCCATTCACCCTCCTTTGGGTCTAATCCCTCGATACCCTTACTTAAAAAAAAATCTATTTATCTCAATCTAAAAGCTCCGATTGACCACCAGTATTCATGACCTTTTGGGGAAAGAGATTTCCAGATTTCCACAACACTTTGTATGAAAAAGTTCTTTCCGATTTTGCGCCTGAATGACCTAGCTTTAATTTTAAGATTATGTCCCCTTGTTCTGGACTCCCCCCACCTGAGGAAATAGCTTCTCCATATCTACACTATCAAATCCTTTAACATTTAAAACACTTCAATCAGTTCACCCCTCAATCTCCTATATTCAAGGGAATACAAGCAACCCATGTGAAACTTGTGCTCATAATTTTACCCTCTTGTATTGCAAATGAACAGCGCATAACAAAAACTTTCCATAACACTTTTAAACATAATACTTTCTCCATATCTACCATTATAGACCTCTGAATGATTGGCATTATAATTTTTTTAATTCATTCATGGGATGTGGGCGTCGCTGGCGAGGCCAGCATTTATTGCCCATCCCTAATTGCCCTTGAAAAGGTGGTGGTGAGCTGGCTTCTTGAACCGCTGCAGTCCATGTGAGGTAGGTATATCCACAGTGCTGTTAGGAAGAGAGTTCCAGGATTTTGAGATATAGTGAAGGAACGGCGATATAGTTCCAAGTCAGGATGGTGTGTGACTCGGAGGGCAACTTGCAGGTGGCGGTGTTAAAAAGGCATGCCGCTGCAGCAGATGGGCGCTCTTACATAACTGGGAGTTCAGCACATTATTTATTTATTTAGAGATACAGCACTGAAACAGGCCCTTCGGCCCACCGAGTCTGTGCTGACCATCAACCACCCATTTATACTAATCCTACATTAATCCCATATTCCTACCACATCCCCACCTTCCCTCAATTCCCTACTACCTACCTATACTAGGGGCAATTTATAATGGCCAATTTACCTATCAACCTGCAAGTCTTTGGCTGTGGGAGGAAACCGGAGCACCCGACGAAAACCCACATGGTCACAGGGAGAACTTGCAAACTCCACACAGGCAGTACCCAGAATCGAGCCCGGGTCGCTGGAGCTGTGAGGCTGCGGTGCTAACCACTGCACCACTGTGCCTGTTCTTCTTCAAAATAGTTCCATGGGATCTTTTACATCCAGCAGAGAGGGCAGGAGACGGGACGTTGATGTACCATCTCATTCAAAGATGGCACCTCTGTCAGTGATGTTGGAGACAACTTTACACTCTATTTAAGCCACAACCAGTGCCCAATGTGGAAAGTGTTCCTCAGGCCTAATCCTCTAAAAGAGCACAAAATTTACAAAAAAGTAAAAAACACAATAACATAGGAACCCACTGAAAACTTGGAAGGAAGAGTATAATATTGTGTAATATATACATACTGTCACTGCATCCTCATCCACTTACAAGAAAGAAAGATTTTGAATTTATTTAGTGCCTTTCATGACCTCAGGATATCTCAAAGCATTTTACTGCCAACGAAGTACTTTTGAAGTGTAATCACTGTTGTAATGTAGGAAACACAGCAGCCAGATTGTGCATAGCAAGATCCCACAATATGATAAATGACCAGATAATCTATTTTACTGAGGTTGGGTTGAGGAATAAATATTGGCCAGGATATAAGACAGAACTGCCCTGTTCTTCTTCAAAGTAGTGCCATGGGATCTTTTACATCCAGCTGAGAGGGCAGAAGACGGGACGTTGATGTACCATCTCATTCAAAGATGGCACCTCTGTCAGTGCAGCACTCCCTCAGTACTGCACAGGGAGTGTCAGATAGTAGTAGAAGCCTTACACAAGATGGTAAACCAACACTAACTATCTGTACAGCTTTTGTCAGTGAAAGATCACAGCAGATTTTCAATATATTACAATGAAATACATAAAATTAATAAAAGGCAGGCACATTAACAACACTGTAGGCTACTTAACTTTTGTGATAAATTTATTGCTTTTGCAATAAGGAATTTCAGAGATTAATCACATTTCACAAATGAACTTCAACATGCAGTTTTACAAAAGGTCGCAGTGACTTAAACATGCCAGTTGGCTGCACTGCTTGACTGCTGAGAGCCACTGTTCATATTGAGTGACCTGGAAAGTGAGAGAACAGGAGGGATAGGGATGGAGATCAGGGGAGTTGGCAATTTGACCTTAAGGGAGTCTCTTCATTAAAAGCTTGTCAGATTTGTTGTTGCCAATCCTGTTTCTGGGACAGAGAGCTGTACAAACTTGGCTCACGCTATTGCTACTTAGCACAGGGAGGTGCATCGCACACTCGGAGATGCCTTCCTTCAAATGAGACAGGAGCAGGAGAAAGTTAACGCTGACAGGATTAGATGAAGAGGGGTTGGGGGGACGTGTGGGGCATAAATGCCACCCTAGACCTGAAGGACATGGCCAAGTTCTGTGCTGTAAATTCTATGTACCTCTTAAGGGTTTTCTGTAAAACAAGCCTAGGCAGCCGTAATCCACTTCATAGTGGAAGCATTTTAAAAGAACGGTCCATATTGATAATCTTACTGACAAAGCATTCACTTGTTATGCCTGACCTAGAACAGCTTGATATGGTTTATGTCAAGGAAGCTACTGTAATGGAACCTTTACTCTACATCTACATTTCAACACGAGAATAGTTCAAAAGCGTTTCGTTGGCTGCAAAGTACTTTGGAATACTGAGGTCATGAAAGGTGTTAAATAAATGCAAATCTCTTTTTTTATCTCACCCATGCTGTATCTGACCTGGGAGTCCTTGATGGAACAGTATACAGGCAACTTGATCCAGCACCTAACCCAATCTCTGCTTGGACTGACAGTACCTAATGGGTGTGAATTACAGAATCATGCAGCACAGAAGGAGACCATTTGACCTACTGTGCCTCTGTTGGCTCTTTGAAAGAGCTATCCAATTAATCCCACTCCCCTGCTCTTTCCACACAGCCCAGCAACTTTTTTCTCAAGTCTTTATTCAATTCCCTTTTGAAAGTTACCATTGAATCTGCTTCCACCAGCCTTTCAGGAAATGCATTCCAGATCATAACAACTCGCTGTGTACTTTGCATCTGTGCTTGATGGGACAGTGTCAAGAAAGATCTTTACACATACTGGACTTGGCCTGGGGTATTTGAGGTTGGCATTGGGTGTACATAGTGGAAGTGCATTTTATTCTCCAGCACAGGCACCCCTACTGGACTAGTAATCCAGAGCCCAGGCTAATGCTCTGGAGGGGGGGCATGGGTTCGAATCCCACCCTGGCAGATGGTGAAATTTGAATTCAATTAATACATCTGGAATTAAAAAGCTAGTCTAATGGTTAACCGGAAACTATTGTCGATTGTTGTAAAAACCTATCTGGTTCACTAACGTCCTTTAGGGAAGGAAATGTGCCATTCTTACCTGGTCTGGCCTACATGTGACTCCAGACCCACAGCAATGTGGTTGAGTCTTAAATGCCTCTGATATAGCCTAGTAAACCCTCAGTTCAAGGGCAATTAGGGATGGGCAATAAATGCTGGCCTAGTCAGCGACGCCCACGTCCCACAAACAAATATATATTTTAAAAATTTACACGGAAATTACCAGATATTTAGGATGTCTCTAGCGCATCATCAATTTCCATCACTCTGCAGTTGACTGCAATGCCTTCAGCTGCCTAGAAGCTCTGGAATTCCCTCCCTAAATCTCTCTGCCTTGTTATCTCACTCTCCTCCTTAAAGACACTCTTTAAAACTTACAACTTTTACCAGCTGTTCCAATATCTCCTAATGTGGCTCGGTGTCAAATTTTGTTTGATAATCGCTTTGAGATGTTTCACTATGTTAAAGATGCTATATAATAGTTGAACATAAAAAATGCTGCAACTGAACACCAGGTGGCACAGAAGAGTTTAAATAGACCAAAATCTTGGCCCTTGCCTACAGATGATTCACCAAATCTACCCCGGAAATACTCACCGTCGAGTAGTTATGAATCTCCATATACTTCACAACCGTGGTGTCAATAGCAACATGCCCAAAGTTTAGGATGCTCTGTGTATCCTCCTGCCCGGATGTCTGGGATAGTTCACCTGCCGCACTCACCAAGAGATGCGGTAACTTGGCTGTGGAGCAGAAGAACATGATTAGAACACCAAAATGAAAAAATTTCTTCCTTGATATCAGCCGTGGCTCAGATGGCAGCACTCTCACCTCTGAGTCAGGACATGGGAGTTAATAGTAGACCCCAGGTTTGATCCAGTGTCTATATTCAGGTAACATTTGCGCCACACAATTGCCAGGCAATGATGATCTCCAACAATAAAGAATCCAACCATCTCGCCTTGATTTTTCATCAGCATTACCATCACTGAATTCCCCACCAACATTCTGGGGGCTTACTATTGATCAGAAAGTTAACTGGACGAGCCATATAAATACTATGGTTATAAGAGCAGATCAGAGGCTGGGAAATCTGCGGCAAGTAACTCACCTCCTGACTCCCCAAAGCCTGTGCACTATCTTCAAGGCACAAGTCAGGAGTGTGATGGAATACTCTTCACTTGCCTGGATGAGTGCAGCCCCAGCAACACTCAAGAAGCTCACCACCATCCAGGTGAAAGCAGTCCACTTAATCGGCACCCCATCCACCATCTTAAACATTCACTCCCTCCACCATTGCCGCCATACAGTCGCAGCAGTGTGTACCATCTACAATATGCACTGCAGCAACTCGCCAAGACTCCTTCAACAGCACCTTCCAAACCCGCAACCTCTACCACCTAGTAGGAAGAGGGCAGCAGACACATGGGAACACCATCACCTGCAAGATCCGCTCCAAGTCTCACATGTCCTGACTTGAAACTATATTGCCGGTCCATCACTGTCACTGCGTCAAAATCTGGAACTCCCTCCCTAACAGCACTGTGGGTGTACCTACACCAGACTGACTGTAGTGATTCAAGAAGGCAGCTCACCATAGAATCGTTACAACACAGAAGGCGGCCATTTGACCCATTGTGTTCGTGCTGGCCATCAAAGGAGCAATTCATGTACTGCCATTCCTCCACCCTCTCCCCACATCCCTGCACATTCCCCCTCTTCAGATATTTAGAAAATGTAGAAAAATTTATGGCATAGAAGGTGGCCACTCTGCCACACAACTTTCTCAAGTGCAATTAGGGATGGGCAACAAATGCTGGCCTTGCTAACAACGCTCACATCCCATGAATGAATAAAAAGGGGAAGTCCTGAGGTCGCGAAAGACGCTATATAAATGCAACTCCTTTCCTTTTTCTTTCTTTATTGTAAAGCTTGAATATTGATAGAGTGAGTTCTCACCTATCCCTTCCAGGTTCAGGTACTTCACAAATTCATTATCTCCAAATGTGCAGGTGGCAATCACATCAAACACTTTAGGGAACTGGGGTTGGAACACAATCTTGATCTTGTAGTCATCCCACGGTGACAGTATGCCACTAGATGGTACTAAAGAGAACGGACTCGGCACTTCGAAACGGAAGCGTGTCGGAAGCTGACTGTAAAGACAGTTAACAATGTCAGCATTTATATAGCACTTTTAACAGTAAAACATTCCAAGGCATTTCACAGGAACGTTTATGAAACAAAATTTGAGAGCTGGGGCACTTAAAGAGATATTAGTGCAGGAGGCCAAAAGCTTGGTCAAAAGAGCCAGGTTTTAAGGAGGAGAGAGAAGCAAAGAGATTGAGCGAGGGAATTCCAAAACTTGGGTTGTAGACGGCTGAAGGCAAAGCCGCGAAAGGTGGGGTGAAGGCAAGTTTAGGATGCACAGAATTGGAAGAGTACAGAGTTCTCAAGGGGTTGGAGGCCTGGAGGAGGTTACAGGGATAAGATGAGGCAAAGCCACAGAAGGATTTGAACACGAGGATGAGCATTTTAAAATCAAGGGGCTTATATGTGGTGCACTTAGAACTCAACCACTGGGAGCCCTCAAGTTTTCATTCTAGACTGCAGCTCTTTAATTAATTTCAATGGATCATCTTTTCAGCTGATGCACAAACAAAAATTAGGGGAAAACATTTAAGAATAACAATACGTGACATTTCAAACAAGCGGATCACAACAGCCAAAGTTAAATACCCTAAAGTATCTTTTCTGTAAAACCAAAGACAGAGGAATACATTGTGATCTTCACTGTAATGTTGCCAGGGCTCCAAGGTTTAGATCAAGAGGAGAGATTACATAAACTAGTCTTGTATTCACTGAAATTATAAAAGGATCAGTGGGAATTTCATTAAGGTTTTTAGGTCGGTTGAGAGAAACGTTTTCCGCTGGTGGGGGAATCTAGGACAAGGAGACATAGCTTAAAATTTGAGCCAGGGCATTCAGGAGAGAAGTTAGGAAACATTTATTCAAGCATACGGTGACAGAATTGTGAAACGCACTCCCATAAAAAGCAGTTCAATTTATCATTTTAAATCTGACTAATAGATTTTTGCTAGACAAGGGTATAAACTGATATGGAGCAGAGGCAGGTAGATGTAGTTAAGATACAGATCATCCATGATCTCACTGAGTGGTGAAGCAGGCTCAAGGGGCTGAATGGCCTCCTCCTGTTCCTACGTTCTTATTGTCTTCCAGCCTTACCTATTGTTGTGCAAATAAAACGTGGTCTCTGAGCTGTCGAAGGCAGCACAGACTGGCATGCACACCAAATCAGGTATCTGCAAGTCGTGGAAAGGCAGGGAAGCACGCAGCTGAACAGAAAACGTCCCAGTTTTCATCTCGAACACAATGCGATCCTCATAATCTCTCTGTAAGGAGACAAAAATCAAGGCCAAAGTATATCACTGGAGTGGGGGATATGGGGGCTGGGATCCTGAGGCACAAGTTCAAGTCCTACCACAGCAGCTGGGGAATTTATATTCAGTTAATTAAATAAATCTGAAGTAAAAAGCTAGTATCAGCAATGGCGGCCATAAAACTACCAGACTGTCGCAAAACATCATCTGGTTCACTAACATCCTTTAGGAAAGAAAATCTACTTTGCTGCCTGGCCCTGGGAAAGTTGCCCGGTGGCAGGAATACATATGGGGAGCTGTCCCAACGCAGCTCCTTGCTACCTTCCTAGCACCCACCCCCAAGCCCGCCACACCAGGGCTGGGAAAATTCAGCCCCAGAAGTTCATAACTCCACCATACCAGTTTGCGAATTGTAAACAACTGCCACTAGTAAAAGTCACCATGAAGATGTCCAATTGTCATAAAAACTCAATGGTTCACTAATGTCCCTTTAGGGAAGGAAACCTGTCATCCTTACCCGGTCTGGCTTATATGTGACTCCAAGTCCACACCAATGTGTCACTTGGTTGTACCACCACCTTCTCAGGTGACTAAGGATTGACAATAAATGACTGCCCTGCCATCAATGCCCACATCCAAATAATGTATTAAAAAAAACTCTTACCTATCCGACATAGCCAGCTCAATGGTTTCTCTCCTGCACCATTACCTCGAGACCCTTTCCTTGCTCATCTCCCCACCCCCTCATATCTCTAATTGCTGTCCCTTGGAAACGTCATCCATAGACATGGAGGTCAGTTTGTATATGTGCACTGATAACACCCAGCTCCACCTCTCTGGAGCCTTCCAGTACCTATGTTGTAAGACTGACTGTCCAGCATCCAGTCTTGGATGAGCCATAATCTTCTCCAGTTAAGCACTGGAAAGAGCGAGGCAATCACCTTCAGCCCTCACCACAAACTTCATCCTCCTCCCCGGCCACTGTCTCAGGCTGAACCAGATTGACTGCCATCCCAGCGCCCCATTCCACCGCAAGCTGAGTTTCTGTCACTAGATTCTGTCCATCACAAATTTTACCTCATAACACTGCCTGCCTCCACCCCATACCTTAGCTTATCTGCAGCATAAACATTCACCCGTCATCTTACAAAACTGGCTACCTGCTTCACCCTATGGATCACTGTGTATAAATACTCCCGGTGTCTGTCCTAAACATGCTCGCCACAATCTTGAATCTGTGGCCTTTGACCCTGACACCCTTGCACAGCTGAAAATATAATGTTCATGGGCTGCTCTATCCTGTTACATATCTTACCCACTTCATTAAGGTGCCCTCTAATATGCTAAAATGTCTTAGTTTAAGTCATTGCTCACAGCCTGCCCCCTCTAACACCCTAAGAGCCTCATTGCATCACCTCTATGGCCATCCTCTTTAAACCATGGCGGCCAGCACTGTATGCCTGAGTAAAAATTTGCCAAGCAACATGTGGAAGCACCTCATGGTAGTCGGTTCCAGGGTGGCATTAGCAGGAGACACAATGGGCCAAATTATCTCCTTCTGCGCTGTAAATGTCTATGATCCCATGAGGAGACCTGAGAGCAGGTCACCTACTTAGCTGGGGTGTGCTACATGGAGTGGAGAAACCTCACACCCCATCACAGTAGCCACCCTATCATGATACAAAGGAAAGCAAAACCTCATTTATTTAGTGCCTTCCATGACCCCACAATGTCCCACTAATTACATAGTTATTTCAAAGAGCTGGCACAAGCATCAAGGGATAGAAATATAATTTAAAAATGAAACTTACATATGAAATTTCATAAACCGATACCAATATTATTCTGCTTTTACCTTCTCAAGAGCACAGAAAGTGATTGGCAGAGAGTATGATATTCCTGCACCCAAAACCACTGGCTGTGGGAACATTGTAGTGAAAAATTCAGTGGATGGAGGTCTGTGAAATAAAAGAGGCAGAGTTATAAACAAGTTGCTTGAGGGGAGACGGTGGCGTAGTGATAATGTCACTGAGTTAGCAAACCAGAGGCCCGAGCTGATTCCCTGTTACATGGGTTCAAATCCCACCATGGTAGCTGGTGGAATTTAAATTCAATTAATTTATAAAAATCTGGAATTGAAAGCTAGTGTCAGTAATGGTGCCATGAAACTATCATAAAAACTCACCTGGTTTACTAACATCCTTTAGGGAAGGATATCTGCCACCCTTACCTGGTCTGGCCTACATGTGACTCCAGACCCACAGCAATGTGGTTGACTCTTAATTGCCCTCTGAAATGGCCGAGCAAGCCACTCAGTTGTCAAGGACAATTAGGGATGGGCTAATGATGGCCTTGCCAGCAATGCCCACATCCTATGAAAGAATAAAAAAAGATATATAGCGCCTTTAATGCCTCAAGGTGCTTTAATGGAGCAATACAAAATCTTGCACCAAGCCAAATAAGGAGATATTAGAGCGGGTGACCAAAACTTTGCTCAAAGAGGTAGGTTTTAAGGGGTGTCCTAAAGGAGAGGGGGCAAGGGGTAGAGAGGTGGAGAGCTTAGGGAAGAAATTCCAGAGCTTAGAGCCTTGGCAGCTGAAGGCACAGCCACCATTAATAGAATGATGAAAATTGGGATGTTGCTGAGGCCAGAATTGGAAGTGTGGAGACATCTCAGAGGGTTGTAGGGCTGGAGGAGGTTACAGAGAGAAAGGGACAGGATAAGGGAATGGAGGAATTTGAACATAAGTAGGAGAATTTAAAAAAAATTAAAGGGAACTAGGATCCGTTTAAAACACAGAAATGATTGGAGTATTATGTTAATTTGGGGCACCACACTTTAGGAAGGATGTCAAGGCCTTGGAAATGGTGCAGAGGAGATTTAATAAAATGGGGATGAGGGACTTCAGGTACATGGACAGACTGCAGAAGCTGGGATTGTTCTCCTTAGAGTAGTGAAGGTTAAGGGAAGATTTAATAGAGGCATTCAAAATCTTGTAGAATAAGGAGTAACTATTTCCACTGGCAAGAGCCAGTAACCAGAGTACACATTTCTAAGGTAAAAGAGCCAGAAGAAGTGATGAGAATTCATTTTTTTATGCAGTGCATTGTTGTGATCTTGGATACACTGCATGGAAGGAGATTCAATAGTAATTTTCAAAAGGGAATTGGACATATATTTGAAAAGGAAACATTTGCAGGGTTATGGGAAAAGAGCTGGTGGTGGCGGGGGGATGATTGGATAGTTCTTTCAAAGAGCTGGCACAAGCATGATGGGCCAAATGGCCTCCTTCTGTAAGATTCTATGATTATATCAGTGACTACATTTCAAAGCTACTTAATTGTCTGTAAAGCACTTTGGGAGATTGTGGGGTCATGGAAGGCGCTATATAAATACAGGTTTTGCTTTTCTTTGTATGAAATGGTTTGGATAGACTCCTCGATAGGGTGTATAGCTTGTGGAAGCTGTGGGATAGATCAGATGTGTTCAACAGTCTATGGGATACATGCAGTTCCTGAGCACTGGCAATGTGGCCCTCCTAATTTCTGTCATTTCTTATTCGCTTGCTTATCCTGTTTGAACTTCAATCAGCTGGCGACTTGGAAAGGGCTGATCTTAGCCCTGCTGCCTCATTGTTAGGTCAACCCCAAATCACAATGCCAGCATTGGTCACAACATATATATGCAAATGAATGGACATATGGATTTAAACGTCCTATATGACCCTCAAAGCTCAATGGTACAAGCCTATGTAGCCCACAAAGGACAAAAGACTCGGATACTCCAGGCTAGCTGGAACGTGAAAGTGGTTTTTGACAGTGTGTTAAAGCTCCTGCAAAGCTGTTCCAGAACTCACCTGTACTTGAGTTTTTGAGTTTTGAAATGGACATTCTTTAATATTAGATGTTTGGTCGATTCTACCCCCAGCTCCCAGTTCAGCCATTCCAGATGCTCCATGACCTCAATACCAAAAAAGTTTGATTTGATTCCCTTGCTCTTCTTCCTTCCTGAGATTTTGGTATGGGCTAGATTGTAAACATTCCACTGCAGAGAAGTCAGAGGCAAAGTGTTAACAACCTACAAGACACAGAAACATTTTCATCACCATGTGTTTTGAATCAGTTAACTTTGGGCCCCAAATATCCGATGTCCAATTCAAAGCGGCACAAGTTCAGGCAGCAAAACATGTAGAATACAGAATTAAGTCAGCAATCTATGATTGCCTTCAGTTGTCTAGACCCTAAGCTCTGGAATTCCCTCCTTAAACCTCTCTACCTCCCTCTTCCCAAAATCATCTCCTCGACCAAGCTTTTGGTCATCTGCCCTAATATCGCCTTACATTTCTCAGTGTCAAATTTTGTTTGACATTCACACCTGTCAAGCACCTTGAGACATTTTACTATGTTAAAGGTACTATATAAATGCAAGTTGTTGTTATTGTTGTTGAAGTATGGCAAATGGAAATCGTTTTCTGATGAAGGAAGGGATTATATCACATTGTTATCTTAATATCTGTTCCCAGCTCTCTTGTTCATCCCAAACACTTGTTCTCACCACCTTTGCCCCTGAATATAAGACCCCGATGTCTCTTTTTCCCAAATACCTGTTCCCACTATTCTTCCCCCCACACACCACAAATTCCTATTAGCAACTATGTTCTCTATGTACATCAACCAAAAGTCTGAGAATCCCATTCCAACTCCTTACCTCTCTAATCCCGCGAAATCATCTTCTTCTTCTTTGGCCTCCTTGTCTCGAGAGACAATGGGTAAGCGCCTGGAGGTGGTAAGTGGTTTGTGGAGCAGCGCCTGGAGTGGCTATAAAGGCTAATTCTAGAGTGACAAATTCTTCCACAGGTGCTGCAGATAAAATTGGTTTGTCGGGGCTGTTACACAGTTGGCTCTCCCCTTGCGCTTCTGTCTTTTTTCCTGCTAACTGCTAAGTCTCTTCGACTCGCCACTCTTCAGCCCCGCCTTTATGGCTGTCCGCCAGCTCTGGCAATCACTGGAAACTGACTCCCACGACTTGTGATCAATGTCACAGGACTTCATGTCGCATTTGCAGATGTCTTTAATAGCGGAGACATGGACGGCTGGTGGGTCTGATACCAGTGATGAGATCGCTGTACAATATGTCCTTGGGATTCCTGCCATCTTCCATGCGGCTCACATGGTCAAGCCATCTCAAGCGCTGCTGGCTCAGTAGGGTGTATATGCTGTGGATGTTGGCCGCTTTGAGGACTTCTGCGTTGGAGATACGGTCCTGCCACCAGATGCCAAGGATTCTCCAGAGGCAACGAAAATGGAATGAATTGAGATGTCATTCTTGGCTGACATACGTTGTCCAGGCCTCGCTGCCGTAGAGCAAGGTACTGAGGACACAGGCTTGATACACTCGGACTTTTGCGTTCCATGTCAGTGCGTCATTTTCCCACACTCTCTTGACCAGTCTGGACATAGCAGTGGATGCCTTTCCCATGCGCTTGCTGATTTCTGCATCGAGAGACAGGTTACTCGTGATAGTTGAGCCTAGGTTGGTGAACTCTTGAACCACTTCCAGAGCGTGGTCGCCCATATTGACGAATGGAGCATTTCTGATGTCCTGTCCCATGATGTTCGTTTTCTTGAGGCTGACGGTTAGGCCAAATTCGTTGCAGGCAGCCGCAATCCTGTCGATGAGTCTCTGCAGACACTCTTCTTTGTGGGATGTTAATGCAGCATCGTCAGCAAGGAGGAGTTCCCTGATGAGGACCTTCTATACTTTGGTCTTCGCTCTTAGATGGGCAAGGTTGAACAACCTTCCATCTGATCTTGTGTGGAGGAAAATTCTTTCTTCTGAAGATTTGAACGCATGTGAGAGCAGCAGGGAGAAGATGATCCCAAACAGCGTAGGTGCGAGAACACAGCCCTGTTTCACGCCGCTCAGGATAGGAAAGGGGTCTGATGAGGCACCACTATGCTGAATTGTGCCTTTCATATTGTCATGGAATGAGGTGATGATACTTAGTAGCTTTGGTGGACATCCGATCTTTGCTAGCAGACTGAAGAGACTATGTCTGCTGACGAGGTCAAAGGCTTTGGTGAGATCAATGAAAGCAACGTAGAGGGGCATCTGTTGTTCGCGGCATTTCTCCTGTAGCTGGCGAAGGGAGAACAGCATGTCAATGGTCGATCTCTCTGCTCAAAAGCCACATTGTGCCTCAGGGTAGACATGCTCCGCCAGCTTCTGGAGCCTGTTTAAAATGACTCGAGCGAAGACTTTCCCCACTATGCTGAGCAGGGAGATTCCACGATAGGTGTTGCAGTCACCGCGGTCACCCTTGTTTTTATAGAGGGTGATGATATTGGCATCGTGCATGTCCTGTGGTACTGCTCAGTTATCCCAGCACAGGCAAAGCAGTTCATGGAGTGCTGAAAGTATAGCAGGCTTGGCACTCTTGATTATTTCAGGGGTAATGCCGTCCTTCCCAGGGGCATTTCCACTGGCTAGAGAATCAATGGCATCACTGAGTTCCGATTTTGTTGGCTGTTCGTCCAGCTCATCCATGACTGGCAGAGACTGGGCTGCATTGAGGATGGTCTCAGTGACAACATTTTCCCTGGAGTACAGTTCTAGGAAGTGCTCCACCCAGCGGTCCATTTGCTTGCATTGGTCAGTGATCGTGTCCCCTGATTTAGACTTGAGGGGGGGGGCGATCTTCCTGATGGTTGGGCCAAAAGCTCTCTTAATGCCATCATACATTCCTCTGGTGTTTCCGGTGTTGGAGGCCAGCAGAATACAACTGCATAGGTGTTGCCAGTCGTTATTTGAGCAGCGCCTGACTGTTCTTTGTGCAGCGCTTCTGGATGCTTTAAGTGGATGTTAACTCGCTGGGGGCTTTCTTGTAGTTCAACAGTGCAATGCGCTTAGTGGCTATGACAGGTTCCAGCGCTTCAAAGTGAGATTGAAACCAGTCTGCATTCTGCTTCACGTGTTTGCCATAGGTAATCATTGCTGATGGCACCTCTGATGTGGGCCCACTTGGTCTCTGCATCCCCTGTAGGAGTGTTTTGAAGGGCTTTTTCAAATGAATTTAGAAACTTATGTAACAGCTGTGGATAAGAAATTCTGCTAGTGTTGATGTGCGGGCGGCCCTTCTGCTTGGAGTGATGCAGCTTCTTTGGTTTGAGTCTAACCTTGCTGCACACCATCTAAATACACTAAATAAGAACCTCCACCTCCATCGCTTATTATTCATCACCTGTCACTACTAACCCCAATTATCATCTATCCTCAATACTTTCCTCAACAATACTCATGATCCTTAGAGTTCACTTGCTTAACTTAATTGCACCTACAATCATTGCAAACAACCCGTTATCAAACAAGTCAACTTAGAAAACACAGCAAAGGCTGATGACCAACAGCTCCAAAAAAAGACTGACACAGTCCCCAAGAAGCTGACAACACAAGAACAGCCCTAAAGTGTGAAAACAATTAGTTACATGGACTTTATACCTTAAAGCAACAGATTCACACAGCATTCCCTCCCTTGGGAGGAATGGGACAAAGGGTACACAGGGACCCCAATTGCACGAATTTGCTCCGAGTGTATCAGCAAACATTAAATTCATTCACCAGGGTCCCAATACGCTGACCGTCAGGGTCAAAGCGTGGATGTGTGGTGCGTGATTGTTCCCAAAGGCCATATCAGCTCACTTGCAGTAAGGAATGCCATACCAGATCCACTTCCTCCTAATGCCATGAGAGATCAACTAGTATCAATACAAGATATACATTAGCACACTGGAACATCAAAACAGATGTCAACTATTTAGTCCCTCTAGCCTGTTCCATCATTCAATGTGATCATGGCTGATCTATGACCTAACTCCATATATCTACCTTTGCCCCATATCCCCCAATACGTTTGGTTAACAACAATTTATCAATCTCTGAATTAAAATTAACAATTGCCCTAACATCACTACAATTTGCAGAAAAGAGTTCCAAACTTCTATGATCCGTTGCATGTAGAAGTATTTTCCAACTTCACTCCTGTCAGATCTGGCTCTAATTTTTAGGCTATGTCCCCGAGCCTAGCCTCCCCAACCAGCAGAAAAGGTTTCTCTATCTACCCATCAATTCTCCTTAACTTCTTGAAAACATCGATCAGATTAGCTCTTAACCTTCTAAATTCCAGAGAATACAACTCTTGTTTGTGCATTCTCTCTTTGTAATTTAAGCCTTGGAGTACAGGTATCATTCTGGCAAATCTTCTCTGCACTGTCTCCAAGGCCAATACATCTTTCCTAAAGTATACTTTATGCATATTACATAGTATTTACAGCACAGAAACAGGCCATTCGGACCACTAGTCCATGACGGTGTTTATGCTCCACACGAGCCTTCGCCTACCCCTCTTCATCTCACCCGATCCACATAATCTTCAATTCCTTTCTCCCTCGTGTTTATCTAGCTTCCCCTGTAAATGCAGCTATGCCATTCGACTCAACTACTCCATGCGGTAGCAAGTTCCACATTCTAACCTTCTTCTTCTTTGGCCTCCTTATCTCGACAGACAATGGATACGCGCCTGGAGGTGGTCAGTGGTTTGTGAAGCAGCGCCTGGAATGGCTATAAAGGCCAATTCTAGAGTGACAGGCTCTTCCACAGGTGCTGCAGAGAAATTTGTTTGTCGGGACTGTTGCACAGTTGGCTCTCCCCTTGCGCCTCTGTCTTTTTTCCTGCCAACTACTAAGTCTCTTCAACTCGCCACATTTTAGCCCCGTCTTTATGGCTGCCCGCCAGCTCTGGCGAACGCTGGCAACTGACTCCCACGACTTGTGATCAATGTCACAGGATTTCATGTCACGTTTGCAGACGTCTTTAAAGCGGAGACATGGACGGCCATGTACTGACACGGAACACAAAAGTCCGAGTATATCAGGCCTGTGTCCTCAGTACCTTGCTCTATGGCAGTGAGGCCTGGACAACGTATGTCAGCCAAGAGCGACGTCTCAATTCATTCCATCTTCGCTGCCTCCGGAGAATACTTGGCATCAGGTGGCAGGACCGTATCTCCAACACAGAAGTCCTCGAGGCGGCCAACATCCCCAGCTTGTACACACTACTGAGTCAGCGGCGCTTGAGATGGCTTGGCCATGTGAGCCGCATGGAAGATGGCAGGATCCCCAAAGGCACATTCTAACCACTCTCTGGGTAAAGAAGTTTCTCCTGAATTCCCTATTGGAATTATTAGTAACTATCTTACATTTATTTTCCCTAGTTTTGACTACTCCACAATTAGAAACATCTTCTCTACATCTGTTATCGAATCCCCTCATAATGTTTAAGACCTCTATTAGGTCAACCCCGGCCTTCTCTTTTCTGGAGAAACGAGCCCCAGCCTGTTCAATATTTCCTGAGATTTATAACCTCTCAGTTTTGATATCATCCTTGTAAATTTGTTGCGTCTTCTCTTAGATAAAATAAATGATCTATTAATCACCAACCAGCATTACATGACAGACCTACCGCACTATAGGTTTTCAGTGCCACCTCTTGAAAAGGGATAGACTTCATGGGACATGTCGAGGTCAACATGTTTAAACACTGTGAAAGTAAAAAGAAAAGCCATCAGAAGGTGAACATGTTGAAAGTGAAGTATCAAATGAATGGGAGTCGACTGCAAGAGTACAGTATCTATTTATTTCAAACTCCCTCTGCAACCACCCCCCCAATCTGAGCTATTTCTTTGCTGCATTTGAAAAGGATGAGGACGGAGTCGCTGAGGAAGATTGCAGAGAAAGTTATCTGAGTAGGTACGGGCTAGGGAGAGGCTGTTGGAAAGAAAAAGGAATCATTGTGAGATGGAACGGGGATGATGTTCTGCATGATGTTGATTGAGGGATAAATGTTGGGGGGTCACGACATCTGGAGAGCTCCCCTGCTCTTCTTCCAATAGAACCACGGGATATTTTACCTGGATGGGTCTCAGTTTAATGTTTCATCCAAAATATGGCATCTATAACAGTGAAGCACTCCCTCAGTACTGTACTGAGGTGGCAGCCTAGATTATGCGTTTGTATCTGGAATTGGGCCTGGCAGTATGACCTGCTGTCTCAGAGTACTGCCACTGACAGCACCATTTCAATATCACATCACCTCTTTTTCGCTATGAAGTCTATCATGGAGGGAGCTGCAGAAGTATGGTTGAAGGTGGTAAAGATTCTGTCACCAATGGCTGGACAAAGATCGGAAGTCACCTTTTATTGGTGCTCCTAAGTGTGTTAGACATATGTTAAATATTAATTTAGTTCACTAAGTTCTCTCTCTTGTCTATCTCTCTAGGTCTGACATAAGGTCCAGGGATGAGGAATTTCAGTTATGAAGATAGATTGGAGAAGTTAGGACTGTTTTCCTTGGAGAAGAGAAGGCTGAGAGGTGACTTGATAGAGGTATTCAAAACCATGAGGGGTCTGGACAGAGTAGATAGAGAGACACTGTTCCCACTCATGAAAGGATCGAGAACGAGAGCGCACAGATTTAAAGTATTTGGTAAGAGAAGCAAAAGTGACACGAGGAAAATTTTTTTCATGCAGCGAGTGGTTAAGGTCTGGAATGCTCTGCCTGAGAATGTGATGGAGGCAGGTTCAATTGAAGCACTCAAAAAGGAATTAGACAGTTTTATGAAAAGGAAGAATGTGCAGGGTTATGGGGAGAAGGCGGGGGAATGGAACTGAGCGCGCTGGTGCGGACATGATGGGCTGAATGGCCTCCTTCTGCACTGTACCAGTTCTGCGATTCTGTGATCAGGACACCTGCAACCAATGATTCTTCTTAAAGGATGAGTCTTTTTCAAACCTTTTTTTATTTATTCTTAGGATTTTAAGATAATTGGCAAAATGAACCAGTGGGGAAATGGGAAGGACTTTTTGTTTTAATGCAGCCAGTTATGATGATCTAAAAAGCACTACCTGAAAGGGTGGTGGACTTAAATTTATATATTAGGGGAGCGCAGATATCTCGGAGGGTTGTGGGGCTGTAGGAGATTACAGAGATAGGGAGGGGCAAGGCCATGGAGGGATTTGAAAACAAGGATGAGAATTTTTTTTTAAATCATTGCTTGACCGAGGGCCAATGTCGGCCAAGGGTATTAGAGGAACAGGAATTGGTGCGAGTTAAGACACGGGCAGCAGAGTTTTGGATGACCTCAAGTTTATGAAGAGTAGATTGTAACTTACAAAAAGGAATTGGATAGTATTTACTGCACAGAAGCAAGCCATTCAGCCCAAGTAGTCCATGCAAAGGAAAAAATTGCAGGGCAGAGCAGGGAAGTGGGACTAATTGAATAGCTCTTTCAAAGAGCTGGAGCAGGCACAACAGGCTAAATGGCCTCCTTCGTACTGTATGATTCTAATTCAAGGCCAGGAAGGACTCATTTATTGTGTATTTATAGTTGTCCTGAGAAGGTGGTGGTGTGCCATCTGCTAATGGTTATTGACCAATCATTGCATTCAATTTCCATCACTTAGTGTACAACAGACCCAGACATGAGGTGAGGGAACAATACTTTTTTTCTTATCCTTCCCCCATTCTACTTTTATCTAACTCTCTCCCTCATACAC
This sequence comes from Heterodontus francisci, assembly GCF_036365525.1. Taxonomy (NCBI): domain Eukaryota; kingdom Metazoa; phylum Chordata; class Chondrichthyes; order Heterodontiformes; family Heterodontidae; genus Heterodontus; species Heterodontus francisci. The sequence goes on along the minus strand of NC_090377.1, from coordinate 13,157,089 downwards.
AGACTCCTGTTGGGATGATGACAGGCTGCTATGCGTCTTCATTCAGAGCCATTCTTGTCCTCAAGGAGGATCGGGAAAGAGGGCAGACCTGGAGGATTAATTTTGATTTTCCCTCCCTCCCTAGAGAAAGTATTCCCACCTCAGCACCCCCCCCCCCCCTCCCCACTGCCCCTGCCCCGTAATCACAGCTGAAATCAGCAGTCAGTGTGGCAAAACCACAGGCAGAAAATTACTTGCTTAAGCACCATAGTCCAATGCTCTTCTGGCTGACCTCCCACCTTGTAGCCTCCATAAACTTGAGCTCTTTCAATACTCTGCTGCCTGTATCCTAACTCACACCAAGCCCCTTTCACCCATCACCCATGCTCACTGACCTACATTGGTTCTTGGTCCAGCATCACCCCGATTTTAAAATTCCCATCCTTGAATTCAAGTCACTCAATGGCTCGCCCTTCCATGTGTCTGTAACCTCCTCCAGCCCTACAACCATCTAAAATCACTGTGCTCCTCCAATTCTGGCCTCTCGCACACCTCTGATTTTCATCACTCCACCATTGGTGCTTTGAGCTGTCAAGGCCCTAGATCTGGAATTCACTCCCCAAATCTCTCCACTCTCCTCTAAGATGCTCTTTAAAACCTACCTCTTTGACCAAGCTTCCTATCCGAATGTTTCCTTACTGGTTTGGTGTTAAATTTTCTCTGATTACACTCCTGTGAAGTACCTTGGGATGTGTTACAACTTTAAAACGCTATATAAACGCAAGCTGTTGTCGTCACGCACCACAGCGTAACAATGCACACTGATGTTGGATATAGCCTTCTAGTGCTAACAACTGGAGAAACTTCCACATCCTCCACTCCGATCCCCCACCTCCCGTTTTTGCTTCTGAATTTGGTTGCTTTGAAAGGTCTTTTACCATCATCAATGTTTATTGGGTTAAACTGCTGTCATAAGGTGCTATTTACTAGTCTCCAAGCTTGATGGGGTGCAGCAACATAGAAACAAGAGGCGGTCATTCAGCCCCTCTGGCCTGTTCTGCCATTCAATTAGGTTGTGGCTGATCTGTATCTTAACTCTATCTGTCCATCTTCGTTTCATATCCCTTAATTCCCTTACCCACCAAAAATCTATTGACCTCAGTTTTGAAATTTTCATTTGATTCCCCAGCCTCAACAGCCTTTTGGTCGGCAAGGGTGAAGAAGTACTTCTCGACATCAATTCTGTGAAGGGCGTAGCTCCAATAGTAAGGTTACACCCACTTCTTCTGGACTTCTCCACCAGAGGAAATAGTTTCTGTCTGTCTGCCCTACCAATTCCTTTCATCATCTTAAACACTTCGATTAAATCAGCCCTTAATCTTCTATACTCAACTCCATTTACACCCCCGCCGCCACCCCCCCTACCCCCCACCTTCATTCTAGGTCCCCTTAATACTCTTATCTAACAAAAACCTATCAACTCAGGCTTGATATTTTCAATTGACTGGGTCTCGATAGCTTTTTGGGGAGAACAGAGTTCCAGATTTCCAGACACGGGTCTAAGAACAAAGAAAGAACAGCAATGGAAAACCTGACAATCAAAATGAACAAGCCAAAAAAAACTATAATATTAAGTGACCTTTCAGTTAACTGCAATTATAATCGAGATGCTGTTGTCCTTTAAATTGCTCGGCAAGTAAGGCACTCTCCTATTACCAGGCTGATGGAATAATATAGTACAGAGCATCAAGTCCAGAATTTATTACAATCTCACAACTCTTACCCTATTCCCCATTTACTTAAGTGGAATTGCTACATATGGTAAATGCAAAACCAATAATTCTGATTAGGTTAAAACATTGCAATCTGTTCATATTATGCTAATGACTTTCTCCCATTGATTAAATAGCAGGTATAAATATTGCTGGGGAGTTAACTTGGCATTTAGAGTTCTGTTATAAACGAAAGGTTTATGACAACTTCACTAAGTATTTACTGGGATATTTGTGCACAAAATAATGACATCACAAGTGACCCTTTGCGAGAGTCGTCCTTATGGGGAATTGTGCAGCCATGTCGCAAAAGCACAGCGGAAAGTGTGAAATATTCCTACTGCTTACACTTAAACTGCAAACCTAGTGACACAATAACAGATTAAGTCCTTCCAATCTTAAATTGTGCCTGGAGAAAGTATTTGGAGCTGTGTAGCAAGGTGAAGCATTGACCCTTCCAGGTCTGGCACTGGTGGTGATGGTGGTGGGAGCAATTTGAGTTGATGGATTCAGAGTATTGCATAAGCACACCATTGACTTAAGTTCAGCCAGCTTACATTCAGTTTCTCCTAGTGAGCTAAACAGTCTGACTGAGAAGAGACTGTTAGGAACTGTACAGCTCTGCTGACTGAGACTATTAAGTTCTGTAGGTCTCACGACTGGCTATTGCACTTTGTCCAGGACAGCAGAACACAGCCTGTGCTTGAAAGGGGGTAAATTCAAAACCAAACGGTGAAAACCACGGCCCAGAATTTGGTGGGAAAATAAAAGCGAGCTTAGCATTACTCACCATTATTAATATATAAATGTCCAGCAATTTGTGGCAAGGAAGAGATACACTGTGAGTTGCGAATCTCCACAACTTGCTGGACGAATTGTGCCACTGCTCCCATTAGCCTCGCAAAAACGAGAGCTTGCCCTCAACCTCCCCGTGAGTTTCAAGAAATTGCTGCATTTGTGCTGCTAAAATGAATGAAAGTCACTGCAGAAAGTTAGAACTGGTTCTTAATGACTCAAGGACCCTTTTTAATAACAAGATTTAAATTCCTGCAATGAAAGTCAATCTCTCTGCCCCAGAAAGGGAACAACTGAAGCTGTAGAGTCTCACTCCTGAGCAGTAAATTGTTCCTAGGCTTATTTAAAAAAATACTTTTGTTTCTTTTTTTGTCTCTTAATCCAATCTTTCTTTCCCTCTATTTATCTTTCTGTATCTAAATTTAGCCAAATTCTTCTCCCTCATTCCCCTAATTGGTTAAGGAGACACACTGTCAGCCACCTCGTTTACCAAGGTCCCAGATGCCCCATTGCACTCACCTGTAGGTCACCTATACTCTAACCAATTTGGCACACCACAAGATGGCCCACTCCAGCAAAATCTGGATCATATAGATTTATTTCAAAAATAACATTTTGGGAATCAGTATATGTGCAATTTGAGATATATATAGAAAGTGTACTGTGCTTGGGAGGAACAGGTGACTTTGAACCGATGGTTTCTGGAACTCCTCATCACTGGGGGTTTTCCTTGCCTCATATCGCTGGCTGGGGAGGGGGGGAGGGGTGCTCTTTGGTCTCTTTCTTTTCTGTACAGGGGATAAAGTTAATTGCAAATAGCTGGTAAGTTATTACACTAGCTAAATTTAATTGTAAAGCAAAGTAATGGCAGGGCAGCCCGGCCAAGTGGAATGTGCCGCCAGTGTTATGTGGGAAGTCATGGACGTACCATGTGACCTTGATGACCATATCTGCAGGAAGTGTCTCCAGCTGCAGAAGCTTGAGCAGCAACAGGAGTCACTGTGGCGCATCCGCGAGGTGGAGGACTTCATGGATAGCATGTTTCAGAAGGTAGTCAACATGGTGCCTAGTACAGTCATAGAGGGACTGGGTGGCTGCCATATGGACAAGAAGGTCAGGGTAGGTAGTGCAGGAATCCCCGGAGGGCATCCCACTTTCCAACCGGTATTCAGGGCTCCTCTGTAGAGTGAAGTGAGTGTCATGACCGGAATATCATGGGTGACTCAGCTGTGCTGGGAGGGAGGAAAAAGGATAAGCGAGCAATAGTGGTAGGGGATTCTATGGTTAGAGGAACAGATCGGTGTTTTTGTGGTCGTAGATGTGATTCCAGGATGGTATGTTGCCTCCCTGGTGCAAGGGTCATGAATATCACCGAGCGGCTACAGAGCATTCTGGAGAGCGAGGGTGCACAACCAGAGGTTGTGGTCCACATTGGTACCAATGATATCGCAAGAAAGAGGGATAGGGTCCTGCAGGCTGAGTTTAGGGAGTTAGGAAAGAGATTAGCAGACAGGACAACAAGTGTAATATTCTCTGGATTACTCCCAAAGCCACATGCTAGTGAGTTTAGTAATAGGAAAATACACCAGATGAATGCGTGGCTCGAGAGATGGTGCAGGAGGGAGGTCTTCAGGTTTGTGGGGCACAGGGACTAGTTCTGGGATAGGTGGGTCCTGTATAAGCTGGATGGTCTGTACCTGAACAGGACTGGGACAAATATTCTTGCAGGAAGGTTTGCTAGTGCTGTTGGGAATGGTTTAAACTAGATTGGCAGGGGGTGGGAACCTGAGCATAGCCTTCGATGGGACAATTTCAGGGCAGGGAACAGGACACAGAAAATCAGCAAAATTGGCGAGTGACTCAAAGACAGAAGAAGAAAAGGTTAATAAGTGTGCAACACGGGAATTTGGGTGTTAAAGGGTATTTATTTAAATACAAGGAGTATAGTAAATAAAGCAGATGAATTGAGATCACAGATAGACACATGGCAACACGATAGCGTTGCTATAATGGAAACTTGACTTAAAGAGGGGCAAGAATGGCAGCTCAACATCCATGGATTTAGAGTATTCAAGCGAGATAGAAAGGGAGATAAAAAAAGGGGAGGTGTAACATTTAGTCAAGGAATTAACAACAGCTTTGAGGAGGGATGATATGCTAAATGTATCATCAAATGAGGCCATATGGTGGAGCTCAGATATAAAAAGGGGGCAGCCACATTACTGGGAGTATACTATAGACCCCCAAATAGTGAGACGGAGATAGAGGAACAAATATGTAGGCAAATTTCTGAGTGCAATAACTTTAGGGCGGTGATGATTGGAGATTTCAACTATCCCAATATCATCTGGAATACAAACAGTGTGAAGGGCACAGAGGGGACAACATTCTTGAACTGCATTCAAGAAAACCTTTTTAGTCAGCACAAGCTCAACGAGAGGGGGCGTAATTCTGGATTTCGTTTTCAGTAATGAAGCTGGGCAAGTGAAGGAAGTAACAAAATGGGTGACCATTTTGGAGATAGTGACCATAATGCAGTTAGTTTTAGCATAATCATGGAAAAGGACAAAGATAAAACAAGAGCAAAGGTTCAAAATTGGGGGAAGGCAAATTTTACAAAACTGAGAGGTGACCTAGCGAAGGTGGACTGGATACAGCTACTGGAAGGAAAATCAGTGGCAAACAAGTGGGAGGCATTCAAGAGCAAGCTACTACAGGTACAGTGTAGGCATGTCCCCACAAAGATAAAGGGCGGTACTGCCAAATCTAGAGTTCTCTGGTTATCTAGAAGCTTACAGGGTAAGTTAAAGCAAAAAAAGAAAGCTACGATGATCACAAATATCTTAATACTTTAGGAAAGCCTAGAGGAGTATAGAAAGTGCAGGGGTGAAGTAAAAAAGGAAATTAGAAAAGCAAAGAGAGGACATGAAAAATTATTGGCAGGTAAAATCAAAGAAAGCCCAAAGTAGTTTATCAGTACATTAAGAGTAAGAGGATAACTAAAGAAAGGGTAGGGCCTATCAGAGATGTACAGGGGAACTTAAGCGTGGAGGCAGAAGATGTGGGCAGGGTTCCTTTCAGGCTTTTGAATCTGTCTTCACAAAGGAGAGGGTTGATGCAGACATTGTGGATGGGAAGGAGGAGTGGGAAATATTGATAAGCATAATGAGAGAGGAAGTGCTCGAGGGTCTGACATCCCTGAAAGTGGATAAATCGCCAAGAACGGATGTTTTGCATCCCAGGTTGTTAAAGGAAACCAGGGAAGAAATAGCGGATGTGCTGAGGATCATCTTCAAATCCTCACTCGATTCGGTGAAGTAGCAGATGATTGGAGGTCTGCGAACGTTGTACCATTGTTTAAAAAGGGTGCGAGAGATAAGCCAGGTAATGATAGGCCAGTGAATCTGACCTCACTGGTGGGTAAATTGTTAGAATCTACTGAGGGACAGGATAAACTGTCACTTAGAAAGGCATGCATTAATCAGGGATAGTCAGCATGGATTTGTTAAGGGAAGGTCATGTCTTACTAACTTGATTGAGTTTTTTGAGTAAGTAACAAGGAGGATTGATGAGGATAGTGCAGTGGATGTGGTTCACATGGATCTTAGTAAGGCATTTGACAAGGTCCTACATGGCAGACTGGTCAGTAAAATGAAAGCCCATGGGATACAGGGGAATGTGGCAGATTGGATCCAGAATTGGCTCAGTGACAGGAAACAAAGGGTAGTAGTCGACGGATGTTTTTGTGACTGGAAAGCAGTTTCCAGCGGTGTTCCACAGGGCTCAGTGTTAGGTCCCTTGCTGTTTGTGGTATATATTAATGATTTGTACTTAAATATGAAAGGCATGATTGGGAAATTTGCTGATGACACAAAAATTGGCCACATTGTTAATAGTGAGGAAGAAAGTCATGGACAGAATGATACCAATGTTTGGTTGAGTGGGCAGAAAAGTGGCAACTGGAATTCAGTCCTCAGAAGTGTGACGTGATGCATTTGGGAAGGGCAAATAAAGCGAGGGAATATACAATAAAATGGAGGATATTGAGAGGGGTAGAAGAAGTGAGGGAGTGCATGTCCACTGGTCCCTGAAGGTGGCAGGACAGGTAGAAAGAGTGAAAAAGGCATATGGAATGCTTTCCTTTATTGGCCGAGTTATAGAGTACAAAGGCAGGGATGTGACGCTGGAGCTGCATAGAGCGCTGGTTAGGCCGCAACTGGTGTATTGCGTGCAGTTCTGGTCACCAAATTACAGAAAGGACATAATTTCTGTGGAGAGAGTGCACAGGAGATTTACAAGTATGTTGCCAGGGCTTGAGGGTTGCAGCTATGAGGAAAGATTGGATAGGCTGGGGTTTTTTCCCCTGGAATTGAGGAGGCTGAGGGTGACTTGATTGAAGTGTACAAAATTATAAGGGGCCGAGATAGAGTAGACAGAAAGGACTTGTTTCCCCTGGTGGGGAGGTCAGTTACCAGGGGACACAGTTTTAAGGTGATTGGTAGAAGGATTAGAGGGGACATGAGACACTTTTTCACCCAGAGGGTGGTGGATGTCTGGAATTCACTGCCAGGATCAATGGTGGAGGCAGGGACCCTCAATTCTTTTAAAAGATACCTGGACATGCGCCAAAGGTGCTGTAATCTGCGGGGCTATGGACCAGATGCTGGAAGGTGGGATTAGTTTGGGTTATTCAGCCGGCTGGACACAATGGGCTGAATGGCCTCCTTCTGTGCTGTATTTTTTCTATGTTCTATGTTCCTTATCTGGGTCTGTTGTAGACTAATCGATTGAGTTTTATTGCTGTGATTAGTCAACAGCTCCCATTATTGTTGTATCAGGAAGGTGGAAGGCGAACTTGATGGACCCTGGTTATTTTTGTCTCACAATTACAATCACAGAATAATACAGCGCAGAAGAGGCCCTTCGGCCCATCGAGTCTGCACTGATGCATTAAAGACACCTGTCTACCTAATCCCATTTGCCAGCACTTGGCCCATAGCCTTGAATGTTATGACGTGCCAAGTGCTCATCCAGGTACTTTTTAAAGGATGTGAGGCAACCCGCCTCTACCACCCTCCCAGGCAGGGCATTCCAGACTGTCACCACCCTCTGGGTAAAAAAGTTCTTCCTCAAATCCCCCTTAAACCTCCCGCCCCTCACCTTCAACATGTGACCCCTCGTAACTGACCCTTCAACTAAGGGGAACAGCTGCTCCCTATCCACCCTGTCCATGCCCCTCACAATCTTGTACACCTCGATCAGGTCACCCCTCAGTCTTCTCTGCTCCAGCGAAAACAACCCCAGCCTATCCAACCTCTCTTCATAGTTTAAATGTTCCATCCCAGGCAACATCCTGGTGAATCGCCTCTGCAACCCCTCCAATGCAATCACATCCTTCCTATAATGTGGTGACCAAAATTGCACACAGTACTCCAGCTGTGGCCTTACAAAAGTTCTGTGCAACTCCAACATGATCTCCCTGCTTTTGTAATCTATGCCTCGATTGATAAAGGCAAGTGTCCCATATGCCTTTTTCACCACCCTATTAACCTGCCCTTCTGCCTTCAGAGATCTAAGGACAAACACGCCAAGGTCCCTTTGTTCCTCAGAACTTCCCAGTGTCAGGCCATTCATTGAATACTTCCGTGTCACATTACTCCTTCCAAAGTGTATCACCTCACACTTTTCAGGGCTAAATTCCATCTGCCGCTTTTCTGCCCATTTGACCATCCCGTCTATATCTTCCTGTAACCTAAGACACTCCACCTCAGTTAACCACTCGGCCAATCTTTGTGTCATCAGCGAACTTACTGATCCTACCCCCCACATAGTCATTTATGTCATTTATATAAATGACAAACAATAAGGGACCCAGCACAGATCCCTGTGGTACGCCACTGGACACTGGCTTCCAGTCACTAAAACAGCCGTCTGTCATCACTCTCTGTCTCCTACAGCTAAGCCAATTTTGAATCCACCTTATCAAGTTACCCTGTATCCCATGTGTATTTGCTTTCTTGATAAGTCTCCCATGTGGGACCTTGTCAAAGGCTTTGCTGAAATCCATGTAAACTACATCAACTGCATTACCCTCATCTACAAACCTGGTCACATGCTCAAAAAATTCAGTCAAATTTGTTAGGCATGACCTCCCTCTGACAAAGCCATGCTGACTATTCCTAATCAAACTTTGCCTCTCCAAGTGGAGATAGATTCTCTCCTTCAGAATTTTCTCCAATAGTTTCCCTACCACTGATGTGAGACTCACTGGTCTGTAGTTCCCTGGCTTATCTCTACAGCCTTTCTTAAATAGTGGGACTACATTAGCTGTTCTCCAGTCCTCTGGCACCTCCCCTGTGGCCAGAGAGGAATTAAAAATTAGGGTCAGAACCCCTGCAATCTCCACCCTCGCCTCCCACAGCATCCTGGGACACAAATCGTCCGGACCTGGGGATCTGTCCACTTTTAAGCCTTCCAAAACCTCCAATACCTTGTCACTCCCTATGACAATTTGCTGAAGAACCTCACAGTTTCTCTCTCTAAGTTCCATATCTACTATGCAGCATTACATTTTGCCTGGTTGTCTCATCATTTTTAAAGCACCAAGATTAGCTGCTACAATTCTCATGTCTGGGTCACGAACCCAAGAGCTCAAGCACCACGTTGGAGTCAGAGTTCCTAATCTCGGTTGGTGCTCCAGTACAGTAGTGAAGGAGCACTGTATTGGTGGAACTCCTGCACTGGGATGCAATCAGTTATGTCCCTCCCTCATAAGACATCAGCTTGGCTTGGTAGTATTTTGCCCCCGGGATGAGAAGGTTGTGGGTTTAAGCTTTATAAAAGGACTTGTATATATATTGCAGTTAAGTATGTAATCTAGGCAAACACTCAGTGCTGCATTGTCAGAGATTCTGCCTGTTCCAATGTTTGGGCAGATATTAAGGATTCCTTGTCACTGTTCAAAGAGCTGAGTGTTGTCATAATGTTCCCCAATCACAGCACAGATCAACTGGTCATTCATCTCTTTGTTATTTATGGGATGTTGCTGCCACATCATCTTGTAAGTATTACATTAATATATGTACAAGTCCTTTTATAAAAGACTGCTATGCATGTGGACTTATAGTTAAGATTGAGTAAGAAATAAAGAAAGGAGAGAAAAAAAAGACAAATAAAGCAAGAGTAAGTGAGAAAAATAACATTCACTTTAAGGGCAGGCTGGAATATGAAAATTAAACTTGTCGCACAGAGCTGGAGACAGCAGAGTGTTTGCGTCTATGCATTTCTGATGCCAGGTATGCATCGAGGCAGCAAGGTCCATCCAGGTCCTTCCTAACAGCAATGGACAGGAACAGGAGAACTGAAACGTTTGTTTTAATGGATCTGTCATGGCAGGACCAAAATTTTAAGAGAGGAGGTGTAGCACAGATGTTCCTCCCAGTAACCATATACAAAGCAACAGTACCAGAGGCTGGGGTCATGTTTAATGCATCTGCAAAACTTGCACTCATTATCCAGGGTGAAAGACAAAACAGAGATGTAAACAGGATCCTAAACTATTTTTAGGCTTGTAGCCAAAGCTTAATGCCACGCTGGCTCCTAAATTGAAAGTGAGACTTTTTTATTTATTCATGGGATGTGGGCATAGCTGGCTAGGACAGCATTTATGCCCATCCCTAATTGCCCTCGAGAAGGTGGTGGTGAGCCGCCTTCATGAACCGCTGTAGTCCATGTGGGATAGGTACACCCAAAGTGCTGTTAGGAAGGGAGTTCCAGAATTTTGACCCCAGAGACAGTGAAGGGACGGCGATATAGTTCCAAGTCAGGATGGTGTGTGGTTTGGAGGGGAACTTGCAGATGGTGGTGTTCCCATGTAACTGCTACTCTTGTCCTTCCAGGTGGTAGAGGTCGCTGGTTTGGAAGGTGCTGTCAAAGGAGATTTGGTGAGCAGCTGCAGTGCATCTTGCAGATGGTACACACTGCTGCCACTGTGCATCGGTGGTGGCAGGAGGGAATGTTTGTGGATGGGGTGCCAATTAAGTGGGCTTCTTTGTCCTGGATGGTTGTTGTTGTTTGCCAATAAGAGCTAAGTTGACACACTGGGAGATAAGAGAAATTAGAATCCCTACTTCACAGGTGTGGTGTTTCCATCATCCAAATCGAAAGGGCTTACCTATCAGAAAAGACTGAACAAGATGGGACCCTTTTCTCTAGAAAGGAAAAGATTGATGGGTAACCTAGCAGAGGTCATTAAAATAATGATAGGATAGACGTTGAGATGTTCCCATTTGCAGGCGAAACCTGGACTAGGGGCCATGAATATAAGATTGTCGATAATAAATCCAATAAGAAATTCAAGAGAAACTTCTTTACCCAGAGAGTGGCGAGAATGTGGAACTCATTACCACAGGGAGTAGTGAGGTGAATAGTATAGATACATTTAAGGGGAAGCTAGGTAAGTACACGAGGGAGAAAGAAGTAGAAGGGTATGCTGATGGGGTGAGATGAAGAGGGATGGGAGTTGGTTTGAGTGGAGTATAAACAACAGCATGGACCAGTTGGGCTGAATGGTCTGTTTTTGTACTGTATAAACTTTGTAACTTCCAAATTACTGGGTAGCAGTGACGACAAGCGTAGGGAACTCGTGGCTGAATGCCTCCCACCAACCTCCACAGCTGGAGCTAATAGGGCAAGGAATAGGAGACACCTCAGAGTCAGGTGGCAGGGGAGGGGCAAAATGGGGAGCACGGGAATAAAAGGATATGGAACCCCATAAGCATATTAGTGCTCTATAATTGTGGCAAGTCGTTAATGCTCAAATCATCTCTACTACCAGCCTCCTAGACTTGGCTGAAATAATAGATGGGTTGGGTTGAAAATCTTGCTACACTCTGGAATAGTGGTAATTTGAAGGATGATGTGCTGCCTCACAACACTTGCCTTACTTATTCAATTTAGTGTCCAGCAAAAAGGCAATTCATTTGTGGACTACAAATACTACAGCGCTCAAACCCAACAGCAGCCCATCACCTCACCTCACCTCTTCAAATATAAAAGATATAAAGGAGGAGGGGGGGAGCAATGGGTAATGGGTACTACAACTGGTCTCAACAGTCTTGGGCAATGGTGTAAAATCACTAGAAATTGCAAGTGTCAAGTAAGGGCAGCAGCGGGGTTGCTGGCTACCACAGTCAAAGATCCTGTCTGGGCTAAGCCACTTGGGTGGATTGTATGCAACACTGAGTATTCCCCATCCAAATTACAATGCAAAACTGAGGGGCACCCAATCTCCATGCAACGCTGGGGGTCTCTAATCTCCCTACAACACTGGGGGGGGGGGGAAGGGGGGGAAGCAGGTGTCCCTAATCTCCTAACAACAATTGTGGGGGCGGGGGGGCAGGGAAGTCCCCAATCTCCTTGCAACAGTTGGGGTGGGGTGGATGCAAGGGGGGTCCCCAATCTCCTTGCAACAATGGGGGGGGGGGGAAGAGAGGGACAGGGGGGGGGTCCCCAATCTCCTTGCAACAATGGGGGGGGGAGGGACGGGGGAGTCCCCAATCTCCTTGCAACACAGTGGCTAGCACCGCAGCCTCACAGCTCCAGCGACCCAGGTTCAATTCTGGGTACTGCCTGTGTGGAGTTTGCAAGTTCTCCCTGTGACCATGTGGGTTTTCGCCAGGTGCTCCGGTTTCCTCCCACAACCAAAAGACTTGCAGGTTGGTAGGTAAATTGGCCATTATAAATTGCCCCTAGTATAGGTAGGTGGTAGGGAAATATAGGGATAGGCTAGGAATATGGGATTAGTGTAGGATTAGTATAAATGGGTGGTTGATGGTCGGCACAGACTCGGTGGGCCGAAGGGCCTGTTTCAGTGCTGTATCTCTAAATAAATAATCAATGGGGGAAGTTTGAATCTCGATGCAATGCTGGGGTGTCCCCAAGCTCCAGGCAACTTGGTGATGGGGTGGGGGTTCCCCAGGCTCCAGGTAATGCTGGAGAGGGGATGGGATCCATAGTCTCCAGGCAATGTTTGGGGGGTGGAGGCAGTCTCTAGGCAATGTTGAGGGGTGTTGGGGGCAGTCTCTAGGCAATGTTGGGGGTGGTTGGGGGCAGTCTCTAGGCAATGTTGGGGGGGGGGGGTTGGGGGCAGTCTCTAGGCAATGTTGGGGGGGGGGGGTTGGGGGCAGTCTCTAGGCAATGTTGGGTGGGGGGTGGGGGGGGGCAGTCCAAGACAATGTTGTGGGAGTAGGGGCAGTCTCCAGGCAACCCGGGGAGAAAGTGGGGGCAGTCTCCTGGTAATGCTGAAGGGTCCCCAATCTCCCTGTAACACTGGGATTGGGCGGCCCACTCTCCCTGCCTGGGCCCTCCACTTCTCTGCGGCTGCCTCGGGAGCCCACTCTCCCTGCCCGGGCCCTATCTCGCCCTGGGCCCTCCACTTCTCCCCGGCTGCGGCTGCCTCGGTTCGTTGCCCCGGACCTGAGTGGTTTGAACCGGTCCCTGGAGCCTCTCACCTGCCCTCAATCTTCCAACGCCGTGTTCCAATCGCCTCAGGCACCCGGTTCCCGGTACCATGGCAACCAAAGGCGCCGCTGCCCCTAGCAACGGACGGCAGCCCGGGGGCGGGGCCAGTACGCAGCCGCAGGGGAAAGGCGTTACGGAGTTCAAAACAGAACCAGCTCACTGAGTGAGTTACTGTGTAAAGAAGACTTGCATTTATATAGCGACTTTCACCACCTCGGGACGTCGCAAAGCACTTTAAGGACAATTAAATTTTATTTCAGATTTCCAGCATCCGTAGTATTTTGAAATGAGAACGGAAAGTGCCAGCAGGTCTGGCTGCATCTGTGTCCAGAGAAACAGAGTTCATGTTTCTGGTCTGTGACCTTTCATCAGAATCTGTGTTCACTATGGAGAAGGACGATGTTGGTGTAGAGATCAGGGAGGGGTATTGTGATATACGAGAACATATTAGCATTGAAAGGGAGGAGGTATTAGCAGTTTTAACGGGCTTAAAAGTGGATAAATCCCCAGGCACAGATGAGATGTAGCCCAGGCTGTTAGGTGAGGCAAGGGAGGAGATTGCAGGGGCTCTGACACAAATTTTCAAATCCTCTCTGGCCACAGGAGAGGTGCCAGAGGACTGGAGGACAGCAAATGTGGTATCATTTTTCAAGAAGGGTAGCAGGGATAAACCAGGAAATTACAGGCTGGTGAGTCTAACATCACTGGTTGGGAAACCATTGGAAAAGATTCTGAGGGACAGGATTAATCTCCAGTTGGAGAGGCAGGGATTAATCAGTGATAGTCAGCATGGCTTTGTCAGGAGGAGATCGTGTCTAACTAACTTGATTGAATTTTTCGAGGAGGTGACTAGCTGTGTAGATGAGGGTAAAGCAGTTGATGTAGTCTACATGGACTTCAGTAAGACTTTTGATAAGGTCACGCATGGGAGATTGATTAAGAAAGTAAGAACCCATGGGATCCAGGGTAATTTGGCAAATTGGATCCAAAATTGGCTTAGTGGCAGGAGGCAGAGGGTAATGGTGGAGGGTTGTTTTTGCGAGTGGACGCCTGTGACCAGTGGTGTACCACAGGGATCGGTGCTGGGACCCTTGCTGTTTGTACTGTACATTAATGATTTAGACGTGAATATAGGAGGTATGATCAGTAAGTTCGCAGATGACAGGAAAATTGGTGGTGTCGTAAATAGTGAGGAGGAAAGCCTTAGATTACAGGACGATATAGATGGACTGGTAAGATGGGCGGAGCAGTGGCAAATGGAATTTAATCCTGAGAAGTGTGAGGTGATGCATTTTGGGAGGACTAACAAGGCAAGGGAATATACAATGGATGGTAGGACCCTAGGAAGTACAGAGGGTCAGAGGGACCTTGGTGTACATGTCCATAGATCACTGAAGGCAGCAGCACAGGTAGATAAGGTGGTTAGGAAGGCACATGGGATACTTTCTTTTATTAGCTGAGGCATAGAATATAAGAGCAGGGAGGTTATGATGGAGCTGTATAAAATGCTAGTTAGGCCAGAGCTGGAGTACAGTGTACAGTTCTGGTCACTGCACTATAGGAAGGATGTGAGCGCACTGGAGAGGGTGCAGAGGAGATTCACCAGGATGCTGCCTGGGCTGGAGCATTTCAGCTATGAAGAGAGACTGGATAGACTAGGGTTGTTTTCCTTAGAGCAGAGAAGGCTGAGGGGGGACATGATTGAGGTATACAAAATTATGAGGGGCATTGATAGGATAGATAGGAAGAAACTTTTTCCCTTAGCAGAGGCATTGAAACATATAAAATTCTTAAGGGGCTAGATGCTTGGAGGCCGTTTCTGCTGGCTGGGGAATCAAGAACTCGGAGCCACAATTGCAGATTATGGAGTCAGCCATTTAGACTGAGGTGAGGAAAAGTTTATCATTTGGAGGATCTTTATCCTAGAAAGCTCTGGATGATCAATCATTGAGTATATTCAATTCAGTTATCAATAGATTTATGGAGACTAAGGGAATCAAAGATGTAGGGTAGTGTGGGAAAGTGGAGTTCAGATAGAAGATCAGCCTGCTCAAGGGCAATTAGGGATGGGCAATAAATGCTCACCTTGCCAGTGACACCCATGTCAAAAGACCGAATTTAAAAAAGCCTCAATCTTATTGAATGTTGGACAATGTTCAAAGGGCTGAATGGCCTACTCCCACTCCTATTTCTTATGCTCTTGTATTCTAATCAGGGGTCTCAATAAAAGTAAGAATTCATTCCCCTATGCCAGTTATCCTAATGTCCTGTCTGAGTACCATAATCAATTTACTATCAATTGGTGCATATAAACTATTCTCATTTCACTGTGATGCGATGCATAAAATTTACCATTCATAGAAAAAAGTATTTAAATATACAAAGAACAAATTAACTTGCATTTATATAACGTTTTTCACATCCGGTTAAGTACTTTTGAAGTGCAATTATTGTCCTTGATAGGGAAATATGGTGCCCAATTTGCACATAGCAAGGTCACACCAACAAGAATAAGATGGATAACCAGTTAATCAGTGTTTGGTGAAGATGGCCAAGAGATTAGTGGTGGCCAGGACATTGGGAAAATTATTCTGCTCTTCCTCAGATTGTGTCCGCCAGAGGGGGCATGATGGGGAGGGGGCTTCGGTTTAATGTGGCATCTGAAAGCCGACAGCTCTGAAAAGCAACAATCTCCTCCATACTCCACTGAAACTCGCTGACCTCCTGGTCGCATAATGCTCCAGATTTAAAATTCTCATCCTTGTTTTGAAATCCCTCTAAAGAGTGTACAGGGACAGAGGGACCTGGGAGTTCATGTACATCGACCTTTGAAGATGGCAGGACATATTGAGAGAATAATTAGCAAACCATATCGATCTTGAGCTTCATAGAGGTGTTGAGTACAAAAGCAGGAAAGTTATGCTAAACCTTTACAAAGCTCTAGTTAGGCCACAACTACAGTATTATGTCCAATTCTGGTCACCACGCTTTAGGAAGGATGTGAGGGTCCTTGAGAGGGTGCAGAGGAGATTTACCAGAATGATTCCAGGGATGAGGGATTTTAGCTATATGGTTAGGTTTGAGAAGCTGGGGTTGGTCTCCTTGGAACAAAGGAGGTTGTGGGAAGATTTGATAGAGGTGTACAAGATTTGATAGCTTAGATAAGGTCAACAAAAAAAAACTGTTCCTATTAACTGATGGTACAAGGACTACGAGACATTGGTTTAAGGTTTTGGGCAAGAGATGCAGGGGTGATGTGAGGAAGAACCTTTTTACGCAGTGAGTGGTAATGACCTGGAACCTGCTACCTATGAGGGTGGTGGAAGCAGAGACGATGAATGATTTCTAAAGGAAATTGGATGGGCACTTGAGGGAAATAAACCTGCAGGACTATGGGTTAGAGCAGGGGAATGGGACTGACTGAGTTGCTCTACAGAATGCTGGCATGGACTTGATGGGCCAAATGGCCTTTTTCTGTACCATTATGACTCTATGACCCTCCATATCCCTGTCTCTCCCTGTCTCTGTAACCTTCTCCAGCCTACACGTCCGAGATCTCTGTGCTCCTCCGATTCTGGTCACCTCTATTCTCTTATGCATTCCTGATTTCCATCACCCCGCCGTTGGTGACCATGCCTTCAGCTGCCTGGGCCCTAAGCTCTGGAATTCCCTCCCAAAACCTCTCCGTCTCTCCACCTCTCCCTGCCCCCCTAAGGTGCTTCTTAAAACCTACCTCTTTGAGCAAGTTTTTGACCAACTGTCCTAATATCTCATTAGGTAGCTTAGTGTCAATTTTCATCTGATTTCGCTCCTGTGAAATGCCTTTACTACGTTAAAGGCGCTATGTAAATGCAAGTTGTTGCTGTTAATGAAATATCTGCCGAGATAATGTTCTCAAGCACCCTTATGGGACTTGATTCCAGAGGTGAGAGTGCCGTGTCAGTTTGTAAAAGCCAAGCTTGACATCCCCTGATGAGTCAGACTGACAAAGGTGCAAACCAAACTGACAGAAGCCAGAAAGAGCCTTTTCTGTTACATTCAATCTATCAGCCCCACTCTGATAAACCAAGCTCCATTGGTATAGTTCAGATACCTTATTTATAGGGTCTGAAATACTGCTTTGTGTGACTGCATAGGTTGACAGAAAGAAATATTGTTTAAATTAACATGTCTCTTACGAAAATGGGAAATACTGATTTAGGATTACAATGTGGGGCTTTTAATTTCCAATTCTTTCCTTGATTCATCAACATTTAACAATGGATGTTTATGTGAATTGCAGAAGCGTGTGGTTTGTGAGAATTTTTATTAAATTATTTTTCACAGTGCAACAGGAAAACCATTGTTGATGTTTGGTCAATTTGTTTTAAATCCATTTGTTTATAATGCACATTACCATGATTGCTTCTCATGCTGATACAGCTATTCATTTTCAATATTGCTGCAGTAGAATCTTTGCTCATTCCACTTTTTATTTATTTTGTTACGTTTTTCTGTTTCTTTCCCCCCTTTGTGTGTTGCGGAAAGTGCTGACTCATACTCGGCTACCATTGCGAAGGATATCCAATACCTCAATCAGCTGGCTGTTCTACAGGTTTGCTGATTCAGTGGGCTGTTCCACTACAAAGGATTCACAATTAAGCCCAATCGGGCCCTCACCCAATTGGACCATTTCTCCCGACCCCCTTAAGCGATCAAAACTAGTCCTGGAGACCATTCTGACCCTGACTGACGTTATACAACTACCTACTTCTTCTACAAGGTAATCTTCATCCCACCCAGAAGCAAGTGCAACCTTTGAAGCATACAAAATTCTTACAGGGCTCGACAGGGTAGGTGCAGGAAGGATATTTCTCCAGGCTGGAGGGTCTAGAACCAGGGGACACAATCTCAGAATAAGAAGTAGGCCATTTAGGACTGAGATGAGGAGGAATTTCTTCACTTGGGGGTGGTGAGTCTGTGGAAATTTCTACTCCAGAGGGTAGTCATTGACTATATTCAAGACAGAGATCAATAGATTTTTAGATATTAAAGATTTCAAGGGATATAGGGGTAGTGCGGGAAAGTAGTATTGTGGTAGATCAGCCATGATCTAGTTAAATGGCGGAGCAGGCTCGAAGGGTTGAATGGCCTACTCCTGCTCCTTTTTCCTATGTACCTATGTTCCTGCTTGAAGGCTGGACAAGCCAGCTCCTGTTCCACAGATAGACTTTGTGCCTTGGGTTTGGATTCAACGTAGAGGCGTAGTCACGGAGGGGATCTGATTCAGATTATTAAAGGCGTCAGTAACATGCAAATAGATAGACTTATTTGAGGTGATAGGGCCAGGTAGAACTCGGGTCCAACAACTTAACTCGAGGAAGTAAGGAGTGAGGTTGGATGTGCACAAGTTTTGCTTTTCTCAAAGTTTTGCTTTTGTCATAGAGAGATACAGCACTGAAACAGTTCCTTCGGCCCACCGAGTCTGCGCCGACCAACAACCACCCATTTATACTAATCCTACATTAATCCCGTATTCCCTACCACATCCCCACCATTCTCCTACCACCTACCTACACTAGGGGCAATTTACAATGGCCAATTTACCTATCAACCTGCAAGTCTTTGGCTGTGAGAAGAAACCAGAACACCCGACAGAAACCCATGTGGTCACAAGGAGAACTTGCAAACTCCACACAGGCAGTACCCAGAATCAAACCCGGGTCACTGGAGCTGTGAGGCTGCGGTGCTAACCACTGCGCCACCCGTTCCTGTGGAATATGTCCTGAGAAACCCTCAAGATGATTTTGATGGAAAAGTGAGTAATCATGGCAGAAGGGATATGAGAATTGGTGAAATATTGAAAGAATTGGGAGTCACCTGGGATTCCCTGGTCACTTTTGAGGGTTCAAAGAAGAATTTTTGACAGTGGTTACTTGAATTGGCTACTATTGGATCTGTTTTTCTGCTTCTCCCAGGAAGTGGGAGGGGGGGAACAGAATATCAAGTGCATAAGGATTAATCTAACAACAAGTGGGGTAAGCACATATGGATCTGATGGCATTATCTTGTTCTGAATACATTACACAACACAATGCAATGCAACAAAGCAATGTAGCACAATGTTAAATTCCAGAACGCGTGATATGGAAGGATAATGCTGGAGCCTATATTTACTAGTTTCACATTTATTGTGCAGAGTAACAGAATAACAAACATATAGCTCCTCAATCAAACCCTCCACCAGTCTCAGTGAGTTTCTGCTTATAAGTGCTCAAATAAGATTCCAATTAACACCCTTCACCTGCATATAATCAAACCATTGACACACAATTGACAGATTAACACACAATGCAAAGAAAATTTGTAGGGCGAAAAGTAAAACGTCCCTTCCCACCCTACTTCATCTCACCCTATCAGCATATCCTTCTATTCCTTTCTCCCTCATGTGTTTATCTAGCTTCCCCTTTTACACATCTGTACTATTTGCCTTAAATACTCCCTGTGGTAGTGAGTTCCACATTCACACCACTGTCAGAGTAAAGAAGTTTCTCCTGAATTCCCTATTAGATTTATTAGTGATTATCTTACATTGATGACCTCTAGTTCTGGTCTTGCACACAAGTGGAAACATCTTCTCTACATCTATCCTACAAAGCTCCTTCCTAATTTTACAGACTTCTATCAGTGTCATCCTTCAGCCTTCTTTTCACTGGAGAAAACAGCCCCAGCCTGTTCTGTAACCTCTCAGTTCTTATATTATCTTGTACATCTTTTTAACACCTTCTCCAGTGTCTCTATATCCTTTTTTGTTATATGGAGACCAGAATTGTTTGTAAATTGTCATATAGATATGATACTGGCACCAAAGTAAGGGAGTGTGTGTCAATTACACACCCAGAACAAGTTATGATTTAGTCAATAAGAATGGCAGAAGTGCGAGTGGCTCTTGATCAGTTTATAAACTCCATTGAAACCATCACTTCATAGAATGACGCAGCACAGAGGAAGCCATTTGGCCCATTGTTCCCGTGCTAGTTCTTTCTAGAGTTATCCAATAAATTGCACTCCTCTGCTCTTTTTCCCTGCAATTTTTCCCCTTCAAGTATTTATCCAATTCTCTTTTGAAAGTTACTATTGAATCTGCTTCCACCGCCCTTTCAGGCAGCGCATTCCAGATCACAACAACTCACTACATAAAAGAAGTTTCCTCATGTTGCCACATGTTCTTTTGCCAATTACCTTAACTCTGTGTCTTCTGGTTACCAACCCTTTTACCACTGGAAACTGTTCCTTGCTCAAAATCCTACATAATTTTAAACACCTCTATCAAATCTCCTCTTAACCTCCTCTGCTCTCAGGAGAATGACTTGTAATGGTTCCAAACAATTTTTTTTATTCGTTCATGGGATGTGGACATTGCTGGCTGGGCCCATCCCTAATTGCCCTTCAGAAGGTGGTGGTGAGCTGCCTTCTTGAACCGCTACAGTCCTGGGGGTGTAGGTACACCAATAATGCTATTAGGAAGGGAGTTCCAGGATTTTGACCCAGTGACAGTGAAGGAACGGCAATATAGTTCCAAGTCAGGATGGTGTGTGGCTTGGAGGGGAACTTGCAGGTGGTGGTGTTCCCATACATCTGCTGCCCTTGTCCTTCTAGGTGATAGAGGTCACAGGTTTGGAAGGTGCTGTCAAAGGAGCCTTGGTGCATTGCTGCTGTGTATCTTGTAGATGGTACATGCTGCTGCCACTGAGCGTTGGTGGTGAATGGGGTAAATGTTTAAGGTGGTGGATGGGGTGCCAATCAAGTGGACTGCTTTTTCCTGGATGGTGTTGAGCTTCTTGACTGTTGTTGGAGCTGCACCCATCCAGGCAAGTGGAGAGTATGCCATCATTTTCTTGGCTTGTGCCTTGTAGATGGTGGACAGGCATTGGGGAGACAGGAGGTGAGTTACTTGCTGCAGAATTCCCAGCCTTTGACCTGCTCTTGCAGCCACAGCATTTATATGGCTGGTCCAGTTCAGTTTCTGGTCAATGGTAACCCAATGATTTCCTCACGCCATCCAACGCTTTTGGAATGTTCCTTATGTTTTCCCCATTGCATGCATGGCAGATTATTCCATACATTTATCATGCTTCAAGTAACAAAATTAGTCTTACTCCTGAGGGTTCACTAATTAAAATTTATATCTACTGATGGAATTTTACCACTTATTGTTAGGCATGGTTGTGGGTTCAAGTCCCACACCAGACTTTGGGCAGGATTTCGCATTTTGGGTTGGAACCCCTGACATTCCCTGAATTGACCAATTAGTGGCCAGAGGGCATGCTTGGCATCCAATTAAAGACAATGAGTGGGCTTCCAAAGCTGGAGGGCCAATAGGAGGCCCTTCAGCTTGGAAGGAGCTACAGCCTGCTGTTGTAAGTAAGGGAGAAGAGAGGGGGCATCTCCGTCTTAAGGCACCCTCTCAGCAACTTTGAAAAGTTTCCATCAAAAGATGGCGACAGTTGCCAGGCCACCATTCTTGCGGGAAGGGCGGGGGAGAGCCTCAAACCCTGCCTGGAGCACTGCAACAACCGCCCACCCCCCCGCTCCGAGTCTGCCACCAGGAATCTGCCTCCAGGCAGCTGAAGTTTTCCCGATGTTGCGGGGGGCCCGCAGGCCAACTGCAAAATTCCAATCGGCTTCCAATAATTGGCCTTAATTGGTCATATAATTCACCTTAATTGGCTACCCGCCACCAATCCCTCCTCATGAAAAATGGTTCAGCATCCCAGTACTTCAGCCAGCGGTGCAAGTTACACACCCACCTACCTCTGTTCTCGCCACAATAAATTCTGCCCTTTAGCACAATAAATCTACTGGAGTAGTAGTACTGCTGGACTGCTGCTCCAACAAATAAGATGCTAAACCCTGCCTGCCCTCTCAGGTGGACCTAAGTTATCCCATGGCACTGTTTTAAGAAGAGCAAGGGAGTTCTCCCCGGTGCCCCGGCCAATATTTATCAATATCATTAAAACTGATTTTCTGGTCATTATCACCTTGCTCTCTGTGGGAGCTTACTGTGCGCAAATTGGCAGCGTGGTTCGTACATCGCAACAGTGACTGCACTTCAGAAGCACTTTATTGGCTGTAAAGCATTTCAGGATGTCCTGAGGTTGTGAAAGACATTATGTAAGTCTTTTTTTTTATTGTTCTTGCGTTGCTGTAAGTGTTTCCGACAATCCAGATTTGAATGATAAAGAAGGAACTTACATTTATATGGCACCTTTCACAACCGCAGGTGGCCCAAAGTATTTTCCAGCCAACAAAGTTTTTTTTTGAAATGTAGTCACACTTGTAGTGGAGAAAATGTGGCAGCTTGATCCTGTCCTCAGCCAATATGCCAGTTCCAGCAGTGGACAGCACTCAGGATCGAGAACTGCGACTGATTTTGTTTTAATCTTTGCTAACGCAAGGGACACTATAACCAATTCTGACACCCATACAGCCAATTCAATTGAGATCAGTAAACTCAGTGACGACGTGGGGTCAATGGGGGGTTTGAACTTGGGACCTTCTCGGAAAAGGATATTTGATAGGGTGGATAGTAAGAAACTATTCTCTACGGAGTAGGCAATCCAGGACAAGCGGCCATAACCTTCAAATTGGATCTAGGCCATCCAGGGGCGATGTCAGGAATCACATCTTCACGCGGAAATCTGGAACTCTTTCCCCCAAAAAGTTGTTGAGGCTGGTGGAGAGGGTGGGGGTGGTGAGGTTCAATTGAAAATTTTAGAACTGAGAATGTTAGACTTTTGTTCGGTAAGCGTATTAAAGGATATGGAACCAAAGTGAGTAGATGGAGTTAAGATACTGATCAGCCATGATCTTATTGAATGGCAGAATATGTTTGAGGGGCTGAGTGGCCTCTTCCTGTTCATACGTCTGTATGGCTCACAAACGCAATGGGCACTGGTAATTGGGAGAATCTGTAAAAACTGAAAACAGAGAACCTCAGCACAGAGGAAGAACGAGGCTCATTGTGAAGAACATCTTGGGGCCACAAAAAAAAACACAGGTTTCCAGACAGGCCAGCACCAAGGATTAATATTATTGTTGGCTAGAAGAGACTGATTTACTGAATTCCCCTTCCTTTTAATGAAAAA
Organism: Heterodontus francisci; assembly: GCF_036365525.1. Lineage (NCBI taxonomy): Eukaryota > Metazoa > Chordata > Chondrichthyes > Heterodontiformes > Heterodontidae > Heterodontus > Heterodontus francisci. Next base: position 13,133,895 of record NC_090377.1, on the reverse strand, counting down.
TAAAACCCCAATTTTTATTCTTAATGGCTCCACTGCTATTGTGTTTGATTTTGTGTGTGTTTATGGTCATTCTTTATTGCAAGTTGCAAGGTCCCATTTCTCTGGCTCTAGGCAACTCCATCTCGCATTATTATTTAGCTCATTTGGTCTGTTGTCCTTTATTTCACCTCACAGTAAGGTAATTAAACACATTTAACTAATGGTGATTTTAAATCTGCTCACTTATAATCAATAAACTCTAAAAGAGCCTGCTATCATTATCTGATAGCGTAATTCACACACCAAATATTCAATTACCCCATTAACATTCAATATGTATAATTAAATGGGACAGAACTGACAGGACAGCAATGAAGGTAAATAATGAAAGGAGCTGTTTTCTGTAAATGATCTGAATTTGTTGTATTGGCTCTAATTGTATCTGCGGCATTGTGTCAGCTCTTTACCAGTGTCCTAAAGATTTAAGGTGGGTGGGAGAAGGGTACAAAGTGGGATAAATCTGTGTTTGATGGCATTTGCCACTGTTTACAGCATGACTCATTCCTCTAAACAGCAGTAAATCAGACCTTGAATTAGGAGATCTGGGAAACTGCCCAGTCCTAGGAGCAGTGGACAATAAATAAACACACAGGACGGTTGTCTTTTACAGCTACATGGATCCTAAAACAAGTAAGAGAGATTAACTGTAAAATTCATCACTTTAATAGGTGCAGTTTTTAAACTTCACGCTGCCATTTTACCGAAAAGTCACTGTTTGATGGTGATTTCTATTGGCTGCTGTCTTCATCTTTTTGTGCTGCCCTGTGCTCTTTATCTATCTGTGTATGATTCTATCCATCTATTGATTTATTTATCTACTTATCTATCTATCCATCTATCAATTTATCTGTCTATTTTTCCATCTCTCTATCTATACATCCATCTATCTACCTATCTATTTTTCTATTTATCTATCAATCTATTTATCTGTTTTTCTATCTATAAACCTATACATCTATAAACCTATACATCTACGTATCTATCTATCTATTTATCTATCCATCTATCATCTATCCATCTATTTTTTCTCTACTATTTTTTCTCAACCTATATCAGACATATGTCTATTGATATAAGTATAAATGATAAACCCTTCCAAAGGGAAAGTCCAATTGCATGATGGCTCTTTGAAACTAGCCCCATGCCCATGGACTGACGATAGTACCAGACAACGGGAATCCAGACTACCAATCAGCAGAGAGGCACACTGCAGGAAACAACCCCTTTTCATAAACACTCAATATAACCCCTGTGAAATGTAGGTCCACAGGAAGGTTACGTTTGAAAAAAACCTGTCCAACCTGACAAAATTAGAGATGCTGTAAGAAGACAGTGGCAACAAGGGACTGGGTTCCAACAAGTTCTGTCGCGCGTTGTGATGCGAGATGGGCTTCAGGAGGCATTTCCTGCAGTGTCTCAGCTGTTCGATTACAATGGAGAAGAGGAACACACAGAAAAGATAAGGAACTTCCAAACAAGAAACCAACAAAGCCAAAAAAAAAGAGCTACAGCCCCGAGAGTCATTTGTCTACAACTCCTAGTGTTTGGCTATGAACAGAATTCATGGATTCTTGTGAGCAGGTCTTAGCCTGGGAAGGTGCACAGTGTGAGAAGACGGAGGGAAAGGAGAGCAGTGGGGAAAGAAAAGAAAAGCTATTCCAAAATAAGGAAAACCCTCTGTCTATTGACTGTAAAAGTCAGCAGCACGGCACAGAAGCGCCTTTCAAGCAAGATAGATATTACCGTGATATTGACAATACACGCGCAGGGTCAAAAGTGACGATAAACTTTCCAGATACTTTATTGACATCTTAATGTGCTATTACTCAGCTTTAAGTGAACTTTTGCACTTGAGCCTGTTAAACAGTTAGTAAACCGTAATTATAACCTCATCAAAGATTGGTACCTGAGAATGGCTGCCTGTCAATAATTTGGCCTCCATGAGACCTCGGAAGACATTGTTGTCTGGAATTGCCCTTATCCAGAAACTCTTTGATTTAAAAATATTGCCCACTTGGGTGGGTAATTGTCTGCCGTGTGTGTCCTGCGATATTAAGCCTGACCCCCAAAACTGAGGTGATGCTCAGAGCTGTAGAATCAGGGGGTGACATTGAGGTGAGAATATATGAGCAGTGGGGTTTTTTTATTCATTCATGGGATGTGGGCATCACTGGCTTGGCCGGCATTTATTGCCCATCCCTAATTGCTCTTGAGAAGGTGGTGGTGAGCTGCCGTCTTGAACCGCTGCAGTCCTTGAGGTGTAGGTACACTAGTAGTGCTGTTAGGAAGGGAGTTCCAGGATTTTGACCCAGTGACAGTGAAGGAACGGCGATATAGTTCCAAGTGAGGATGATGTGTGGCTTGGAGAGGAACTTGCAGGTGGTGGTGTTCCCATACATCTGCTGCCCTTGTCCTTCTAGGTGGTAGAGGTCACGGCTTTGGAAAGTGCTGCTGAAGGAGATTTGGTGAGTTGTTGCAGTGCATCTTGTAGATGGTACACACTGCTGCCACTGTGCGTCAGTGGTGAATGGAGTGAATGTTGAAGGTGGTGGATGGGGTGCCAATCAAGTGGGCTGCTTTGTCCTAAATGGTTTCGAGCTTCTTGACTGTTCTTGGAGCTGCACCCATCCAGGCAAGTGGAGAGTATTCCATCACACTCCTGACTTGTGCCTTGTAGATGATGGACAGGCATTGGGGAGTCAGGAGGTGAGTTACTCGCTGCAGAATTCCCAGCCTCTGACCTGCACTTGTAGCCACAGCATTTATGTGGCTGGTTCAGTTCAGTTTCTGGTCAATGATAACCCCCAGGATGTTGATAGTGGGGGATTCAGCATTGGTAATACCACTGAAGGTCAAGCAGGGATGGTTAGATTCTCTCTTGTTTGAGATGGTCATTGCCTGGCACTTGTGTGGAGCGAATGTTACTTGCCACTTACCAGCCCAAGCCTAAATCTTATCCAGGTCTTGCTGCATTTTGTCACAGGCTGCTTCAGTATCTGAGGATTCGCGAATGGTGCTGAACATAGTGAATCATCAGCGACCATCCCCACTTCTGACTTTATGATGGAGGGGAGGTCATTGATGAAGCAGCTGAAGATGGTTAGGCCTAGGACACTACCCTGAGGAACTCCGGCAGTGATGTCCTGGGACTGCGATGGTTGACCTCCAACAACCACAACCATCTTCCTTTTTGCTAGGTATGACTCCAACCAGCGGAAAGTTTGCCCCTGATTCCCATTGACTCCAGTTTTGCTAGGGCTCCTTGATGCCATACCCGGTCAAATGCTGCCTCACTCTCACCTCACCTTTTGAATTCAGCTCTTTTGTCCATGTTTGGACCAAAGCTGTAATGAAGTCAGGAGCTGAGTGGCCCTGGTGGGACCCAAGCTGAGCGTCAGTGAGCACGTTATTGCTATGTAAGTGTCGCTTGATAGCACTGTCGACACCCCTTCCATCACTTTACTGATGATCGAGAATAGACTGATAGGGCAGTAATTGGCTAGGTTGGATTTGTCCTGCTTTTTGTGGACAGGTCATAACGGGGCAATTTTCCACATTGCTGGTAGATACCAGTGTTGTAGCTGTATTGGAACAGCTTGGCTAGAGGCACGGCTAGTTCTGGAGCAGGTCTTCAGTATCAACATTCTTGGGTTACCATTGACCAGAAACTGAACTTGAGCAGCCACATAATTACTGTGGCTACAAGAGCAGGTCAGAGGCTGGGAATTCTTCAGTGAGTAACTCACCTCCTGACTCCCCAAAGCCTGTCCACCATCTACAAGGCACAAGTCAGGCGTGTGTTGGAATACTCTCCACTTGCCTGGATGGGTGCAGCTCCAAGAACACTCAAGTAGCTCGACACCATCCAGGACAAAGCAGCCTGCTTGATTGGCACCCCATTCACCACCTTCAACATCACTCCATTCACCACTAACGCACAGTGGCAGCAGTGTGTACCATCTACAAGATGCATTGCAGCAACTCACCAAATCTCCTTTGACAGCACCTTCCAAACAAGCAAACTGTACGAACTAGAAGGACAAGGACAGCAGATGCATGGGAACATCACCACCTGCAAGTTTTCCTCCAAGACACACACCATCCTGACTTTGAACTATATCGCCATTCCTTCACAAAGGATCAAAATCCTGGAAATCCCTTCCTAACAGCGCTGTGGGTGTACCTACCCCACATGGACTGCAGCGATTCAAGACGGCAGCTCACCACCACCGTCTCAAGGGCAAATAGGGATGGGCAATAAATGCTGGTCTAGCCAGCGATGCCCACATCCCATGAATGAATAAAAAAGTGTCAGCAGGAGGTCCAGATATCAAATTTATCCTCTGCCTCCTCATCCAATTTGACGGAGTATGTATAATCATCAAATTTTCCACTGTGGGCTTCACACGCATATTTCTCTGCATTTTATTTTCCATCTAAGAGATACACTACCACAAACAATGTGCGTCCCCAACTGTGAACAGATCGCAACTGCAGTCTGCTAATTCAGTGCCAATTTGTGCTGAACTGCCGCAGTTTTATTCTGTGGCCCTGCGCCCAGTTAGAAACTATGAATGTACCAGTCCAAGTCACATTACATTGAGGGTTGTTAGAACTACATGTGTGTGACAGAAGAACGAGTGAAAGAACTGCAATGTGACATGGAGTTGTATTGCAACCCAGGACCCAGAGATAAAATGGCAGTGTGCTATGTATTGGCATCCTTCCATCTACAAAAGATGATGGACGCGCAGCAAACAATCCATTTAGGTGGGGTGTCTTCACTTGGTGCACCTTTGCTGATGGCTGTGAAAGCCAATCCTTGAGAGACAGGTTCTGCCACAAGTGTTGCATGTGAAGCTGCCAAGTGACGCTGTGAGTTGTTGTTTTTGACGTTGCCGCCTGTTGCCAAGCTGCTGTAGCAACTGGTCATTGTGGTAGTGCACACCAGTCCACAGGCTGTGTTGCCATTTCCCTCTTTCACCAGCTAGTGACTCCCAGGTGTGATAGTCAACGTTTAGGACCTTCATGTCACGCTTGCAAACATCCTTGAAGCGGAGCTTTGGGCGCCCCCACTGGTTGTCTGGCCCCGGCTACCTCACCATACAGAAGGTCCTTGGGTTTGCGACCGTCTTCCATCCTGCGGACGTGTCCGATCCACCGAAGCCCCTCTGTTTGATTAGTGCCTACACACTTGGGAGCTCTGCCTTTGAGAGGACTGCCACATTTGTGATTTTGTCCTGCCTGGATATACTCATAATGTGCCACAGACAGCGCAGATTGAAATGATTGAGCTTCTTTCCTGGTAGCAGTAAGTTGCCCATGTTTCACAGCCATACAGCAAGGTGCTGAGAACACCGGCCTTATAAACCATCAGCTTGGTCCTAAGGGTCAGTTTGGTGTTATCCCAGGCATGTTTTGCGAGTTGGCCAAAGGTGGTAGCTGCTTTCCCTATGTGTGTATCAAGCTCTGCATCAAGGGACAGATTGTCTGTCACCGTGGATCCAAGGTAGCAGAATTTGAGAAGCACTTCCAGTGGGGTGTTATTTAGTGTGATCGGGGGTGGAGATGCAGCACATTGTTCTATGACCACAGTTTTCTTGACACTTAGTCAAAAAGAACAAGTTGCAGGCACGGGAGAGACAGTCCATGAGTCTTTGTAGCTGAGTTTCCGTGTGAGCGACTAGCACAGCATCATCAGCGTAGAGGAGTTCTCTGATCAGGACGCGGTGTTTTTTCTTTGCTTTCAGCCTTGATCAATTATAGAGCTTGCCGTCTGACCTAGTGTGCAAGTAGACTCCTTCCATTTCTGCAGGGAAGGCAAAGGTCAGGAGCCTGGAGAAGAAGATGCCAAACAGAGTGGGGGCTAGGACACAACCCTGTTTTTCACTCCATTCTTCACTCCGAAACTGTCGGAAGTGGAGCCATCAAACTGTACAGTGCAGTGCATGTTGTCATGGAAGGAGCAGATAAGACTGAGGAGCTTTGGTGGATAGATAATTTTTCCCAAAATCTTGTATAGCCCTGCTCTGCTGACAGTGGCGAATGCCTTAGTGAGATATACGAAAGTAAGGTAAAGGGGTATGCTCTGTTTCCTACACTTCTCTTGTATCTGGCGTATGGAGAAGGTCATGTCCACAGTAGTTCTGCCGACACAGAATCCGCACAGTGCTTCCAGTTACACTCGGTCTGCAAAAAAAAATAGTCTTTTAAGTATGACCCTAGCAAAGGCCTTCCCCGTGATGTTAAGGAACGAGATGCCCCTGTAGTTGTTGCAGTCTCCTCTGTCGCCTTTGTTTTTGTATGTGTGATGATTTTGGCGTCATGCATCTCCTGTGGAAGAGCCTAATATTCCAGCAGAGAAGGAGAAGGTCATAAAGGTGGCAATAGATGAGACTTTCTGTGCTTTAACAGTTCAGCTGGGATTCCATCCTTGCTGGGTGCCCTTATGTTCGCTAGGCGGTCTATGGCTTTCTCGAGCTCCAGTGATGAGGGTTCTTCATCAAACTCGTCCATGACAGGAAGTTGCAGGAGAGCGTCACGTGCAGACTGGGAGATGTCTGACTCACAGATCACAGTAGTAAAAGCAAAATACCGCGGATGCTGGAAATCTGAAATAAAAACAGAAAGTGCTGGAAATACTCAGCAGGTCAGGCAGCATCTGTGGGGAGAGAAACCTTCAGTTCTGATGAAAGGTCACTGAACTGAAACGTTAACTCTGTTTCTCTCTCCACTGATGCTGCCTGACCTGCTGAGTATTTCCAGCACTTTCTGTTTTTATTTCAGCTCAAAGTGGTGTTCAGCCCACCAGAACATTTGTTTACTTCTGTCGGTGAGTACTTCACCATCTGCCGACTTCAGGGGAGCAACTTTGGTGATGGCAGGGCCAAGCACCCTCTTGATCCCTTCGTACATAGCTTGTACATTTCCTTTGTCACATGCAGTTTGGGTTTCTTGACATAAGCTGATCCAGTGTTTGTTTGCCCAGTATGTCCCTCTCCTTTGCATGGCTGTCTTGGCTACTTTCAGGTCGTGCAGTGTCTTAGCTGTTGGGTTTATGTTGTTCATCATGTCGGCTTTGTTTTTTGCTTCAATGACCGATATCATCTCAGCTGAGTCGGTCTCAAACCAGCCCTTGTTGTTGGTTCTGCCTTTACCAATGATGCTTCTGCTGCTTCATAGATGATTGAGCTTAGTGACTTCCAAGCTTCATCAATACCAGCATCGGTGCTTCCCATTAAGACTTTGGTGGATAGCAAGCATTCCAGTGACAGTGTGAAGTGCTGGTATTTGGCATCATTGCTTATGTAAGGCATGTTGATGTGTGGCGGGCCGTCGTGTTTGGAGCTGTGGAACTTTCGGGGGTGCACCTTCACTCTGCTGCTGATAAGAGAGTGGTTGGTGGCACAATCTGCGCTGTGTTGGTGCAGGTGTGGAAAAACACTGGGCAGACCACGCCTCCTCATGATGACAAGGCCTAATTGATGCCAATGTCCTGACCTTGGGTGACGCCATGATACCCTGTGGCAATGTCTGTCCTGGAAGAAGGTGTTGGTGATGCAGAGTTCATTCAGGGCACAAAGCTCAAGAAGGTGTTGTCCGTTATTGTTGATCTTGCCCACCTCATGACGACCGAGGCACCTTGGCCATTAATCACGTGCGTTGAAGTCACCCAGGATGAATAGCCTCTTGCCATTTGGAGTGTTCCTCAGAACATTACCTAGGAAGTTTCAGAAATGCTCTTTATCTGAGGTGCTGGTGTTCAGAGTTGGTGCGTAGACACATATGACGTTGACTGTGCCTTCATCGGATGATAACCACAGGGAGATGAGGCGCTCCGAGGTTGCTACTGGTGGCTCAATTGACTCTGTCAGCCGGTTGCTCACTGCGAAGCCTACACCATGCTCACGGTGATCTTCAGTGCTATTTCCATGCTAGTGGAATGTGTAATTAGCCTCTCAAAGAGCCTGTGTCGGCTAATCCGGTTTCTTGTAGAGCGACAATGTCAACACCAAGCTTGTGTAGCTCACGGGCTGTTGGGGCTGTCTTGCATACACTTGCTGTGGAATGTGGGTCGGTGTTCATTCCAGGGCACATAGTCCTCACATTCCAGTTTCCAAGCCAAAAAGTACATTTCTTTGTTTGCTGTATAGCCTAGGCATGGTTTTATGAGGTTCATGGTTACAGTGCAGTGTACTAAGCACGTAAGAAATAGGAGCAGGTGTAGGCCATACTGCCCCTCAAACCTGCTTTGCCATTCAATAAGGTCATGGCTGATCTGCCTCAACTCCAATTTCCCGTCCTATCTTTTTTACACAGCGAGTGGTAATGACCAGGAACTCACTGCCTACAAGGGTAGTGGAAGCAGAGACAATTAATAATTTCAAAAGGAAATTGGATGGGTGCTTGGGAGAACTAAACTTGCAGGGCTATGGGGATACAACAGGGGAATGGGAATGATCTAAAGAGAGCTAGCATGGACTCGATGAGCCGAATGGCCTCCTCCTGTGCCATAATGACTCTATGACTCCATCCCCATTTCCCTGACTCCCTTAGTCCAAAATTCAATTGATCTCAGTCTTGACAATCAGAAACATAAGAAATAGGAGTAAAGTATTCGAAACACTGAGCATGTTAAGCAGATCTGCTGTGAGCTGGGTTCAAAATTGCACAGAAAAACCCCATTTAACCAATGCAACCAAGCCCTTATACAAAGACTACCCCTTTAAGAAAGAAATTGCAAATATTTCATTCACTCTGGATGTCACAAAGCACTTTACAGCAGTGAGGTACTTTTGAAGTGTAATCACTGTTGTAATGTCGAGAAACTCAGTAGCTATTTTGCGCACAGCAAGTTCCCACAAATAGTAAATATGATAATGATTAGATAATGTCTTTTTTGTTGAGGGATAAATATTAGCTAAGTTACCAGGGAGAGGTCCCCTGCTTCTCTTCAAAATATTGCCATGGGATTTGTTACCTCCAGCGGACAGGTCAGATAGTGCATTAGTTTAACTTCTCATCCAGAATATGACACTTCCTTCAGTGCAGCACTCCCTCAGTACTGGATTGTCAGCCTGGATTTTGGACTCAGGTCTCTGAAGTGGGACTTCAACTCACAACCTTCTGACTGAGGGCTGGGAGTTGGTGGCATTCTTTTTAATAGGTGTCTGATTAGTGAAGTGCTGTAGAGATATCTTCAGTACAGGGAGGAGATCTTCTCTGTGGACTTGTTTCTCTCTTAGTTTAAAAGCACTCGACGCAAGGTGGGAATGTTCTCCTCAAGGAGTTGAAGACCCGGAGGACCAAACATTATGCTGCCTGCCCAACAGCTCTGAAAGTGTAACCAGCTGGGCACAGAGCCATTTCATATCACTCTGTTTCATTGTATTATTCATGTAGATTGGTAATGAATATTCTTCATTAAAAAATGGCTAGGCGATATTATACAAGGAATTAAACAATATTTGCAGTTGATTTATCACAGTTTTAATTTGGAATATAATTTTGTAAATGTTCAGCTGCAAAGAATGGAGGAGTAAGAGATTAATATGTTCTTACATCATTTTTGTTTCTGGCAAAGAGAGAACAGTAATATAAACGGAATTGGTTTAAATTGTGTTCTCAAAAAGTCTGTTGTTGTCCCTCAGTGATACTGATAACATTGGAGCAGGATAACCTACAGACTGTGTCCATTGTACTCTAAAAATAGGCACCATTAAATAAATAAGGTGATATTGAGCTTAAAAATAATATAATAAAAATAAATACATCAGCTATTAAAATACAGGCTTTTCATCATAGCAGAGGGTGGTGTAAGAACAGGCAATGGCTGCAATATTAAAAGCAACATGATGCTCTAGAGAATGCATCAAAGATTGTTTACAACAAGCTATGGCTCGGGGAAAGCAATGATAGGAAATAACAGTATGATGTGAAAAGGCGTGGAGCCTCTCACCGCTGTTTGGCAATCAGTTCAAAGAACTGGCTGGTCATTAAACAGCAAAGAGTGTTGCATCCAGGAGGAGGCAGACCATATACAACTACTCAGATACTGAAGCAGTCCGTGCCTGCATGCAGCAAAACCTGGACAACATTCAGGCTTGGGCTGATAAGTGGCTTGTAACATTCGCACCACACAAGTGCCAGGCAATGACCATCTCCAACAACAGAGAATCTAACTATCTCCCCTTGACTTTCAACAGTATTACCATCGCTGAATCCCACACTATCAACATCCTGGGGTTACCATTGACCAGAAACTTAACTGGACCAGCCATATAAATATTGTGGCTGCAAGAGCAGGTCAGTGACTGGGAACTCTGTGGCGAGTAACTCACCTCCTGACTCCTCAAAGCCTGTCCACCATCTACAAGGCACAAGTCAGGAGTGTGTTGGAATATTCTCCACTTGCCTGGATGAGTGCAGCACCAACAACACTGAAGATGCTCAACACCATCCAGGATGAAGCAACCCACTTGATTTGCATCTCATCCACATTCACTCCCTCCACCACTGATGCACAGTGGCCGCAGTGTGTACCATCTACAAGATGTACTGCAGCAACGCACTAAAGCTTCTTTGATAGCACCTTCCAAACCCATGACCTCTGCCACCTAGAGGACCAAGGGCAGCAGATGCATGGCAACACCACCATCTGCAAGTTCCCCTCCAAGTCGCACACTATCCTGACTTCGACTTACACCATCCATTCCTTCATCATCTGTCATGAAGGTGCTTCCATTATTACTATTTTTTGAAGTCTCGTGTTTAAAAGATTATGAAAATTGGTTCATTTGAAAAACTGAGGAAATGCCTGGATTTGTTTTTTTTAAGGGTTACTGGTAAGATGCTGGATTTTTTTTAAAACACACTGGAAGAGACAATGACGTGCTAAAATAAACATAAGGAGCCTTGCTGGCTATTGGAGTTGTTTACAGGGAAGTCACATGTCTAAGTTTATGGTTGTCAGGAGTTTTAGCATGGACTGTTTGAATGCTCAGTTGGTGTGTAGCCTGCTAAGACAGAAGCCACCCAACTCATCCTTTTCCACCTGTTTTGGAAAATCTTCTGAGAACCCAGTGTGAAAGCTGAAACCACTGATGCAGTAATTCTCCCAAAAAGCCTGCAAGACTACTCCTTGACGTCTCCTGAACAGAACTGCTCCAGAAAGATCCCAGTGACAGCTGTCTACATGTACCCGGATGCCAGACCAAAGGCTATTGGAACATTCCATATCTCATCCCTTTTCTTCAAGAATTGACAATAAATTGTCCAAAGTATTTTTTTTAAAGTTTATCTCTGCAGAGCCAGTTTTTTCTTTTTTTTTCATTTAACTGGTGTGTGTGGGTGCGTTGGGTTATTTTAGAAGGTGATATATTTATATTTTCATATCTCAAACTGTGTGTTAATAAGCTTTGCATCTTTATTGAGTAAGTCTTGTTTTATAATAAATCAATAATTTTGTTGTTTCGTAAAGAAACCTGGTTGGCAGATTTTTCGTTATTCTGAAACTAATTGGTCATACCAGTAACTGGGTAAAACGTTTAAACATATGTTGTGACCAGTGATATAGTGGAACTAGAGAAAGACAGTGCATTCCTCCAGCCTTGGTCATAATACGTCACTGAGTCGCTAACCTGGAACTCACTCCCTAACAGCACTGTGGAAACACCTTCACCATACATACTGCAGCAATTCAAGAAAGTGACTCACCATCACTTTCTCAAGAGGAACTTGAGATGGGCAATTGATTCGGGGTAGGTCAAATTTTCCCAGAGTTTCTCCCCTTGCGAAACTGTAACTTTGGCAGAAACTGTACACGTATTTCCCGTTGAAGTGATGGCAGCAACCGGAAAAATCCCTGAGGAAATCTGCCTTCCACCATTGAATGATTTGTGATTGGTGCCCGGTTAGCTTTAGCCCCAATTTTAACTGCTCGCCACCTGGCAGAAACCAGCCTGAGCAGGGGAGGGAGGGTGGCAGTTAGAAATAGGAACATAGGAAGATAGGAACAGGAGTAGGCCATTCAGCCCCTCGAGCCTGTCCCACCATTCAATGAGATCATAGCTGATCCGCGGCCTAACTCCATATACCTGCCTTTGGCCCATATTCCTTAATATCTTTGCTTAACAAAAATCTATCTATCTCAGATTTAAAATTAACAACTGTTCTAGCTTCAACTGCTGTTTGTGGGAGAGAGTTCCAAACCTCTACCACCCTTTGCGTGAATAAGTGCTTCCTAACATCTCTCCTGAACGGTCTGGTCCTAATTTTTAAACTATGTCCCCTAGTTTTAGAATCTCCAACCAGTGGAAATAATTTATCTAGCCTGTCTTTTCCTGTTAATATCTTGAAGACTTCGATCAGATCACCCCTTAACCTTCTAAATTCTAGCGAAAACAGGCCTAATTTGTGTAATCTCTCCTCGTAACTTAACCCCTGTAGTCCAGGTATCATTCTTGTAAACCTACGTTGCACTCCCTCCAAGGCCAATATATCCTTCCTGAGGTGTGGTGCCCAGAACTGCTCAGTACTCCAAGTGCGGTCTAACCAGAGTTTTGTACAGTTGCAGCATAACCTCTGTGTCTTTATACTCCAATCCTCTAGATATAAAGTCGTGCATTCCATTAGCCTTTTTGATTATTTTCTGCATTTGCTCATGGCATTTTAAAGATCTATGCACCTGAACCCCCAAGTCTCTTTGGACATCCATTTTACTTAACCTCTTCCCATTTAGAAAATACCCTGCTCTATCCTTTTTTGGTCCAAAATGGATAATCTCACACTTGTCCACATTGAAATCCATCTGCCACAGTTTTGCCCACTCACCTACTCTCAATCATCAGTAAAGTGATAGAAGGTGTCAACAGTTCCATCAAGCGGCGCTTGCTTAGCAATAACCTGCTCAGTGACGCTCAGTTTGGGTTCCGCCAAGGCCATTCAGCTCCTGTCCTTATTCCAGCCTTGGTTCAAACATGGACAAAAGAACTGAACTCAAGAGGTGAGGTGAGAGTGACTGCCCTTGACATCAAGGCAGCATTTGACCGAGTATGGCATCAAGGAGCCCTAGCAAAACTGAGGTCAATGGGAATCAGGGGAAAAACCCTCCGCTGGTTGGAGTCATGCCTAGCGCAAAGGAAGATGGTTGTGGTTGTTGGAGGTCAGTCATCTGAGCTCCAGGACATCACAGCAGGAGTTCCTCAGGGTAGTGTCCTAGGCCCAACCATCTTCAGCTGCTTCATCAATGATCTTCCTTCAATCATAAGGTCAGAAGTGGGGATGTTCGCCGATGATTGCACAATGTTCAGCACCATTCGTGACTCCTCAGATACTGAAGCAGTCTGTGTAGAAATGCAGCAAGACTTGGACAATATCCAGGCTTGGGCTGATAAGTGGCAAGTAACATTTGCACCACACAAGTGCCAGGCAATGACCATCTCCAACAAGAGAGAATCTAACCATCTCCCCTTGACATTCAATGGCATTACCATTACTGAATCCCCCACTATCAACATCCTAGGGGCTACCATTGACCAGAAACTGAACTGGAGTAGCCATATAAATACCGTGGCTACAAGAGCAGGTCAGAGGCTAGGAATCTTGTGGCGAGTAAGTCACCTCCTGACTCCCCAAATCCTGTCCACCATCTACAAGGCATAAGTCAGGAGTGTGATGGAATACTCTCCACTTGCCTGGATGGGTGCAGCTCCAACAACACTCAAGAAGCTCGACACCATAGGACAAAGCAGCCCACTTGATTGGCACCCCATCTACAACCATTCACTCCCTCCACCACCGACGCACAGTGGCAGCAGTGTGTACCATCTACAAGATGCACTGCAGCAATGCACCAAGGCTCCTTAGACAACACTTTCCAAACCCACGACCTCTACCAACTAGAAGGACAAGGGCAGCAAATGCATGGTAACACCAATACCTGCAAGTTCCCCTCCAAGTCACACACCATTCTGACTAGGAACTATATCAGCGTTCCTTCACTGTCGCTGGGTCAAAATCCTGGAACTCCCTTCCGAAAAGCACTGTGGGTGTACCTGCCATACAAGGACTGCAGCGGTTCAAGAAGGCAGCTCACCACCACCTTCTGAAGGGCAATTAGGGATGGGCAATAAATGCTGGCCTGGCCAGCGACGCCCACATCCCATGAATGAATTTAAAAAATCACCTAGTCTGTCAATATCTCTTTGCAATTTTATGCTATCATCCAGACTGTCTACAATGCCACCTAACTTTGTATCATCAGCAAATTTGGCTCTATGACTTACTATGCCATCATCCAAGTCGTTGATGAATAATGTGAATAATTGAGGCCCCAACACAGATCCCTGCAGGACACCACTAGTCACATCCTGACAATCGGAGTACTTACCCATTATCCCCACTCTCTGTCGCCTACCACTCAACCAACTTCCTAACCATGCCAATAACTTGCCCTCAACTCCATGGGCTTCTACCTTAGTTAACAGTCTCTTATGTGGGACTTTATCAAATGCCTTCTGGACGTCCATATAAGTAACATCCATAGACATTCCCCTGTCACCTTAGTCACCTCTTCAAAAAATTCAATGAGATTTGTCGGGCATGACCTTCCCGTCATGAATCCATGCTGGCTGTCCCTGATTAACTGAAATTTTTCTAGGTGTTCAGTCACCCTATCCTTGATTATAGACTCCAGCAACTTGCCCACCACAGATGTCAGGCTAACTGGTCTGTAATTTCTTTGGTTCCCCCTTTCACCCTTCTTAAAAAGTGGAGTGACATGTGCAACTTTCCAATCCAGAGGGACCGCTCCTGAACCTAGGGAACTCTGAAAGCCTATAGTTAGGGCATCTACAATGTGCTCCCCTACTTCCTTTAACACCCTCGGATGGAAACCGTCAGGTCCTGGGGATTTCTCACTCTTTAGTTCCATTAATTTCCTTGTTGCTGATGAGTTACTTACGTTAATTGTATTAAGTCCCTGTCCCCTATCGGCTATTAATTTTTTCGGGACTTCCGGCAAGTTATCCTT
Source organism: Heterodontus francisci (assembly GCF_036365525.1). NCBI lineage: Eukaryota > Metazoa > Chordata > Chondrichthyes > Heterodontiformes > Heterodontidae > Heterodontus > Heterodontus francisci. Next base: position 13,118,825 of record NC_090377.1, on the reverse strand, counting down.
CTTTTCAACTGTAAATACTGAAGCAAAGTAATTGTTTAACATGTCTGCCATTTCCCCACTATCAATGACAATATCTCCAGTTTCAGCTTTTAGTGGGCCTACATTGCTCTTGACCACCCGCTTTCCCTTTATGTAACTATAAAATTTCTTCTTATTGATTTTGATGTCCCTTGCAAGTTTCCTTTCATAATCTCTGTTAGTAGCTCTTATAAGCTGCTTTGTGACCCTTTGCTGGTCTTTGTATCGATCCCATTCGGCCGGATTTGTGCTGCATTTTTGTAAGCCCTTTCTTTTAGTTTTATTCTCTTTAGTTGTCTGTGGCTGTTTTTTCTGTGAAGTGGAGACTTTTCCTCTCAGGGGTATATACTCGTTCTGTATTTGGTTAAATGTTTCTTTAAATATTCTCCACTGTTCTTCAGTCGTTTGACCCATTAACAGATCTACCCAGTTTACCATGGACAATCTCTGTCTCATCCCGGTAAAGTCAGCCTTACCCAAGTCTAAAATTCTAGTAGCTGATTCGTGCTTTTCACTTTCAAACGCTGCCTTTAATTCGATCATGTTGTGATCACTATTTGATAAATGTTCACGCACAGTTAGGCTACTAATTAAATTTGGCTCATTACTCATAACTAAATCTAATATTGCCTGTCCCCTTGTTACATCTAGGACATATTGCTGTAGGAAACTATCCCAGACACATTCCAGAAATTCACTACCTTTCTGACAGGTGCTAGTCTACCTCTCCCAATCTATGTGTAAGTTAAAATCCCCCATTAATACTACTCTGCCTTTGTTACACACTTGCCTCAATTTGTGCATTTATACAATCTAACACCTCAGAACTGCTACCAGGGAATCTATACACAACACCTATTACAGTTTTAGATCCTTTTCTGTTCCTCAATTCCACCCATAAGGTCTCCACTGGATGCTTTCCCCTCATTATATCCTCCCTCACCAATGAGGTGATATTATTTCTAATCAGTAAGGCTTTTCCACCCCCTCTGCCATCTTCCCTGTCCCTCCTGTAAACTTTATAACCAGGTATATTTAGTTCCCAGTCCCGACCATCCTGCAGCCATGTTTCTGCAATGGCCACCACATCATAACCTTCCACTTGAATTTGCGCCTGCAGCTCATCTTGTTTATTCCTTACACTCTGTGCATTTGTATATAGAACTCTTATTTGGGCTCTACCCCCTAACCTGTCCCTCAGCACTGATGCTTTATTCGCCTGTTTATTATTTCTCTCTTCTGGTTTAACCAGTTTGGTAACAATTAGCCTCACCACTAACCTGCACTCCTACCTTCTCCTTTAACTTCTTGTTTTTCCATGCAACTGAACCCCCCCTCCCACTATTTAGTTTAAAGCCCTATCTGCAGCCCTAGTTATGCGATTCGACAGGACTCTGGTCCCAGCATGATTCAGGTGGAGCCCATCCCATCGGAACAGCTCCCTCCTTCCCCAGTACTGGTGCCAATGTCCCACGAATTTGAACCCATTTCTCCCACACCAATCTTTGTGCCACACATTTGCCTCTTTAATATTATTGAGCCTTTGCTAATTTGCTCATGGCTCAGGTAGTAATCTGGAGATTATTACCTTTTTGGTTCTGCATTTTAATTTAGCCCCTAGCTGCTCATATTCCCTCAGCAGAACCTCTAACCTCGTTCTACCTATATCGTTGGTACCTACGTGGACCACGACAACTGGATGTTTCCCCTCCCACTCCAAGTTCCTCTGCAGCCCAGATGAGATATCCCGAACCCTGGCACCAGGTAGGCAACACAGCCTTCGGGACTCTCGATCCTGGCCACAGTGTTTATGCCCCTAACTATACTATCCCTGATTACGACTATATTTCTCTTTTCTCCCCCCACTTGAATGGCTCCCTGTACCACGGTGCTGTGGTCAGTTTGCTCATCCTCCCTACAGTCTCTGCTCTCGTCCACACAGGGAGCAAGAATCTCGAACCTGTTGGACAAGGACAATGGCTGAGGCTCCTGCAGTACTACCTTCTGGATCCCTCTACCTGCTTCACTCATCGTCACATCCTCCTGTTCCTGACCACTGGCCGAATTCACGGTAGTTAATCTAAGGGGTGTGACTGCCTCCTGAAACACAGCGTCCAGGTAACTTTCCCCCTCCCTGATGTCTCACAGTGTCCGAAGCTCAGACTCCAGCTCATCAACTCTGAGCCGGAGTTCCTCGAGCAGCCAACACTTGCTACAGATGTGTTCACCAGGAACCACAGTGGGGTCCACCAGCTCCCACATCATGCAGGTACAACATATCACCTGGCCCTGCATCTCTCTATTTCATATAATTAGATTTTAATTTGTTATTTAAATTTCCAACTGGTCTTTAGTTTTTTTTAAAAACTGCTTTAGTCTTTAGTTTATATATTTATCAATTAATCAAGTCTTACTCTATGCTAATTCAATTAAATTAAATGAAAAACTTACCTGAATACTGCTCCTCTCTGTTTCCCTGCTCTCACTGTTCAATGTGACATCACTCAGATGTCATTTTTCGATTTGTTTTTTCTCCCGCTCCTCAGACTCCGCTCCTCTCTGTCTCTCTCCCACACAGGTTTTTGGCACGCTTTTTATACCTCCATTCCTGCTGCTCCTCGGGCTCCGCTCCTCTCTGGCCAGTTACTGCCCCCTCTCCTGGCATGTTCTTTTGATATGGTGAGAAGGGCACCCACAGCAAGGAAAAGGGACCCTACTTTAAATATGCAAATTGGGTCCAACATTTGTCATCAGGATATGATCTGAAGTTTTAGACAGAGGCCTGAGCAAGGGAGCAGTATCAGGATGTTAGCCTTTTGCCACTTAATACCCAGCCTCTGGCCAGCTCTAGTGGCCACAACATTCGTCCATTTGAGTCTGTGGTCAATTCTGCCCCACACGTTGTTGGTGGTGGAAGATTTGATGGCGTTAAACTTCAAGGGAAAGTGGTTAGATTCTCTCTTATTGAATATGGTAATTTCCTGGCATTTGTGTGACACAAATGGTACTTTCTCCTTATCAGCCCAAGCCTGAATATTGTCCAGTTCTTGCTGCACATGGACCTGGGCTGCTTCTGTATCTGAGGAGTCGCGAATGGTGCTGCACATTGTGCAATCAACAGCGAACATCTGCACTTCTGACCTTATGATGGAGGGAAGGTCATTGATGAAGCAGCTGAAAATGGTTGGGCCTAGGACACTACCCTGAGGAACTCCTGCAATGATGTCCGAGAGTTCAGATAATTGTCCTCTAACAACCACAACCATCTTCCTTTGTGCTATGTATGACTCCAACCAGCGGAGGGTTTTCACCCTGATTCCCATTGACTTCAATTTTACTATCCTTGATGCCAGGTTTGGTCGAATTCTGCCTTGATGTCACGGGCAGTATTCTCACCTCACCTTTGGAATTCAGCTCTTTTGTCCATGTTTGGACCAAGGTTATAATGATATCTGGAACTGAGTGTTTCATTAGGAACCAAACTGAGCATCAGTGAGTAGATTATTGGTGAGTAAGTGCTACTTGATCGTACTGTTGGTGATTCCTTCCATCAATTTGCTGATGATCGAGAAGAGGCTGATAGGACGGTAATTGTTGGGGTTGGATTTGTCCTGCTTTTTGTGGATAGGACGTACCTGCACAATTTTCCACAATCCTCACTATCTGTTATCCAGTATGTATCACACTCTTCAGTACAACAACAACTTGCATTTATATAGTGCCTTTAACATAGTAAAATGTCCCAACATGCTTCACGGGAACGATTGTCAAATAAAATTTGGCATCAAGCCACTAGTGTTGGGGCTGCTGTTGTTTATGATTTTTTTAAATGATTTAGAGGAAGGACATGTTTCCAAATTTGCAAACGACACCACATTGAGAGCAGAGGCTAGTGATGAATATGAAAGCGCCCAAAAAGAATCTTGACAAGCTCAATCAGTGGGCGGGGAAATGCAGATGTAATTTAATAAAGGGACACGTAAGGTGATGAGATTTGGCAGAGTGAAGATTGATGTAGATTATGTGCTGAATGGGAATGCTCCATCGGAGCAGGAGAGAGATTGTTGGGGACTTTAGTTGTCTTAAACCATGGTCACTTAAATCATGCTTCCCAGGTTGTTAAAGAAAGTTAAAAAGAAGGTTGGAATGCATAGCAAGGGGTATAACATAAATCCAGAAAGGTCACTTTAAAACTGTATTTTGCCCTGGTGAGATCACATTTCGAGTGTTGCGTGCAAACTTGACATCATCCAAAACTCTGCTGCCCATGTCCTAATTCACACAAGTCCTGTTCACCCATCACCCTTGTGCTCGCTGACCTACATTGGCTCCTATTTAAGCAACACCTCGATTTTAAAATTCTCATCCTTGTTTTCAGATCCCTCCATGGCCTCGCCCCTCCCTATCTCTGTTAATTTCCTCCAGCCCCACAACCCTCTGAGAGATATCAGCACTCCTCTAATTCTGGCCTCTTGAGCATCCTCGATTTTAAACGCTCCGCTATTAGTGGTCATGTCTTCAGCCACCTAGGACCTAAGCTCTGGAATTCCCTCCCTAAACCTCTCTGCCTCTCTACCTCTTTCTCCTCCTTATGATGCTCCTTAAGACCAAGAAACTGATAAAGAAAGGGAAAATAGAATATGAAAGTAAACTAGCCAGAAACATAAAGACAGACTGTAAAAATTTCTATCGATATGTAAAAAGATTAGCAAAGACAAATGTGAGCCCATTACAGGCAGAGACAGGAGAATTTATAATGGGGAACAAGGAAATCGCAGAGAAACTAAACATATACTTTGTGTCAGTCTTCACAGAGGAAGATACAAAAAACCTCCCAGAAATACGAGAGATTCAAGGGACTAGTGAAATTGGGAACTGAAAGAAATTAGTATTAGTAAAAAAAGTAGTACTGGAGAAATTAATGGGACTGAAAGTTGGTAAATCACCTGGACCTGATGATCTTCATCCCAGAGTGTTGAAAGAGGTGACTGTAGAGATAGCGGATGCATTGGTGATCATCTTCCAAAATTCTATAGATTCTGGAAAGGTTTCTGCAGATTGGAAGGTAGCAAATGTAACCCCACTATTTAAGAAAGGTGAGAGAGAGGAAACAGGGAACCCCAGACCTATTAGCCTGACATCAATAGTAGGGAAAATGCTAGAATCTATTATAAAGGATGTGATAAATGAACATTTGGAAAATAATGGTCGGATTGGGCAGTGTCAACATGGATTTATGAAAGGGAAATCATGTTTGACAAACCTGTTGGAGTTTTTTGAGGCTGTAACTAGCAGAACAAATAAGGGGGAACGAGTGGATGTGGTGTATTTGGATTTTCAGAAGATTTTAGAGCATATAGGGTTGGGGGTAATGCACTGGCATGGATTGAGAATTGCTTACTGGACAGAAAACAGAGAGTCGGAATAAACGGGTCATTCTCAGGTTGGCAAGCTGTGACTAGTGGGGTACCGCAAGGATCAGTACTTGGGCCCCAGCTATTCACAATCTATATCAATGATTTGGATTTGGGGACCAAATGTAATATTTCCAACTTTGCTGATGACACAAAACTAGGTGGGAATCTGAGTTGTGAGGGGCATGCAAAGAGGCTTCAAGGCAATTTAAACAGGCTGTGAGTGGGCAAGAATGGTATATAATGTGAAAAAATGTGAAGTTATCCACTTTGGTTGGAAAAACAGAAATGCAAAGTATTTCTTAAATGGTAAGGGTTTGGGAAGTGTTGATGTCCAAAGGGACCTGGGTGTCTTTGTTCATGAGTCACTGAAAGCTAATATACAGATGCAGCAAGCAATTGGGAAGGCAAATGGTATGTTGGCCTTTATTGCAAGAGGATTTGAGTACAGGAGTAAAGATGTCTTGCTGCAATTGTATAGTGCCTTGGTGAGACCGTACCTGGAGTATTGCATACATTTTTGGTCTCCTTATCTCAGGAACAATATATTTGCCATAAAGGGAGTGCAACAAAGGTTCACCAGACTAATTCCTGAGATGGCAGGATTGTCCTATGAGGAGAGATTGAGGAGGCTGGGCCTGTAATTGCTAGAGTTTAGAAGAATGAGAGGTGATCTCATTGAAACATACAAAATTCTTACAGGGCTCGACAGGGTAGATGCAGGAAGGATGTTTCCCTCGCTGGTGAGTCTAGAACTAGGAGACACAGTCTCAGAATAAAGGACTGTGATGAGGAAAAAATTCTTCGCTCAAAGGGTGGTGAATCTGTGGAATTCTCTACCCCAGAGGGCTGTGGAGGCTCAGTCATTGAGTATGCTCAAGACAGAGGTCGATAGATTTCCAGATGTTAAAGGCATCAGGGGATATGGGGATAGTGCAGGAAAATGGCGTTGAGGTAGAAGATCAGCCATGATCTAGCTGAATGGCGGAGCAGGGTCGAAGGGTTGAATAGCCTAATCCTGCTCCTATTTCCTACGTTCCTATGTTCCTAAGACCTACCTTTCTGACCAAGCTTTTGGCCATGCAACCTAACAGCTCCTTATGAGGCTCGGTGTCAAATTTTGTTTTATAATGCTTCTGTGAAGCACCTTGGGATGTTTTATTACATTAAAGGTGCTACATAAATACAAGTTTTTGTTGCTATTTTGGTCTCCTTATTTCATGAAGCATATTCAGATATTGGAAGGAGTGTGGTAAAGGGCAGAATTTAAGAGAATGGCATGTGAGGAAAGAGTGATTGCCTAATCATTTTTCTCTTGAAAAGAGAAGACTGTGAAGGGAATATGATACATGTGTTTAAGAATGATGAAAGGTTTGGACCAGTATGATCCTCGTTAGGCTTTTCCACTGGATATTGAATTGAAGCACAAGAGGTTGGTTCGATAAATTAAGGTCAAGAAAAGTCAATTGGAAATACAGGAGGAACTCTTTTACCAAAAGGGTGGTAAGTGTGTGGAACAGATTACCGGCAGGCGTGGTGGATAAAGAAACCTCAACAGGTCTCAAGAAGGAACTAGGCAGGTTCTTGACAGCAAATGGGATTCAAAATTATTAGAAATACACCAAGAGAATAGGATGGGCAGGTGGGCTAGAATTTGCTATCTCAAGGAACAGTTAAAGTAAGTAAGGGGAAGCTAGATAAGTACACAAGGGAGAAAGGAACAGAGGTTATGCTGATAGAATGCAATGAAGTAGGGTAGGAAGTGTGGAGCATAAACACCATAGAGTCCCTTCAGCCTATCGTGTCCGTGCCGGCCATCAAGCACCTAACTATTCTAATCCCATTTTCCAGCACTTGGCCCGTAACCTTGTATGCTATGACGTTTCAAGTGCTCATTTAAATACTTCTTAAATGTTGTGAGGGCTCCTGCCTCTACACCCCTTCAGGCAGTGCGTTCCAGATTCCAACCACCCTCTGGGGGAAAATTTTTTCTCAAATCCCCTCTAAACCTCTTTCCCCTTACCTTAAATCTATGCCCATTGGTTATTGACACCTCCGCTAAGGCAAAAAGTCTCTTCCTATCTAACCTATCAATGCCCCTCATAATTTTGTATACCTCAATCATGTCCCCCCTCAGCCTTCTCTGCTCTAAGGAAAACAACCCGAGCATATCCAGTCTCTCTTCATAGCTGAAATGCTCCAGCCCAGGCAACATCCTGGTGAATCTCCTCTGCACCCTCTCCAGTGCATTCACATCCTTCCTATAGTGTGGTGCCCAGAACTGTACACAGCACTCCAGCTGTGGCCTAACTAGCGTTTTATACAGCTCCATCATAACCTCCCTGCTCTTCTATCCTATGCCTCGGGTAATAAAAGCAAGTATCCCATATGCCTTCCTAACCACCTTATCTACCTGCGCTGCTGCCTTCAGTGATCCATGGACAAGTGCACCAAGGTCCCACTGACCCTCTGTGCTTCCGAGGGTCCTACCATTCCCTTGTCTTGTTAGTCCTCCCAAAATGCACCACCTCACACTTCTCAGGATTAAATTCCATTTGCCACTGCTCCACCCATTTTACCAGCCCATCTATATCATCCTGTAATCCAAGGCTTTCCTCCTCACTATTTACGACATCACCAATTTTCGTGTCATCTGCGAACTTACTTATCATACCTTCTATATTCATGTCTAAATCATTAACGTACACTACAAACAGCAAGGGTCCCAGCACCGATCCCTATGGTACACCACTGGTCACATGCTTCCAGTCGCAAAAACAACCCTTGACCATCACCCTCTGTTTCCTGCCACTCAGCCAATTTTGGATCCAATTTGCCAAATTGCCATGGATCCCATGGGCTCTTACCTTCTTAATCAATCTCCCATGCGGGACCTTATCAAAAGCCTTACTGAAGTCCATGTCGACTACATCAACTGCTTTTCCCTCATCTACACATCTAGTCACCTCCTCGAAAAATTCAGTCAAGTTAGTTAGACACGATCTCCCCCTGACAAAGCCATGCTGACTATCCCTGATTAATCCCTGCCTCTCCAAGTGGAGATTAATCCTGTCCCTCAGAATTTTTTCCAATAGTTTCCCAACCAGTGATGTTAGACTCACCAGCCTGTAATTACCTGGTCTATCCCTACTACCCTTCTTGAATAATGGTACCACATTCGCTGTCCTCCAATCCTCTGGCACCTCTCCTATGGCCAGAGAGGATCTGAAAGTTAGTGTCAGAGCCCCTGATATTTCCCCCCTTGCCTCACATAACAGCCTGGGATACATCTCATTTGGGCCTGGGGGTTTATCCACTTTTAAGCCCACTAAAACATCTTATACTTCCTCCCTTTCAATGCTAATATGTTCAAGTAATCAAGTGATCTCTACACCTACATCACCCTTCTTCATAGTGAACACAGATGAAAAGTAATCATTTAAAACCTCACCTATGTCCTCCGGCTCCACGCACTGATTGCCACTTTGGTCCCTAATGGGCCCTACTCTTTCCCTGGTTATCCTCTTTCCCTTAATATACTTATAAAATGCCTTAGGATTTTCCTTTATCTTGCCCGCCAGTGTTTTCTCATGTCCCCTCTTCACTCTCCTAATTACTTTTTTAGGTACCCCCCTACACTTTCTATACTCCTGTCGTGCCTCCGCTCTGAATCTGCCATAAGCCTCCTTTTTTTTCCTGATCTCTATCCAATCCTCTATATCCCTTGACATCCAGGGTTCCCTGGATTTGTTGGTCCTACCCTTCACCTTTAACAGGTACATGTTAGCTCTGAACCCTCACTATTTCCTCTTTGAATGACTCCCACTGGTCTAATGTAGACTTTCCTAGTAGCTGCTCCCAGTCCACTTTGGCCAGATCCTGTTTTATCAAATTGAAATTGGCCTTCCCCCAATTCAGTACCTTTATTTCTGGTCCATCTTTCTCCTTTTCCATAACTACCTTAAATCTTACAGAGTTATGGTCACTATCCCCGAAATGGTCCCCCACTGACACTTCTACCACTTGTCCAGCTTCATTCCCTAGGATTAGGTCTAGTACTGTCCCTTCTCTTGTCGGACTTTCTACGTACTGGCTCAAAAAGCTCTCCTGTATGCATTTTAAGAATTCCGTCCTCTTTAAGCCTTTTGCACTGACTATCCCAGTTAATATTAGGTAAGTTGAAATCCCCTACTATTATTACCCTATTATTTCTACAGCTCTCTGAGATTTGCCTACATATCTGCTTCTCTATCTCTCCCTGACTCTTTGGAGGCCAGCAAAGTGTTTGCCCCCTTTTTGTTTTTACGTTCTACCCATATGGTCTCATTTGAGGAACCTTCTACGATATCATCCCTCCTTACTGCAGTAATTGACTCCTTGATCAACAGTGCAATGCCACTTCCTCTTTTACCCCCTCCCCTGTCACGCCTGAAGATACCATACCCTGAAATATTGAGTTGCCAGTCCTGCCCCTCCCTCAACCATGTCTCTGTGACAGCAATAATATCATAATCCCATGTGCTAATCAATGCCCTTAATTCAGATGCCTTATTAGTAAGACTCCTTGTATTAAAATAAATGCAATCCAGCCTTGCATTTTTCACTTGTGCCTTAACATGTCTATATTTGCCCTGCCTTCCAGAATGACACAGTTTCTCTTCTATATTTGACTGTGCATCACCCCCTACTGTAGCTCCACTCGATATCCCATTCCCCTGCCAAATTAGTTTACACCACCCCCCACCAACAGCACTAGCAAACCTCTCAGTTTGTTTGTTCAAGTCCCAGTCAAGGAACTTGAGCATAATATCTGGACTGACACTCCCAGTGCAGTACTGCCAGAGTCTTGCACTGTCACAGGTGCCACCTTTTGGATGTGATGTTAAATCGAGGCCCCGTCTGTCCTCTCAAGTGAATGTAAAAGTGAATGGTGCTATTTCAAAGAAGAGCAGGTGTACTGGCCAATATTTATCCCTCAACCAACATCATTAAAAACAGATTATTTGGTCATTATCACATCACTGTTTGTGGGAGCTTGCTGTGCACACGTTGGCTCCCACATTTTCTATTTTATGACAGTAACTAAACTTCAAAAGAACTTAATTGACTGACATACTTTGGAAGATCCTGAGGTTGTGAAAGGTGCTATATAAATACGAATCTTTATTTTAAGTGAACATAGAACATGGTGCATCAAATTCACCTTTTGTCATCCTAGTAGTCGCATGTTACAACAATAATGGAGTTGTCGACTAAACACAGCAATCAGTCTCTATCAATTAGTCTACAACAGACCCAGATATGAGGTGTTAAAAACCCCCAGTGGTGGAGAGCATTGAAAACCATGGGCTCGATTTTACCACGGTCTTTGGGACCCTGACATCAGAACCAAATGGGAATCCAGAACCGGCACTTTCTGGTGATTTTACCGGAAGTGGCCTCCTAAAGACAGTGGACGGGCTCCTGAGGCTGTTGGCCCAATCAGAGGGCCGGCAGCTCTGAAGCCTCAGCAGCGTCACCGGGAGAGGGGGGGCATTGCTGAGGCAGGTCAGAGACCTTAAGCCGCCTCCAGGTAAGTAAATGAAGAATAAAAACTTCAAAGGGCCGAGGGTCAGAGGGGAAACTCCTTCGGGGGGATTGTTGGGGTCGTGGAGGCTGCCTTCCCTGCCCGTAGCCCCCTCTTTGGGCACAACCCCACCCCCCACCCCTCCCCCAGGCTGCTGCAGGGAGGCCGCCTCCATGAAGCAAGTGGTCTCCCCACACCCCGGGGGGCCCCCACCTCCATTCTCGCCACCCAGTGGCCAGTAAAATTCAGTCCCATAAGTCTAAAGATACCTGACTCCCCAAGGTACAAGTCAGGAGTGTGATGGAATACTCTCCACTCACCTGAATGAATTCGGCTCCAACAACACTCGAGAAGCTCAACATCATCTGGGGCAAAGCAGCCCGCTTGATTGGAACTCCAACCGCCACCTTCAACATTCACTCCCTTCACCACCGATGAACAGTGGCAATAGTGTGTACCATCTCCTAGATGCACTGCAGCAATTCACCAAGGCTCCTTCGACAGCACCTTCCAAACCCACAACCTCTACCACATAGACCACAAGGGCATGGGAACACCACCACTTACAAGTTTCCCTCCAATTCACATACCATCCAGACTTGGAACAATATTGTCATTCCTTCACTATCGCTGGGTCAAAATCCTGGAATTCCCTCCCTAACAGCACTGTGGGTGTACCTACCCCACATGGACTGCAGCGGTTCAAGAAGGTGGCTCACGATACCTTTTCAAGGGCAATTAGGGATGGGCAATAGATGGTGACCTTGCCAGTGATGCTCACTTCTCAAGAAGAATCTAAAAACCTGTCCTTCCCAAGTATGCTACACAAACTGTAGTGTTGTGCTGTTTTGAAGTTGCAATTGCATTGTGCATTGTGTACTCTAGAGGCTGCTGTAGAACATACATGCTAGCAAAGGGAAAGTGAAACTAAAACAGAATAACGAAGAAGCCTTTATGTTCAACAGCCTGCTGCTGCTGTCTCAATATCTGCATCACATAATTTATACTAAACTTGGCTAAACCTCAACATCAGACATCACAATGGTGATGAGGTAAAAAAAACCCTGAAACATTGCTTTCAAGTATGAATATTTTAGAAGGTTTTTGTCTACTTTTACAGACAGTGTTTTCAGTAGGCGACTGTGTCAGACAGAGACAGGAAGCTTGTACAATGTATACTCACACACTGATCTCTCCAAAATAACCATCCAATCAAGAGAAATCTCAGATCATTGCAGAGAAGTTTCTTCTGAAAGGAACGTGATCTCAGATCCCTTATCCCTGCATTGCTGATCAGTAAGGCATGCCTATACCCAATCTACCACATTTTGATGTGCATTCAGAGCCATTAGCCGTATCCCCATGTTAGCAAAAGTGGCTATGACATTTCAAAGGTACAATGGCAGGTTTTGCAATCACAGACGACACAAGGAAAAGGGCCCAGCTTCTAGACTATGGAGGTGAACGATTAGAAGACATCTCTGAGACACTTATGCCTGAGCAAAATGACTGCAACTTAGCAAAAAATGTGCTTACGAACTACTTCATGCCCAAGAAAAACACCATATATAAAACTATTGGCTTCCGACTCACTAAACAAGAAGCAAACAAGACAATTGACCAATATTGCACACGATTGAGGCAACTAGCAACCAAATGTGACTTTGGTGATGTTGAATATGTCGATTGGGAAATCAAAATACAAATAATCGAATGCTGTCTCTCCAGTCAACTACTTCGAAAAGCACTCGAGAAAGACAGAAAGCTGTCAGAACCGCTGGAGTTAGAGAGATCATTGTCACTTTCAGAGTCCAGAGCTACTGAAGTTGAGGCTGCTAACAGTTACTGCCACACTCCAAGTTCAACTCCAGTGAAAAATATTCATCACTCATGTGCCAGGAAATCACCTGCAAAGCAACATCAGCTGTCTCAAACAGAGTTGCGTCCTGGCAGTGGGAGAGTATTTTGGTGGTAGTGATCATAATTCAGTTAGTTTTAACATAATTATGGAAAATAACAAAGATAGAACAGGAGTTAGAGTTCTCCATTGGGGCAAAGCCAATTTTACTAAGCTGAGGAATGGTTTAGTGAAAGTGGACTGGAAACAGCTACTGGAAGATAAATCAGTGTCAGAGCAGTGGGAGTCATTCAAAGGGGAGGTTCAAGGGGTTCAGAGTAAACTTGTTCCCACAAAGAGCCCCCTGGATGTCAAGGAGCTTACAGGCTCAGATAAGGCAGAAAAGGAAAGCTTATGTCCAACACCGAGAACTCAATACTACAGAAAGCCAAGAGAAGTATAGAAAGTAGAGGGGTGAAATCAAAAAGGATATTAGAAAAGCAAAGAGAGGGAAAAAATATTGGTAAGCAAAATCAGGGTGAACACAAAGATGTTTTATCAATACATTAAGAGTAAGCGAATAACTAAGAAAAGAGAAGTGCCCATAAAAGACCAAAAAAGTAACCTATGTGTAGGGGCGGAAGATGTCGGCATTGTTCTCAATGCATACTTTGCGTCTGTATTCACAAAAGAGGGGGATGATGCAGATATTTAGTTAAGGAGGAGGAGTGTGAAGTGTTGGATGCGATAAACATAGGCAGAGAGGAAGTATTAATGGGATTAATATCCTTGAAAGTGGATAAATCACCAGGACCGGATGAAATGTACCCCAGGCTGTTAAAAGAAGCCAGGTAGCAAATAGCAGATGCTCTGACCATCATTTTCCAGTCCTCACTGGATACAGGTGTGGTGCCGGAGGATTGGACGACTGCTAACATTGTACCTCTGTTTATAAAGGGGGCGAGGGATAGACCGAATGATTTCAGGCCAGTCAGTCTAACCTCGGCAGAGGGCAAATTATTGGAATCAATTATGAGATACAGGATAAACTGTCATTAGAAGGGCACAGATTAATCAAGGATGGTCAGCATGGATTTGTTAAGTGAAGATAGTATCTGACTGACTTGATTGGATTTTTTGAAGTAACAAGGAGGGTTGATGAGGGTAGTGCAGTTGATGTGGTCTACATGGATTTTAGCAAGGCATTTGACAAGATCCCACATGGCAGACCGGTTTAAAAAACAAAAATCCCATGGAATCCAGGGAAATGTAGCAAGCTGGATACAAAATTGGCTCAGTGGCAGGAAACAAAGATTTTCTTGAACACACTCTAGGAACCTTGCCCCTCACTTGCCTTTTACATTACTGTTATCCTAGTCTATATTTGGATAAAGTCCCCCATTATAACTATCCTATAATATTTGCACCTCTGTGTAATTTCCTTGTAAATTTGTTCCTCCACATCCTTCCCACTATAGACAACACCGAGCAATGTAACTGCACCTTTTTTGTTCCTTAGCTCTAGCCAAATCGATTCTGTCCTCGACCCCTCTGGGACATCCTTTTTCTCCAGCACTGCAATGCTCTCCTTAATCACTACTGCCACCCCCTCCATTTTTTATCCCTTTCCTATCTTTCCTGAACACCTTGTATCCAGGAATATTTAACACCCTGTCCTGCCCTTCTTTGAGCCAGATCTCTGTTATAGTAACAACATCATATTTCCACATGGTAATCTGCGTCTCCACCTCACCAATCTTATTAACCACACTCCTTGCATTCACATACATGCACATTAACCCTGACTTAGACTTTCTTACATTCTCCCTTACTCTGACCCCTACTCTAGTGCTATCTATCTCCCCCAGTATTCGATGCACCTTGGTATTCCTCTCTGATATTTCCTCCTGGTTCCCACACCTCTGACAAGTTACCAGTTTTGCTTCCGTCCAATCTGAGCTCCCTCTCAGGTTCCCATCCCCCTACCAATCTAATTTAAACCCTCCCCAACAGCACTAGAAAATATCCCTGCAAGGATATTAGTCCCAGTCCTGCTAAGATGCAACCCGTCCATCTTGTACAGGTCTCACCTGCCCCAGAACCAGTTCCAATGCCTCAGAAATATGATGCCCTCCCTCCTACACCAGCTCTCCAGCCACATGTTCAATCACTCAATTCTCCTATTCCTATGATCACTCGCTCGTGGGACTGGGAGTAATCCTGAGATTACTGCTTTTGAGGTTCTGCTTTTTAATCTCCTTCCTAGCTCCCTAAAATCTGCTTTCAGGACCTCATCCCCTTTCTTACCTGTCATTGGTACTAATGTGGACCATGACCTCTGGCTTTTCATCCTTCCCCAGAAGAATGTCCTGTAGCCGCTCCATGACATCCTTGACCCTGGCACCAGGGAGGCAACATACCATCCTGGAGTCACCTCTATGGCCGCAGAAATGCCTGTCTGTTCTCCTAACGAATTCATTGACACTGCTGCTCTTCCACTCTTCTTCCTCCCCTCCTGTGCCGCTGAGCCACCTGTGGTGCCACAAACTTGGCTCTGACTGCACTCCTCTGAGGAACCATTGCCCTCAACAGTATCCAAAATGGAAAACTGGTTACCGAGCAAGATTGTCTCAGGGGACTCCTGTACTACCTGCTGGGTTCTCTTAGACTGCCTGGTGGTCACCCATTTCCTATCTGCCTGCATGCTCCTAACCTGTGGTGTGACCACCTCCCTAAATGTGCTATCCATGTAGTCCTCTGCCTCGTGGATGCACAACAGTGGCTCCAGAAGCCGCTCAAGTTCTGAAACCCAGAGATCAAACTTCCTGCAGATGTGTTTATCTCGGACTCATGGTGCGTCCATGACTTCCCACATGCCACAGGCTGTACATTCCACTCAGCTGAGCTGCCCTGCCACACCTTAACTTTACAGACTATAAGTAGAATAGCTTACCTGTTACTCACCAACCAGCTCTTTCCACTGCACCGAAGTAAGAACCAAATGTTGGAGAGTTTTTAAAAAAGTAGCGAAAAGGAGCACCTCCTCCCCCCTTCACTGAACTTCCCATACACCAAACTCGTAACTCCACACTCGACTTACAATCTGCACTCCATTGCAAGCTGCACCCATATCTTTGTGTTTATAATGTCTCTGAAGTTGAAACTGCAGCAACCAGATTCGACTGGTTAGCTACTTAACTAATCAGCTACTCTGCAGTTCTTCTTCTTCTTCTTCTTTGGCCTCCTTGTCTCAAGAGACAATGGGTAAGCGCCTGGAGGTGGTCAGTGGTTTGTGCAGCAGCGCCTGGAATGGCTATCAAGGCCAATTCTAGAGTGACAGACTCTTCCACAGGTGCTGCAGTTAAAATTGGTTGTCGGGGCTGTTTCACAGTTGGCTCTCTCCTTGCGCTTCTGTCTTTTTTCCTGTCAACTGCTAAGTCTCTTCGACGCGCCACGCTTTAGCCCCACCTTTATGGTTGCCCGCCAGCTCTGGCGATCGCTGGCAACTGACTCCCACAACTTGTGATCAATGTCACAGGACTTCATGTCGCGTTTGCAGATGTCTTTAAAGCTGAGCCATGGACGGCCAGTGGGTCTGGTACCAGTGACGAGCTCGCTGTACAATGTGTCCTTGGGGATTCTGCCATCTTCCATGTGGCTCACATGGCCAAGTAGGGCTTGTTAATACCTGCCTAAGGCTGGAAGAAACTTACTTTGCTTTCTTAACTTACTTAATTTAGAAAGTAAATCCCAGCTAAATGCTAAATCTCAGTTAAATGCTAACTGCAGACCAGATTTTTAGAAAGATATTGACACTTAAAAATCCCCACTCACCTTACAATCTGCACTCTGTGTCTGAAGGACACCAGAGAATAGTCAAGACCAAACAACTCCTGAAGGAAAAGGTATGGTTACCAGGAATTGACCATATGGTAGACCGCAAAATCAATCAGTGTTTGCCATGTCAAGCAACCACAATGTCAAATCTTCATGACCCTCTCAAGTTGTCCAAATTACCTCCAGGACCATCGATTGAAGTTAGTGTTGACTTCACAGATTTGCCCATGGGTGAACACTTACTTGTTGTCACTGATGAGCACAGCAGATTCCCAATCATGGAATTAGTTATGTCAACTTCAAGGAAAGCAGTCATCCCAAAGTTTGAGCAGATCTTCACTTTGTTTGGAATCCCTCACACAGTAAGACGTGACACTGGACCCCCATTCAGCAATGATGAGTTCAGTAAATTTGCAAACTACCTAGAGTTCACTCATAGAAAAAACACACCCTGTTGGCCGCGAGCTAATGGTGAAGTTGAAAGATTTATGCAAACCTTCATAAAAGTACAGCTACAGCTGAAAATAAGTCATGGAAGCAAGAGTTGTATCACTTCTTTCGTAATTACAGAGTGACTCCTCACTTGACTACTAGAAAACCTCCAACTACATTCATTTTTGCACAGCCTATGCCCACACGTCTACCTGAGCTACCCCATGGACATAATAATCAATATGTAAGCAAACGTGATCGAGAACAAAAGGATCGAATGAAGTTACATTCAGAGCGAAACATGCAACTTAGAGCTACACCACTTAAGCCAGGAGATAAACTACTTGTGAAATGTTATGCATGTTGGAAAGCAAACAACTTCTTATGACATCCAACCATTTGTTGTGATCAACACAAAAGGATCAATGGTCACTGCTAAACAAATTTCACAAATCATCACAGGAAACATGTCATTCTTCAAAGCACTGAAAACACCACTCGTAAGCATTGAATCCGATTCCGATACCTCAGATGAAGAATTAATCAAATGAGACTACATCTGATGTCAGACAATATCATACTTGTGGTAGAAAACGCCCACCATACTTAAGTGACTATGTTGCAAAATAAACTATTTATATTTAAGTTTATTGGTTACATTTTTAGAAACAATTATTGAAACATGCTATGTCTCCCATTTACTAAGATGCGGAGGGATGTAGTGTTGTGCTGTTTTGAAGTTGCAATTGCATTGTGCATTGTGTCCTCTAGAGACTGCTGTAGAACATACATGCTAGCAAAGGAAAAGTGAAACTAAAACAGAATAAAGAAGAAGCCTTTACGATCAACAGCCTGCTGCTGCTGTCTCAATCTCTGCCTCACATATCTCATACTAAAATCGGCTAAACCTCACTCCAGTCCTGAGATTGAGTTTATGAACATAATTTGTGTGATGTAACTATCCTCCACTCACTGCATTTTGCTGGAGAAATAATCCTGCTGTACTCAGGAGACTCTACTGTAGTTTCAACTAAGAGTTCAGAAACTCAAGTCCTGCCCCAGCTTCCAGTTCATTGGCAGACACTGTGATGTCTATATTCAACCCTGAGTTTTAAATTAGTGACAAGTGCATTTGAAACAGATTTTGTATCTTCTGTAAAACGTATTGGTGTGTGATAATCTACCAAGTAAGGTAGCAGAGTCAAAAATATTAGCGCGCTTCAAAATACAGTTGGACCCCAGGCGGCGTTAGTTACATACAATAGTATGAGCTTTGATGAAGCAAATGCCTTCTCATCATCTTTGGCTGTTTTGTATGATCTTATAGAGTTGAGAAAATTGGACTGGACTCGCCTCCTCAATACAGTGGATACAGAGAAATTATTTCCTCTCGTGGGAGAATCCAGAACAAGGGGGCACAATCTTAAAATGACTCAGTCGTTTAGCAGTGAAATCAGAAAGCCATTTTTCACACAGAGGGCAACGGAAATCTGGAACTTTCTCCCAAAAAGGCTGTGGATGCTGAGGGTCAATTGACATTTCCAAGACTGAAATCGTTGGATTTTTGTTGGGTAAGGATATCAAGGAATGTGGAGCAAAGGCGGGTGGATCGAGTTGGGATACATGATCTAACAGAAAGGCAAAACAGGCTGAAGGGGAAGAATGGCCTACCCATGTTCCTATCTGCATATGTATCAGAAATGACCACACATGTGGGGAAATGTTGCCTTTTAAACCACATTATCTTGTTATACAGAACATGATACTGTTTAATATTCACATTTAAAGCGTGGCAAGCATTTGCTTTGTACAAAGATAGGGACATCACAGACAAGAATCCAGAGACAGATGTCAAAGACAAGAAGTCCCAGACACGTAGACAGACAGACAGATAGACACTGTATATTTGCTGTTTCACAGAGGGAGTGTGACAGATTCAGTCCAAATAGTAAAGGAGACTATTTCTCTACTGTTATGCCCTCCGAAACACTCATACACTTACCCTTTGTGCAGTTTCCAAAATAGACACACACACACACACACAGATGGACACATTTGTGCACATACACACTCCCGCACACAATCACCCTCGTACACCTGCAACCACACAGGCACACACACATACATTTTATATTCTGTAACATCTGCCAGTACTTTTTTTTCTGGATGCAAAATAACGTAAAGCAGAATTAGAGAAATGTACAGGGCCACATCACATTTAAAGTTCACAGTATTTGAATAAATTAAAACAAAAACACTTTACAAAGTCTTTGAAATCGTCTTTGTTTCCCTTTTCAAGATCCTCCTTCGCTCTCAAAATGTCCCATTTTTGTTCTTTTTTTACACTCCTGCTTTCTGTCCCTTCAGGTCTTCGAAAGAGCAACCTTTTGTGGACCCAGAGATTTCTTTCCAAAATATAATATAAGAATAATTCACATTAAATATGACAAAAATAAAAAATAAATTAAATTAACTGTTTCAGTACAATATAATCTTCAAGTGCCCAGCAAGTCCGGTGCTGCCTCTTTGATATTTTATGTTTGTTCAGTATTATTTCTGAAGAAGTCTCGTACATCTTTTATGTCTTCCCTTTGCTAAATTAAAAAATAATCTCAGTATTTTTGCTGGATAGAGAGCAGGAGAGAGACGAACTGGGCAGGCACCGGGAACCCAGTGTCGCGGAGGAGTAAAACCTTTCGAGACCAATGTTTGTTGGAAGTTTGCGCCCAGTTCACAAAGCCGACGCAATTTTCACCTCCTTCCGAGCCACTTCATCCTCCGAGCAGGAGCTGTTGGAGGTGTAGCCTAGTTCTGTGCTGCACTGGAGGAAGCTTGTGTTGTGGTTGCTGAAATCCAAGTTCTCCGCTTCCGACCTGTTGTCGCCCCCTCCTGCTTTGTCCGAGTACTTCCCGGCTCGCTGCTTCTCAGCCTCCAGTGCCGCCTGTTCCTTGGCTTTCCGACTCCGTTTCCACTTCATCCTTCGGTTCTGGAACCAAATCTTCACCTGAGTGAAATTTGCACAAAGAAAAATTCTTGAAAATTAGTGTTCCCTTATAATGTAATGAAACACCCCAACGCACTTTAATCAAAACACAGAACAGAGCCAGGTAAGGAGCTACATGAGGAGATATTAGGATAGGTGACCAAAAGCTTGGTCAAAGAGGTAGGTCAAGCAGGTTAGAGAATTAAACGTGTGGGGTCTCGATTCATGGGGCACTGGCACCAGTACTGGGGAAAGAGGGAGCTGTTCTATTGGGATGGGCTCCACTTAAACTGGTCTGGGATCAGTGTCCTGGTGAATTATATAACAAGGGCTATGGATAGGGCATTAAACCAAGGGTCAGGTGAAGGTAGATTTAGAAATTAAAGACAAAGTCAAGCTAATAGAGCAGTGTAGCAATTTGGGTAAAGATAAGCAGAGTGGGACAAGAAGGAACAGAGGGTTTAACAGTAATAGTGCATCAGCGAATAAGGTCCATGTAAAGAATAGCAAAAATAAATAAATTTAGAGCTTTTTATCTGAATGTGTGAAGCATTCGCAATAAGATAGATGTACTAACAGCACAAATAGAGATAAATGGTTTAATCTATTCGCCATTACAGAGGCATGGTTACAAGGTGATCAAAGTTGGGAAATAAATATTCCAGGGTACACAACATTTCAAAAGGACAGAAAGAATGGAAAAGGAGGAGGAGTAGCCTTGATAGTAAAGGATGACATAAGGACAAGAGTGAGAAAGGATCTTGGTTCAGAAGATCAGGAAATAGAATCAGAATGGACGGAGATTAGGAATAAAAATGGTCAGAAAACAGCTAGTGAGAGTAATTTATAGGCTCCCTAACAGTAGTTATACAGTTGGACAGACCATTAAGCAAGAAATAATTGGAGCTTGTAACAAAGACAATGTAACAATTGTGGGGGACTTTAATCTCCACAGAGACTGGACAAATCAAATCGGCAAAAGTAGTCTGGAAGATAAATTTGTAGAATGCTTTCACAATAGTTTCCCGGAACAATACATTGTGGAACCAACTAGGGGTAAAGCTATTTACATCTATTATTGCAAAATGAGGCAGGTTTAATTAGTAATCTCATGGTAAAAGATCCGCTGGGAAAAAGTGATCATAATACAAATGAATTCCATATTAAGTTTGAAAGCGACATACTCCAGTCTCAAACAAAAATTTTAAAGCCAATTACATAAGCATGAGGAGAGAGCTGACTAAGGTTTATTGGGTAAATAGACTAAAAGATATGTCAGTAAATAAAGAGTGGGAAACATTTAAAGAAACAATTCAAAATGTTCAACAAAAATACATTTCCATCAAAAGGAACTCAATATGAAACTGGCTTGCTAGGGAAGTTAAGGATAGTATTAGATTAAAAGAAGATGTTTATAATATTGCAAAGAATAGCAGTAAGCCTGAGGATTGGAAATGTTTTAGAAAGCAGCATAGGGCAACCAAAAAGTTGATAAGAAGGGAAAAAATAGAATATAACAGTAAATTAGCCAGGAATATAAAAGCAGAT
Organism: Heterodontus francisci; assembly: GCF_036365525.1. Lineage (NCBI taxonomy): Eukaryota > Metazoa > Chordata > Chondrichthyes > Heterodontiformes > Heterodontidae > Heterodontus > Heterodontus francisci. The sequence goes on along the minus strand of NC_090377.1, from coordinate 13,097,190 downwards.
TGTAAGAGCTTTTACAAGTGTATCAAAAGGAGGAGAGTAGCTAAAATAAACATTTGGCAGAGACGGTAAACAAATATTTTGTGTCCGTTTTCATGGTAGAAGACACAAATTACGTACCAGAAATAGGGGGTAACCAAGGGGCTAATAAGAGTGAGGAACTTATGGTAATTCATATCAACAGAGAAAAAGTTTTGGAGAAACTTAACGGACTAAAAGCCAACAAATGTCCAGGACCTGATGGCCTACATCCTAGGATTCTAAAAAAAGATAGAGAATGCACTGGTTATTATTTTCCAAAATTCGCTAGATTCTGGAACAGAAGTTCTGGAGTTGATTGGAGAATTTAACACCGCTATTCCAGAAAGGAGGGAGAGAGAAACAGTGATCTACAGACCAGTTAGCCTGACATCAGTCATCGGGAAAATGCTGAAATCTATCATTAAGGAAGACTTAACAATGCACTTAGAAAATTATAATATGATCAGACAAAGTTAACATGGTTTTTATAAAAGGGAAATCGTGTTTGACAAATTTATTGGAGTTTTTTGAGGATGGAACTAATAAGGTAGATAAAGGGGAATATAATAGAATTCTTCATCAAGATGGAGAGTGACGTAGTTGATTCTGAGACAAGGGTCCTGAATCTTAGTAAAGGAAACTACGAAGGTATGAGGTGCGAGTTGGTCATGGCGGATTGGGAAACGTTACTTAAAGGGATGACGGTGGATAGGCAATGGCAAACATTTAAAGAGCGCATGGATGAACCTCAACAATTGCTTATCCCTGTCTGGCACAAAAGTAAAACGGGAAAGGTAGCTAAACCGTGGCTTACAAGGGAAGTTAGAGATAGCATTAGATCCAAGGAAGAGGCATATAAATTTGCCAGGAAAAACAACAGACTTGAGGATTGGGAGCAGTTTAGAATTCAGCAAAGGAGGCCCAAGGGATTGATTAAGAAGGGGAAAATAGAGTACGAGAGCAAGCTTACGGGGAACATAAAAACTGACTGTAAAAGTTTCTATAGGTATGTGAAGAGAAAAAGATTGGTGAAGACAAATGTAGGTCCCTTACACTCAGAAACAAGGGAATTTATTATGGTGAATAAAGAAATGGCTGACCAACTAAATGCATACTTTGGTTCTGTCTTCACAAAGGAGGACACAAATATCATACCAGAAATGTTGGGAAACACAGGGCTTAGTGAGAGAGAGGAACTGAAAGAAATCAATATTAGTAGAGAAATGGTGTTGGGGAAATTGATGGGATTGAAGGCCAATAAATCCCCAGGGCCTGATGGTATGCATCCCAGAGTACTTAAGGAAGTGGCCCTAGAAATAGTGGATGCATTGGTGGTCATCTTCCAAGATTCGATAGACTCTGGAACAGTTCCTACAGATTGGAGGGTAGCTAATGCAACCCCACTATTTAAAAAGGGAGGTAGAGAGAAAGCAGGGAATTATAGACCAGTCAGCCTGACGTCGGTAGTGGGGAAGTGTGAGGTTATTCACTTTGGTAGTAAGAATAGAAAAGTAGAATATTTTTTAAAAAGGCTTGAACATCTAAATGTTGATGTTCAGAGAGACTTGGGTGTACTTGTACACTGACCACAGAAAGTTAGCATGCTGGTACAGCAAGCAAATAGGAAGGCAAATGGCATGTTGCCCTTTATTACAAGGGGATTGAAGTACAAGAATAAGGAAGTTTTGGTACAATTGTACAGGGTTTTGGTGAGACCATACCCGGAATACTATGTGCAGTCTTGGTCTCCATATTTAAGGAAGGATAGACTTGATTTGGAGGCGATACAGCAAAGGTTCACTAGATTGGTTTCTGGGATGAGAGGGTTGTCCTATGATGAGATGCTGAGTAAGTCGGGCCGATACTCTTTGGTTTTTTGAAGAATGAGAGGTAATCGCACTGAAACATACAAGATTCTGAAGGGGCTTGAAAGGGTAGACACTGAGAGGGTGTGTCCCTTGGCTGGGGAATCTAGAACACAGAACACAGTCTCAGGATAAGGGGCCGATCACTTAGATCTGAGATGAAGACCAAACCAGATGTAGGCCAAACCAGAAAAGAACAGCAGATTTCCCTCCCTAAAGGACATGTGTGAACCAGATGGATTTTTACAATTAATGTTCGTTTCATGGCACCATTACTGAGACTAGCTTTCAATTCTATATATTTATTAATCAAATTAATTAATTAAATTTAAGTTCTACCAGCTGCCGCAGCGGGATTTGAACCCATGTCCCCATGGCATTAGCTTGGGCCTCTAGATTACTTGTTTAGTGGCATTACCACTGCACCACGACCTACCCCAACTGGAGTAGCATGTCCAATTTTTGGACACAAATTTATAACTTACCAGTTAACTACAAACAAAATAAGCTAACATTTTATTACAAATGGGCATAGTTTTATAGAAAATTCAGATTATTGTACCAAGAGCTAGTTTCTAGTCTTGAATACAAATGTAAAACAATATACTTCTGCAAAAAATAAATAATTCTGGGCACCACACTTTAGGAAGGATGTCAGGGCATTGGAGAGGGTATGGAAGAGATTTACTAGAATGGCACCAGGGATGAGGGAGTTCAGTTATGTGGAGAGACTGGAGAAGCTGGGATTGTTCTCCTTAGAGCAGAGAAGTTTAAGGGGAAATTTAATGGAGGGGTTCAGAATTATGAAGGGTTTTGATAGAGTAGATAAGAAGGACGTTTCCAGTGGCAAGACGGTCAGTAACCAGAGGACACAGATTTAAGATCATTGGCAAAGGAACCAGAGGGGGAGATGAGGAGTATGTTTTTATACGCAGTGAGTTGTTGTGATCTGGAATGCGCTGCCTGAAAGGGCCAGGGAAGCAGATTCAATAGCAACTCTCAATAAGGAATTGGATAAATACCTGAAAGGGATAACATTTGCAGGGTTCTGGGGGAAAGAGCAGTCAAATGAGGCAAATCGGAAAGCTTTCAAAGAGCAGATGCAGGCACAGTGGACTGAATGCCTCCTTCTGTACTGTAATGTTCCATGATTTCTTCCTTACCTGGGTTTCTGTCAGCATGAGGGATGTGGCCACCTCGAAGCGTTTCGGCCTGGACAGGTACTTGTTGAGCTTGAACTGGTTTTCCAGCTCCAGAAGCTGTTGGCTGGTGAACGCAGTCCGAGGCCGACGACACTTCCCCATCAGTCCCGACTGAGGCTGAGCTGCAAAACCAGCAGGAGCAAAAAAAAGACAAACAAAATTAACAATCATGCCAGATTATAGAAAAGAAGACTTGCATTTATCAAGCTATTGAATCTGCTTCCCCGGCCCTTTCAGGCAGCGCATTCCGGATCACAACAACTCACTGTTTAAAAATGCTTTCTCATCATCTACCCTCTGGTTCCTTTGCCAATGATCTTAAATCTGTGTCCTCTGGTTACTGACCAATGAAAAACTTTTGAAGTGTAGACACTGTTGTAATGTAGGAAATACAGCAGCCAATTTGCACACAGTAAGATCCCACAAACAACAATGTGATAATCTGCTGTCGTAATGTTGAGGGATGAACACAACACCAGTGATGACTCCATGTGCTCTTCTTTGAGTAACACACAGGATTTTCTCACATTGAGAGTGCAGACAGGCCCTCATTTTAACATCTGATCTGAAAGATGGCATCTCTGACAGTGCAGCACTCCCTCAGCCTGAATTTTGTGCTGAAGGCTCTGGGGTAGGATTTGAATCCACAATGTTCTGACTCAGAGAGAGAGTGCTACCCACTGAGCCAAATCCGCAAAAAGGACAATGGCCAAAGAAAGAGCAACATCAACAGCAGCTCAGTTTGGGTCTGTACTGTGTACATCAGACCATGCACAATCTGCTTCTAACACTATAATACATTAGGCATGGTAGGGTAGTGGTTATGTTGCTGAGCCAGCAGTCCAGGGACCTGAAGTCATAACCCCACCTTACCAAATTGAATCTAAGTAAAAATGATAGCTAAAGTGGCCATGAAGTTATCTGAAAGTTATAAAAACCTAACTGATTCGCTAATGTCCCTTTTGGGAAGAAAACCTGTTACCCTTACCTGGTCTGGACCTATATGTGACTCCAGTCCCACACTCTTTATTGCCCTCTAACAGTGCAGCATTCCGTCAGTAGTGCACTGGAGTGTCAGTACTGGAAAGGGAAGAGAGGCACCAAGGGGATTATCACCTGCTACCAGGTTGTATTCTGTTTAAAGCTTATGTTCAGTTGATTAGAAACATAGAAAATAGGAGCAGGAGTAGGCCATACGGCCCTTCGAGCCCGCTCCGCCATTCATTACAATCATGGCTGATCATCCAACTTAGTAGCCTGTTCCCACTTTCCCCCCCATATCCTTTGATCCCTTTCACCCCAAGAGCTATATCTAACTCCTTCTTGAAAACATACAATGTTTCGGCCTCAACTGCTTTCTGTGGTAGCGAATTCCACAGGCTCACCGCTCTCTGGGTGAAGAAATCTCTCCTCATCTCAGTCCTGAAAGGTTTACCCCGTATCCTTAGACTATGACCCCTGGTTCTGGACTCCCCCATCATCGGGAACATCCTTCTTGCATCTACCCTGTCAAGTCCTGTTAGAATTTTATAGGTTTCTATGAGATCCCCCCTCACTCTTCTGAACTGCAGTGAATATAATCCTAACTGACTCAATCTCTCCGCATACGTCAGTCCCGCCATCCCAGGAACCAGTCTGGTAAACCTTCGCTGCACTCCCTCTATAGCAAGAACATCCTTCCTGTCAATACTCAGGTGAGTAGTTAAAGCATACAGACCAGCTAGGCTGATGGTTGGGGCAGATCAATTCACACACATTAAGGGAGAGCAGCTGAGGTGGAGGGGACAAAATCGGCCAGGGCTCCCCCAGATGTCTGATGTGACGCCATCCACAGTTGAATAGCCAGCCGACACTCAATGTAGAACAGCACTTGGGTGAGTTACCAGAAAGCAGCCAGACATTCGGGGAACTTCCATGAATCAGTGCTTTCGAGGAATTAGAGAAAGAAAATTGGAGGGAAAATATTGATTGGCGTAAAGTTGTGTTTTTTTTTAAAGAACAAGATAGGTTTTATGGCGTCTTGTGTGGTTTGGTTGTGAAGAAGCTGAAACTCATGCTAAGGACTAATTTTCATTTGCTGGGGCATTTAGAATGTTTTGTACAACACGAGAGAAGTTGACTGAAAGATATTCTTTGGCTCATTTGGTCTCATCCTTCTGGAATACCAACTCTGCCATCTCCTGTTACTGGATCTTAAATTAATTCAGTGTCCTTCCTTCACACATTTCTCCTGAATCCTGTATTCAATTTATTTCTGATAGTCATTTATTTTTATGGCCCGTAGATTTGAAGATCATAAAATATTATGAGACGTGTGTAACCATTGAATGTTTTGGTCCTGATTTTAACTCTGTGCAAATGGGTGGGTTTTGAATGGGTTAAAATTGGGCCCTTTAAATCTTTCTGTTTAAGAGGAGTGACCCCTTTTAATTTAGAAGTTGGAGTTTTGTGATGTAACTAGGACCCTCGAATTGCCATTTAAGATTGGAACCTGAGCTGTGCTCACTCCGACTGGTCCCATGGGCAGTGGAACCGAAGAGGCCTGGCCAACAGATAAGGGAGGGGAGGGGGGGGGGGGGGTAGGGGGGGAATGATTTTTGTAGGCCTCGGAGGAGCATGAGTGTAGGTCCCACAAAAATCATCTGGGCTGCTGCTGGCCTGGGAAATCCCCACCTCTCCCCCCACTGCCCCCCTCCCCACACCTCCAGTCTCTATGATCACAAACCTCTCCACTCCTCCAAACACTGCAGACTCCCCACCCTGTAACTTACCTTGCAGGGGGTTGCTCTGGCCTCAAGGCAGCGAGTTGCACCAGGGGAGGCCTGTTTAGCTCCCTGCAGCTCACCTCCCTAGTTTAAATGAGGCCAAGGATAAAGATGGATCCCAGAGAATGGAGAGACAGAAAGGATTAGCATGTGGGAGACCAGCGGAGAGGGATCTACAGGGAGATTTTTTTTAAAAGGAAGAATTGGTTTATAAGCAACAGTACAGGTACCATTAATTTAAATAGATATTAATCATATGAGCACTAGGTGGTGCTGTGAGCACACACTGGCTGTCGCAGGTATGAACAAATGAAAGGTTTCTTTATTTTTTTTGTTTCTTTATTTCTTTCTCTGGCTGTTAGGATCAAAGCTACACCACAGTCTTCTTCTTCTTCTTCTTCTTCTTCTTCTCTGGCCTCCTTGTCTCGAGAGACAATGGGTAAGCGCCTGGAGGTGGTCAGTGGTTTGTGAAGCAGCGCCTGGAGTGGCTATAAAGGCCAATTCTAGAGTGACAGACTCTTCCACAGGTGCTGCAGATGAAATTGGTTGTCGGGGCTGTTACACAGTTGGCTCTCCCCTTGCACGTCTGTCTTTTTACCTGACAACTGCTAAGTCTCTTTGACTCGCCACTCTTTAGCCCCGCCTTTATGGCTGCCCGCCAGCTCTGGCGATCAATGGCAACTGACTCCCACGACAGTAATTTATGTGTACCACCACAATCGAGCACCAGGAGGTAATCTCATAGGTGTTTGCTGGCAGTGAGTGCTAGTGGATCTACAGGTACAAAATCACAATCTATGGTTAGAGGTGGGTCCAGCTAGTTTAGGACAATTGTCAGGATGTACAGTGCTAGGAGAGGAATAAGTTACCCAAAAGTGTGTTTCGCAGAGAGATTGAAAAGACAAGACTTGCATTTATATAACGCCTTTCTTGACCTCAGGATATCCCGAAGCACCTGACAGCCAATGAAGTACTTTTTGAAGAGTCGCCACTGTTGTAATGTAGGAAACATGGCAGCCAATTTGTGCACAGCAAGCTCCCACAAACAGCAATGAGCTAATGGCCAGATCATCTGTTTTTTTAGTGATGTTGATTAAGGGATAACTATTGGCCAGCACACTAGGGAGAACTCCCCTGCTGTTCTTTGGAATAGTGACATGGGATCTTTTCTGTCCACCTGAGAAGGAACACAGGACCTCAGTTTAATGTCTCATCTGAAAGATAGCACCTCCGACAATGCAGCACTCCCTCAGTACTGCACTCAATTGCCAGCTTGATGTGCTCAAGTCCTCAAAACATTTTTAATCTGAGTTTTAGTTTGGTATTGACTCTCTCATTTATGTAATGATACAAATAATGCTAAAAACCGCCTTCATCCATAGAGATCATGTCCTAGCTTAACTGCATAAAATGTTCCAAAGATTGCTTAAGTCGCTCACTGAGCTGTTCGCTCAGTTGAATAGAAATATGTCAACAACAATAGCAGCATGCATTTACATATTGCCTGTAATGTCCCAATATGCTTCAAAGAGGTATAATGGACACTGAGCAAGGAAGGAAAGATGAGGAAGACTGACTAATAGCTTGGTGAAGGAGGTGGGGTTTTGAGGTTGGTTTTAAAGGAGAAGGTAGCTTTGGAGAGGAGAAGCATAGGTTCAAGGCACGAGCACATAGGCTGTCAATAGTGTGGTGAATGATGCAGAGGATGTACAGGACATTGTGTCATTTGTTCCAGTACATGTCCATTTGGCAGCTGGTTGAATTTAATATACAGTTTTTTTTAAATAATTGCTTCACTCCAGTTATTATTTTCATGGATATCTATTAACTGGCATTTTGCAAAAATATGTTAGATTGATTTGTCGTCTTTGAAGCGAAGTTATCAAACCAGAACTAAGAAAGAACCTAGAGACTAAGATTAAACCAGACAACTTGCATGGTTTGTGAGTGAAGGATTAAAACACAACGATGTTAAAAAAAAGTAATTATTGTCATAGTTAAGTATTCGAACTATTTATTATTTTTGATTCTATGAGGTGCTAGCATAGTTGAATAATCTTTGTGTATATAGACCCCCATCTACCTGCTCAGGTGGATATAGTAGATCCCATGAGATGGTTTGGAGAAGAACAGAGGAGTTCCCTTAGTGTCCTTGGCAACATTTATCCAACCAACACCACCAAAATCATTGCTGTTTGTGGGATCTTGCTGTGCACAAATTGACTGGTGTATTTTCTCACTTTAAACAATGACTTCACTTTGATAGTACTTCATTTGCTGTGAAGCACTTTGGGATGTAGTATGGATGTGAAAGGCATGATATAAATGTAGGGTTTTGTTTGATAAACATGAAGTTATCATAGAATCAAATTAAACAGATCAGAGGCAGGCCATTCGGTCCATCATGCCTGTGCCATCTCTATGAAAGAGCTGTTCAATTAGTCTCACTCCCCAGTTCTATCCCCGTAGCCCTGCAAATTTTTCCAATCCAAGTATGTATCCAATTCCCTTTGAAAGTTACTATTGAATCTGCTTCCAGATTCAGATCACAACTTGCTGTGTCAAAAATGTTTTCCTCATGGGGCCTGTGGTTCTTTTGCCAATTACCTAAATCTGTGTCCTCTTATTACTGACCTTTCTGCCACTGGAAACTGTTTCTCCTTATTTACTCCATCAAAACCATTCATGATTTTGAAGGTAGAAGGAGGTGGTCTTTGTGATGGTGAGGAAATGGGGGTGCAGGGGGTCAGAAACTCAGCTTGGGATCAAATAGAGGTTGCAAACAGTCCGGATCAACCTGAGCCAGTGGTTGGGGAGGAGGATGAGAAAGCAGAGTTTTTGGTGCAGACTAAAGAGAAGACGATGGCTTCAGTCTTGCCTATGCTTAACTTGTTCATTTACTGTTGGATAAATGTAATTGGTATGTAAAGCCTATATAAACTGTTATAAATAGAGCTAAATAAGTTCTAGGGTCAATGTTGTTCTGCACCTCTCAATGAAGATCCATTGAAACACGGGATAGAACTTGTAGCTGAATAATCCTATAGAAGATTTACTGTTCCTTACCCAGATGCACAATGAATTGTACCTAGATATGAGGGCAAGTGAAACATATCTGAAGATTTAGGGAGTGAAGGCTCAGCTACAAGCAAAGCCTAAAATATAGAAGTCGGAAATATCTAAAGGGTGAAAGAACCCAGAAACATAACTGACCATTCGATTGAGAAAGTCCACTGCCTCCAACAATAGTTATTGTGTGGCTCATAGGCAGCACTTTCCCATCTGAAGGTGGTGGGTTCAAATCCCAACAAGACTGGAGCACATAATCTAGGCTGACACGCCCAGTGCAGCAGTGAGGCAGTGCTGTGCTGTTGAAGGTGGGGTTTTTTGGATGAGACATTAAACTGAGGCCTCGTCTGTTCTCTCAAGTGGATGGAAAAGATCCCATGGCAATATTTCAAAGAAGTATTGATAATTATCCCACAACCAACATAACAAAAGAAACAGATGATCTGGTTATTTATCTCATTGCTGTTTGTGGGATCTTGCTGTGTGAAAATTGGCTGCTGTGTTTCCTCCATTACAACTGTGGCTACACTTCAAAAGGTACTTCTAAGGCACTTTGGAATGTCCTGAGGTCATGAGAAACACTAAAAAATGCAAGTTCTATTTTTATTTTCTACTCCTGGTAAAAATCTTGCAGTATTATTTCGAAAATCTAAACTGTGTGATACTAGTCACTGGATAAAATAGAAAGCAGCCACTGTATATAGTCCCCACCAGTTACATTGAATATTTTTTATATTTGTTTCATGGGATGTGGGCGCCACTGGCAAGGCCAGCATTTATTGCCCATCCCTAATTGCCCTTGAGAAGGTGGTGGTGAGCTGCCTTCTTGAACCGCTGCAGTCCATCTGGTGCGGGTATACCCACAGTGCTGTTAGGAAGGGAGTTCCAGGATTTTGATCCCGTGACAGTGAAGGAACAGTGATATATTTCCACATTAGGATGGTGTGTGGCTTGAAGGGCAACTGGCAGATGGTCGTGTTCCCACACGTCTGCTGTCCTTGTCCTTCCAGGTGGAAGAAGTCGAGGGTTTGGAAGGTGCGTGGAAAGAGCCTTGGTGCTTTGCTGCAGTGCATCTTGTAGATGGTACACACTACTGCTACTGTGCATCAGTGGTGGAGGGAGTGAATGTTGAAGGTGGTGGATGGGGTGCCAATTAAGCAGGCTGCTTTGTCGTGGATGGTGGTCGAGCTTCCTGAGTCTTGTTGGAGCTGCACTCGTCCAGGCAAGTAGAGAGTATTCCACCATACTCCTGACTTGAGCCTTGTAGATGATGGACAGGCTTTGGGGAGTCAGGACATGAGGTGCTTGCTACGGAATTGCCAGCCTCTGACCTTCTCTTGTATCCACAGTATTTATGTGGCTGCTCCAGTTCAGTTTCTGGTCAATATTGATAGTGGGGGATTCAGCGATGGCAATGCTGTTGAATGTCTAGGGGAGATGGTTAGATTCTCTCTTGTTGCCGGTGGTCATTGCCTGGCACTTGTGTGGCATGAATGTTACTTACCACTTATCAGTCCAAGCCTGAATACTGTCCAGGTCTGGCTGCATATGGACACAGACTACTTCAGTACCTGAGGAATTGCGGATGGTGCTGAATATTGTACAATGATCAGTGAATATTCCCACTTCTGACCTTATGATGGAGGGAAGGTCATTGATGCAGCAGCTGATGATGGTTGGGCCTAGGACACTATGCTGAGGAACTCCTGCAGCAAAGGGCAGTCACTCTCACCTCACCTCTGGAATTCAGCTCTTTTGTTCATGTTTGGACCAAGGCTGTAATGCGGTCAGGAGCCGAGTGGCCCTGGTGTAACCCAAACTGAGCATCAGTGAGCAGGTTGTTGCTGTTTAAATAGTGCTTGATAGCACTGTTGATTACATCTTCCATTACTTTGCTGTATTAAGCATATAGGAAATAGAAGCTTGAGTAGGACATATGGCCCTTCAGGCCTACTCCAATGTCCTCAACTCCACTTTTCTGCCTATTCCCAGGGTTGATGCTAACACAGTTTTCCCGCTAAGTGAACTGGAGAGTGAAACCCTAACAGGTTACTTTACTTTGTAGTTGACTATGCCAATTACATCCAGAATGCACTGACAACCTCTTATGTTAGAAAGGGCACTCTTGCACTGGGGCCTGATTAACAGTTGCAAACATAAGTAGCCAAGTCACAGTTTAACAAGTTGTGATGAACTGATTGGACAACTGCTTGAAAACCTGAGTTTGCCCAAAATAACTGGAGCTTATAAATCATCAATTTGTGATTGATATATATGGGAATGGCAACCTCTAGTTCGCTATTAGCTGGTCTAAGTGTTTACCCGCTAAAACTAAGGGCAGCATAAGTGGCGGAGTTTCTATTAGGGACTTCAATTACTATACGCTGGCGATTAGATAGTAACAGTACCAGGGATCAGACAGTCACTACTATGCAGAGATTAGGCAGTCACTGTATCACAGAGATTAGAGATTACACAGTCACTATTATAGAGATTAGACAATCACTCCAGAGGTGACATCAAGGCAGCATTTGACCGAGTATGACATCAAGGAACCCTAGCAAAACTCAATGGGAATCAGGGGGAAAATTCTCCGCTGGTTGGAGTCATATCTAGCACAAAGGAAGATGGTTGTGGTTGTTGGAGGTCAATCATCTCGGTGCCAGGACATCACTGCAGGAGTTCCTCAGCGTAGTGTCCTAGGCCCAACCATCTTCAGCTGCTTCATCAATGACCTTCCCTCCATCGTAAAGTCAGAAGTAGGGATGTTTGCTGATCACTGCACAATGTTCAGCACTATTCGCGACTCTTCAGATACTGAAGCAGCCCGTGTCCAGATGTAGCAAGACCTGGACTACATCCAGGCTTGGGTTGATAAGTGGCAAGTAACATTTGCACCACACAAATGCCAGGCAATGACCATCTCCAACAAGAGAGAATGTAACCATCTCCCCTTCACGTTCACTACCATCTCTGAATTCCCCCACTATCAGCATCCTGGATATTACTATTGACCAGAAATTGAACAGGACCAGCCACATAAATACTGTGGCTACAAGAGCAGGTCAGAGGCAGGGAATTCTGCATCTCCTGTCCTCCCAATGTGTCCACCATCTACAAGGTACAAGTCAGGAGTGTGATGGAATACTCCCCATTTGCCTGGATGGGTGCAGCTCCAACAACACTCAAGAAGCTCGACACCATCCAGGACAAAGCAGCCCACTTGATTGGCACTCCATTTACCACCTTCAACATTCACTCCCTGCACCACCGACGCACAGCGGCAGCAGTGTGTACCATCTACAAGACACACTGCAGCAACTCACCAAGGCTCCTTCAACAGCACCTTCCAAATCCACAACCTCTACCACCTAGAGAGACAAGGGCAGCAGGTGCATGGGAACACCACCACCTGCAAGTTCCCTTCCAAGCCACACACCATCCTGATGGAACTATATTACCATCCTTTCACTGTTGCTGGATCAAAATCCTGGAACTCCCTTCCGAACAGCACTGTTGGTGTATCAAGATCCCAAGGACTGAAATGGTTCAAGAAGGCAGCTCGCCACCACCTTCTCAAGGGCATTTAGGGAAGGGCAATAAATGCTAACCGATGCCCACATTCCACGAACAAATAAAAAAAATTATACAGAGATTAGATAGCCACTATTATACAGAGATTAGACAATCATTATTATACAGAGTAATAAAAGCAAAATACGGCAGATGCTGGAAATCTGAAATGTATACAAGAAATGCTGGAAATACTCAGCAGGCCTGGCAGCATCTGTGGAGAGAGAAGCAGAGTTAACATTTCAGGTCAGTGACCCTTCATCAGAACTATTATACAGAGATTAGACAGTCACTAATATAGGAGGTTAGACAGGTACTATTATAGAGATATTAGACAGTCACTATTATATTGGGATTAGACAGTCACTAATATAGGAGATTAGACCAACACTATTATACAGAGATAAGACAGTCACTAATATAGGAGGTTAGACAGGTACTATTATAGAGATATTAGACAGTCACTATTATATTGGGATTAGACAGTCACTAATATATGGAGATTAGACAGACACTATTATACAGAGGTTGGACAGTCACTAATATAGGAGATCAGACAGACACTATTATATGGAGATTAGACAGTCACTATTATAAGAGATTAGACAGTCACTATTATGTGGAGATTAGACTGTCACTATTATATTGGGATTAAACAGTCACTAATATATGGAGATTAGACTGTCACTATTATATTGGGATTAAACAGTCACTAATATATGGATATTAGACTGTCACTATTATATTGGGATTAAACAGTCACTAATATATGGAGATTAGACTGTCACTATTATATTGGGATTAAACAGTCACTAATATATGGAGATTAGACTGTCACTATTATATTGGGATTAAACAGTCACTAATATATGGAGATTAGACTGTCACTATTATATTGGGATTAAACAGTCACTAATATATGGAGATTAGACTGTCACTATTATATTGGGATTAAACAGTCACTAATATATGGAGATTAGACAGTCACTATTATACAGAGATTAGACAGTCACTATTATGTGGAGATTAGACTGTCACTATTATATTGGGATTAAACAGTCACTAATATATGGAGATTAGACTGTCACTATTATATTGGGATTAAACAGTCACTAATATATGGATATTAGACTGTCACTATTATATTGGGATTAAACAGTCACTAATATATGGAGATTAGACTGTCACTATTATATTGGGATTAAACAGTCACTAATATATGGAGATTAGACTGTCACTATTATATTGGGATTAAACAGTCACTAATATATGGAGATTAGACAGACACTATTATATTGGGATTAAACAGTCACTAATATATGGAGATTAGACTGTCACTATTATATTGGGATTAAACAGTCACTAATATATGGAGATCAGACAGACACTATTATATGGAGATTAGACAGTCACTATTATAAGAGATTAGACAGTCACTATTATGTGGAGATTAGACTGTCACTATTATATTGGGATTAAACAGTCACTAATATATGGAGATTAGACAGACACTATTATACAGAGGTTGGACAGTCACTAATATAGGAGATTAGACAGACACTATTATATGGAGATTTGACAGTCACTATTATAAGAGATTAGACAGTCACTATTATGTGGAGATTAGACTGTCACTATTATATTGGGATTAAACAGTCACTAATATATGGAGATTAGACAGACACTATTATACAGAGGTTGGACAGTCACTAATATAGGAGATTAGACAGACACTATTATATGGAGATTAGACAGTCACTATTATAAGAGATTAGACAGTCACTATTATGTGGAGATTAGACTGTCACTATTATATTGGGATTAAACTGTCACTAATATATGGAGATCAGACAGTCACTATTATACAGAGGTTGGACAGTCACTATTATACAGAGATTAGACAGTCACTATTATACAGAGATTAAACAGTCACTAATATAGGAGATTAGACAGTCACTAATAGAGGAGATTAGACAGTCACTATTATATGGAGATTAGACAGACACTATTATATGGAGATTAGACAGTCACTATTATAAGAGATTAGACAGTCACTATTATATGGAGATTAGACTGACACTATTATACAGACATTAGACAGGCACTATTATACAGACATTAGACAGTCACTAATATAGGAGATTAGACAATCACTAATATAGGAGATTAGACAATCACTATTATATGGAGATTAGACAGACACTATTATAAGAGATTAGACAGTCACTATTATATGGAGATTAGACAGACACTATTATACAGACATTAGACAGGCACTAATATAGGAGATTAGACAGTCACTAATATAGGAGATTAGACAATCACTATTATATGGAGATTAGACAGTCACTATTATAAGAGATTAGACAGTCACTATTATATGGAGATTAGACAGACACTATTATACAGACATTAGACAGGCACTAATATAGGAGATTAGACAATCACTATTATATGGAGATTAGACAGACACTATTATACAGAGATTAGATAGTCACTAATATAGGAGATTAGACAGTCACTATTATACAGAGATTAAACAGTCACTAATATAGGAGATTAGACAGTCACTAATAGAGGAGATTAGACAGTCACTATTATATGGAGATTAGACAGACACTATTATATGGAGATTAGACAGTCACTATTATAAGAGATTAGACAGTCACTATTATATGGAGATTAGACAGACACTATTATACAGACATTAGACAGGCACTAATATAGGAGATTAGACAGTCACTAATATAGGAGATTAGACAATCACTATTATATGGAGATTAGACAGACACTATTATAAGAGATTAGACAGTCACTATTATATGGAGATTAGACAGACACTATTATACAGACATTAGACAGGCACTAATATAGGAGATTAGACAGTCACTAATATAGGAGATTAGACAATCACTATTATATGGAGATTAGACAGTCACTAATATAGGAGATTAGACAATCACTATTATATGGAGATTAGACAGACACTATTATACAGACATTAGACAGGCACTAATATAGGAGATTAGACAGTCACTAATATAGGAGATTAGACAATCACTATTATATAGAGATTAGACAGACACTATTATACAGAGATTCTTTCTTTCTTTTGGGCCTCCTTATCTCGAGAGACAATGGATACGCGCCTGGAGGTGGTCAGTGGTTAGACAGTCACTAATATAGGAGATTAGACAGACACTATTATATGGAGATTAGACAGTCACTATTATAAGAGATTAGACAGTCACTATTATATGGAGATTAGACAGACACTATTATACAGACATTAGATAGGCACTAATATAGGAGATTAGACAGTCACTAATATAGGAGATTAGACAATCACTATTATATGGAGATTAGACAGACACTATTATACAGAGATTAGATAGTCACTAATATAGGAGATTAGACAGTCACTATTATACAGAGATTAGACAGTCACTAATATAGGAGATTAGACAGTCACTAATATAGGAGATTAGGCAGTCACTATTATATGGAGATTAGACAGACACTTTTATACAGAGATAAGACAGTCCCAATTGTATGGAGATTAGACAGACACTATTCTACAGATATTAGACAATCACTATTATGTGGAGATTAGACAGAAACTATTATACAGACATTAGACAGTCACTATTTTATTGGGATTAAACAGTCACTAATATATGGAGATTAGACAGTCACTAATATAGGAGATTAGACAGTCACTAATATAGGAGATTAGGCAGTCACTATTATATGGAGATTAGACAGACGCTTTTATACAGAGATAAGGCAGTCACTATTATATGGAGATTAGACAGACACTATTCTACAGATATTAGACAATCACTATTATATGGAGATTAGACAGAAACTATTATACAGACATTAGACAGTCACTATTATGTGGAGATTAGACAGACACTATTATACAGAGATTAGACAGTCACTATTATGTGGAGATTAGACAGAAACTATTATACAGACATTAGACAGTCACTATTATATGGAGATTAGACAGACACTATTATACAGAGATTAGACAGTCACTATTATGTGGAGATTAGACAGAAACTATTATACAGACATTAGACAGTCACTATTATACAGAGATTAGACAGTCACTATTATGTGGAGATTAGACAGAAACCATTATACAGACATTAGACAGTCACTATTTTATTGGGATTAAACAGTCACTATTATATGGAGATTAGACAGACGCTTTTATACAGAGATAAGGCAGTCACTATTATATGGAGATTAGACAGACACTATTCTACAGATATTAGACAATCACTATTATATGGAGATTAGACAGAAACTATTATACAGACATTAGACAGTCACTATTATGTGGAGATTAGACAGACACTATTATACAGAGATTAGACAGTCACTATTATGTGGAGATTAGACAGAAACTATTATACAGACATTAGACAGTCACTATTATATGGAGATTAGACAGACACTATTATACAGAGATTAGACAGTCACTATTATGTGGAGATTAGACAGAAACTATTATACAGACATTAGACAGTCACTATTATACAGAGATTAGACAGTCACTATTATGTGGAGATTAGACAGAAACCATTATACAGACATTAGACAGTCACTATTTTATTGGGATTAAACAGTCACTATTATATGGAGATTAGACAGACACTATTATACAGAGGTTGGACAGTCACTATTATACAGAGATTAGACGGTCACTGTTATACAAATTAGACAGTCACTATTGTCCAGAGATTAGATAATCACTATGATATAGAGATCACGTGGTCACTGTATTTTATGGAAAGTAAACAGTCCCACTATAAGCATTACCCAGTACAATAGTTTATAATGATCAATGAGATTTGAATAAATGGTCACAGTTGTTTTTGTTTAAATCCAGGTTAAATTGTTGAAAACAGGGAGGGATGTAAAAGCATTCAGTCCATTGGTCCACTCTCCATCTACAATATACTCTGTCATAGATTCCACCCAGATCTATTTCATTCCTGAAAGAAAACATCCACAAACTTTCTCCCACTGCCCACCTATAGGTAAATTGGACTATGCCTGTCATTGCACTGTATGCATTTATTGTCAATGGAAAGGAACTCTGAACATTGGTCTCAAGACCTTCAGAATAACCAGGCCCAAGTTTTTTAAAAATTTATTCATGGGTTGTGGGCATCGCTGGCAAGGCTAGCATTTATTGCCCATTCGTAGTTGCCCTTGAGAATGTGGTGGTGAGCAGCCTTTGTGCCATGTTAGAACATTTCACAGGGCAGGTAAGAATCAACCACATTGCTGTGGGCCTGGAGTCACATATAGGCCAGACTGGGTAAGGATGGCAGGTTTCCTTCCCTGTGAAGGACAATAGTGAACCAGATGGATTTTGACAGCAATCCAATAGCTTCATTGTCACCATTCCTGATACTAGCTTTTTTTTCCAGATTTATTTCATTAACTGAATGCAATTCACAAACTGCCATGGTGGGATTTGAATTCACATGACTCACATAACACCAGTCAGCAACGGCTAAATGGCAACATGTTTAATACTCACAATATCAACACCTTGCACTAACATAGCACCTTTAATGCAGTATAAACCTCCTAAGATAATTCACAGGAGTGATTATCAAACAAAAATTTGACGCCAAGCCACATAAGGAGATATTCAGAGAGGTGATCCCAAAATTTGGACGAAGAGGTAGGTTGCTGTACAGAACTTTAGTTAGGCCACACTTAGAATATTGCGTGCAAATCTGGTCGCCACACTACCAGAAGGACGTGGGGGCTTTGGAGAGGGTACAGAAGAGCTTTACTAGGATGTTGCCTGGTCTGGAGGGCATTAGCTATGAGGAGAGGTTGGATAAACTTGGATTGGTTTCACTGGAACAACGGAGGTGGAGGGGCGACATGATAGAGGTTTACAAAGTTATGAGCGGCATGGACAGAGTGGATAGTCAGAAGCTTTTTCCCAGGGTGGAAGAGTCAGTTACTAGGGGGCATAGGTTTAAGGTGAGAGGGGCAAAGTTCCGAGGGGATGTGTGAGGCAAATTCTTTACACAGAGGGTGGTGAGTGCCTGGAACCTGCTGCAGGGGGAGGTGGTGGAAGCAGGTACGATAGCGACGTTTAAGAGGCATCTTGACAAATACATGAATAGGATGGGAATAGAGGGATACGGTCCCCGGAAGTGCAGAAGGTTTTAGTTTAAGCAGGCATCAAGATTGGCGCAGGCTTGGAGGGCCGAATGGCCTGTTCCTGTGCTGTACTGTTCTTTGTTCTTTGTTTTAAGGAGAGTCTTAAAGGAACAATGAGGGAGGTTGAGAGGCAGAGAGGTTTTAAGGAGGGTGTTAATGGAGGAGCGAGGGAGGTAGAGAAGAGGCAGGTGGTGGGGTGGGGGGGGCTTTAGGGAGGGAATTCCAGCTCTTATGGCCTAGGTGACTGAAGGCACAGTCAGCAATTGTAGAGTGATGAAAACAGGGTTGCACAAGAGACCAGAATTGGAGGAGCCCAGAGGTGGTGGAGGGTTATAGGGCTGAAGTAGGCTACAGAGGTTGGGAGGGCTTGGAGGGATTGAAAACAAGAAAGAAAATACCCATTTGTCTATTGAAGGCTTGTATAAAATTGCCCATTTTTTCAGAGCATGACTTTGCCTCGTAATACCAGGCTACTTTCCTATGAGTACTGACTTTTGCTAAATTAATGTCTATATTACAAGGAACTTTTAATTCACAATATTTGTTAGTGGCTTGCCTTGCGGATACTGGTGTTCTCTTCCAGAAAGCCAGTTGGTGAAGGATAGAACTGGAGCCAATCTTTACAAACTTTTATATTCATTTACAGAGTTACACATTGCAAACATACACCTCCTAACCTAACAACCACCTGCATACAACTGCCACTTGACTTCCATTCTAAATTACATTAACCTCTCCTTCACCCGCCCACCCTCCACCCTGTTTATATTTGAGAACAGCTTCATCTTGAATTGGGTCCACAATGTGCTGGGACTCCTGGCATTCTAGACTCCAATTCACCAGGGCAGACTTCATAGTAACACAAGAATAGGCCACTGACACCTTCAAGGTTGCCACACTGCATGTATGAGGGGCTCAGCCATAGTTTCCTCCCTGCCCCCATCCTCCTCCCCATCCCCTCATTCGCACAAGGTTATTGTCTCTTCCTAATCCCCATGTGAATCTATTAATATATCTACAAGCCTCGTTTCCTTTCTTGGCAAGTATTGATTCAGTTGCTGGAGCTTGTTCCACATGCCCAATTATTCTGTGGTTAAAAATTCTCTTCTGATCTCACTCAATGTTTGTGTTTTGGAATTGTGTCCCTGAGTTTTGTCTGTGTTAAATAGCCCGCTTACCTATGCCTTTCATATTTTTATTTAATTTCAGTGCACTGAGGGAGTGCTGCATTATCAGAGGTAGCACTAAACTGAAGACTTGCCTTCCTGGTCCTGATGATTCAGGTCTTTGCTAAAGATTTCTCCAGCACTATCTCAACCAACAGTGCACAAAGCAATTGATCAAGCAACTGTATGTGGGACCAACACTGCACAAATTAGCTTCCGTGTTTGCCGCCTAACAGCAACTGCATTCAATGAAATTCATGACATATTCGGGACATTTTAGGAGATTTCTCAGAGATGAAATAAGGTGCTACATAATTGCAAATTCTTTCCATTGGCGCAACTGAGCAAGTGCAAATTTGCACGCTTATGGTTGATTAAAAGCTTGGAATGCAATGTTGTGTTCTGATTTTTGGTCCTCCCCAGTGTCAAGGGATAGGAAAGAAGAAGGAAAGATTTGCATTTATATAGCACCTTTCATGATCTCAGGACCTCCCAAAGCATTTTAATTTTTTGAAGTGGAGTCACTGTTGTACTGTAGGAAAAATGGTGGTCAATTTGTGCGCAGCAAGGTCCCACAAACAGCAATGTGATAATGACCAGTTTTTAGTGATGTTGGTTGAGGTTAAACGTTGGCCAGGATATCAGACAGAACTTCCCTGCTCTCCTTCAAAATAGTGGCTATGGGATCTTTAAATTCCTCTTAAAAGGGTACATGGGGCCCCAGTCTAACATCTTATCTGAAACACGGCACCTCCAACATTGCAGCACACCCTCAGGACTGGCACTGGGAGTACTGGGCCTAGATTTTATGTTCAAGTCTCTGGAGTGGGACTTCAATGCCTAATCTTGTAACTCAATGGCAAGAGTGCTACCAACTAAGCCATGGCTGAAACAAAAGACATGGCTGGGTCAAGGAAAATCAAAGATATACATCCTGGGCCTGCAGAGGCAGTCTCAACAAATTGACAGCAACTCAAAACATATTGCCAGTGTAAACGTCAACTCGTTAATTTCCAGACAATCGTATTACAGCCTCTGAAGGACCATCAAAAGATCATCTGCTGAGGTCGTTCTCAGCTCCTTGCAACAACAAGTTGCATTTATATAGCGGATTTAACATCGTGGAAAGTCCCAGAATGCTTCACAGGAGCATTATCAAATAATTGACACAAAACCATACAAGGAGACATTAGGACAAGTGACATAATCTTGGTCAAAGAGGTAGATTTTATGGCGTATCTTAAAGGAAGGTTTAGGGAAGGAATTTCAGAATTTCAGGTCCAAAGCAGCTGAAGGCACGGTTGCCAATTGTGGAGCGATGGAAATCGGGGATGCGTAATGTTTTATTCCAGAAAGCCAATTTGTGAAGGATAGAACTGGAGACAATCTTTACACACTTTTATAAGCATTTATTTACTGTTACACATTACAAACATACATCTCCTAACTCAACAACCACAGTTTTAGTTTGTGTCTATGAATAGGGGCACAAGTGAATCCCCAGTTAATACCTACCACCGGCATACAATTAAACACAATTAATATACAATTCACAGATTCCTTTCTCTTAAATCAAAATTAGAGTTTAAAAATACAACCAAAATTTAAAGGAAAAACCTGCATATTTTGTACAAAGCATTACATTGCGAGATGCCCTTCCTCTAGGACCCCTAACAATTTCTTTGTACTTCCATTTCTTTTTGTAAACAGACAGTTAATGACTTGCATCCACCTATTTAATTTTAGAGATTTCCTTTCGCTCCAGCATTTGTTTCAGGCCAGACAGGTCAATCCGTAACTTTTTCTCGCTCACACTTTTCGTAGAGTGTACATTACTTTACAAGTGAATGATTATATACAAAACATACAATGGGTATACTGTCTTCAGTACACCCATTTTGCAGAAACTCACTTCAAATTTTGAGAAATGCAATGCCATATCCACTATCTCCACAAGAGCCATTGTTTCAGCAGCCAAAGTACTTTTAACAAACCTTTTTATTTTCTCAGCTTCTCAAGCTAAAGGACAACATTCTTCATTTTCACCCATAAGAAATATTACGAAACCAGTTGAAATAGAATACCCATCAGGAAGATTGGCATTTGAAGAATCACTAAAAATGACTAGTTTCATGTTCTTTGGGTCACCTAAGGATGGAAACTTAAGTACGCATTTCTGCTGATTTAATTTTTTTAATGTCTTAATTGCCCATAAAACATCTTGACTTCAGGGTGTTTCATCATAGCACTTAAATTCAACATCAAAACTAGCATCTGGTCTAGTCTGAGTGCCCAACCAGTTCAACTGACCAATTAAACTTTGCAATTGCTCTGTCTTTTCTTTAGATATAACATTTTCTGTAAGAACCTAGTATGATTAACCAGGCTGGGAGTAACACTCTCTAAATAGGATTGTTGATTTTAAAGTTATTCCAAACCTAATAGCTAAACCAATATATTGAAAAGCCCCACAAGCCTGACTCCCAATTTTAAATTCTATTTTAATCTTATTAATAACACATTTCTCAAATTGCCACTCCATAAGAAATCATCAACATACATTATGAAGATACCGGAAAGTTTCCCCTTGCGAACCCAATAAAACATTGCAGGATCTGCTTTTAGTTGAACACAAGCTGTTTTCAGCAAAATGGTCTTACAAAAACTACCACACTCTGGAAGCATGATTCAAGCCATAGATGCATTAGTTTCCATAGTATTCCTTCTGCATCTGCTGTCTGTTTGGGCAGTTTCAGAAACACATCTCTCTGAAAGTATCATCCTGTAGAAACGCAGCTTTTATGTCGATTGATCTACACTCCCATGAATATGTAGTCAAAAGAGCTAAAACGATTTTCAATATTACTTTTCCAGCTGTGGGAGAGTCCACTTTAACATCTGTGTCGCCTAGTTTCTCTTCAAAATCCCTAGCAACTAGCTTTGCTTTAGTCTTATAAATTCCATCCGCAAGGACTTTTTCAGTACAAATCGTTTTATGACTGGCTCGGTCATAGGAGACAGAGGGTAGCAGTGGAAGGGTGCTTTTCTGAATGGACGGATGTGACTAGTGGTGTTCCGCAGGGATCAGTGCTGGGACCTTTGCTCTTTGTAGTATATATAAATGATTTGGAGGAAAATGTAGCTGGTCTGATTAGTAAGTTTGTGGACGACACAAAGGTTGGTGGAGTTGCGGACAGTGATGAGGATTGTCAGAGGATACAGCAGGATATAGATTGGTTGGAAACTTGGGCGGAGAAATGGCAGATGGAGTTTAATCCGGACAAATGTGAGGTAATGCATTTTGGAAGGTCTAATGCAGGTGGGAAGAATACAGTAAATGGCAGAACCCTTCAGAGTATTGACAGGCAGAGAGATCTGGGTGTACAGGTCCACAGGTCACTGAAAGTGGCAACGCAGGTGGATAAGGTAGTCAAGAAGGCATACGGCATGCTTGCCTTCATCGGTCGGGGCATAGAGTATAAAAATTGGCAAGTCATGCTGCAGCTGTACAGAACTTTAGTTAGGCCACACTTAGAATATTGCGTGTAATTCTGGTCGCCACACTACCAGAAGGACGTGGAGGCTTTGGAGAGGGTATAGAAGAGGTTTACCAGGATGTTGCCTGGTCTGGAGGGCATTAGCTATGAGGAGAGGTTGGATAAACTCGGATTGTTTTCACTGGAACGACGGAGGTGGAGGGGCGACATGATAGAGGTTTACAAAGTTATAAGTGGCATGGACAGAGTGGATAGTCAGAAACTTTTTCCCAGGGTGGAAGAGTCAGTTACTAGGGGACATAGGTTTACGGTGAGAGGGGCAAAGTTTAGAGGGGATGTGCGAGGCAAGTTGTTGACACAGAGGGTGGTGAGTGCCTGGAACTTGCTGCCGGGGGAGGTGGTGGAAGCAGGTACCATAGAGACGTTTAAGAGGCATCTTGACAAATACATGAATAGGATGGGAATAGAGGGATACGGACCCCGGAAGTGCAGAAGGTTTTAGTTTAGGCAGGCATCAAGATCGGCGCAGGCTTGGAGGGCTAAATGACCTGTTCCTGTGCTGTACTGTTCTTTGTTCTATGTGACGTAGCTGGTTGCCCCTTATCTGGTACTTCAGAATAAACACCAAACTCTCTCCAACTATCTAATTCCCTTTGTTTTGCCTCTCTTGTTAGTTTATCCTCAAGTTTATTGGTTGCCACCAAATCTTCACTATCATGAGGACACTGAGACTGCTCTGTGGCCTTTATTTAATTGTGTAATCTATTCAAACTACAGCCAAAACTCGCACTTTTATGTCTGTTGTAACAGTTTGATTGCCATGTTTGATGGGAACTGTCTTACCATCATGACCTATTACCTTACCAGGGCCATTCCATTCCCTTTGACACTCTATTTTATAGTACACCAAATCTCCTGAATTAAATTCTGTCTCAGAAGGTCTTATACGATGATTCAGTGCTCTCCTAATTTTCTCCAAATCCTCAGCCTTCATGAAAGCTGTAAAACATTCAATTGTGCAGAAATTGCAGTACCTTCTTGAGCAGGAGGACTATCACACAGCAGAGAAAGCAATTTAGGATTTTGCTAATTGATAATGACTATATCCTCCAACCATCTGGAGTAAATGCTTTGCATGAACTGCATGATTCCTTTCAATGCAAAAATGGACTTTCAGTTCCGATATTCATGACCATCATGTTTTTGTTTTCACATGTCTCTGAACTCATCATTGGCAAATTCCCCTCCATCATCTGTCAGAAACTTCACGGGTGCCCGAAGTCCAGTCCCCACCCACTTCTCTTATTATTTTGTCTATAATAACCCTCTTGTTCTGACTAAGAATTATTGTGGAATGACTAAATATGGTCTCTAGGTCTACAATATGCAGAATGAAAATATTTCTGTCTTTGTCCCATACCTTTAGATCCATTGCAGCTACCTTGTTAAAGTCACGGGTCATTAGAAGACTTACAATAGGATGGGGCAGTGCCTTCCAAAACTTTTTAGAGATTTCACACTTCTCACTAATCTCTTCTATTAGCCTTTATTCTGCCCTTGGAGGCAGGCACAGAGGCGGGGGGGGGGGGGGGGGGGCGGGCGGGAGGTGGGGAGGGGGGTGGGGGCAAGCAAAATGGCAGGGGTGCCGTTCCAAACGTTGCCCATGGGGTGGTGAAAACCAAGGACAGCCTTCCCACCTCAGGCCAATTGGGGCCCTTAACTGGCCAATTAATGACCACTTAGCGACCTCTTCCTGCCTCCACCTCAATTTTGAGGGAAATGGAGGAGCCTGCCACCATGTGGAGAAGCTGGCAGGTGGGATTCGGGGGGGGTGTCCCTCCAGTGGGGGCAATCTAGGGCCCCTAGAGCACCCCGCTGGGAAGACAACACCCCGCCCTCACCAACTCACACCTAACCCCTTCATCTGGGCCTGTCTGAATGGCCCTGGTGACCCCAACTTAGCTGTCCTTCTTCGATGCTACAGGGCCTCCTGTGGTAATGGCGGATTCTCTCCCCACCTTCCGGCCCACGCCATCAGAAGGATAAAATTCAGCCCATACTCTTCATCCTGCATCTTTTAGCAGGATTTTTAACCTTTTGAGCAAATTGTCAATGTAACTTTAAGGCAGTTTGTTTTTTTTTTCTCTCTGATTCTTATAACCTGATACCATTAATACTTGTCTAACACTTTGATGAGAAACATCAGGTTTTGTTAAAGGGATACAATAATGATCAACTGGGTAAACTGCAGATTCACTGATTTTCCAAAAATAATTTTCTTATCATGCTCCATGTCAAATTTCATCTGTGCCTTTTTCATAAAGGTTTACTCAACAACATCGGCATCTCACTAGAGATGACATCAGTAGTTACAAAATGGCTTACTCCAGCTATTTTACATGGAATTACAACTCTCTTTAGTGACCTCAATGTGTTGGAATCACCAAACCTAAAGCAAGTAGTACTTTTATATTCCCTGAGTCAACCCTCACTACTTAGTGAATCAAGATAATATTTTAACCAATCTGTTCTACATACTTTTGAAGTGCAACAACTGTCTAGTACTGCACAGTTAAAGGATTCTGCAACAAATACATTCACCACAGGATTAAAACTCCTTGTGACCAGTATAATTTGTTTGTTATCTTCATCCTCTTTCTCAGAATTCTCTTTGTCATGTGTCATTTCAAGGACCCTGCCTCTCAGCTTTGGGCCGTTCACTGCATAATGATACTTTGAGTCACACCAGAGGCGTCTATTAACTGTTCCTTGCGGATTCCTAGGATTCATTCACCTATTATTGTTGTTGCAATTCTGTCCTCTGCTGTAAGAACCAGATTTTTTAAAGGTGATTTCATTGACATTCTGCATGTCTTTAATCCTTCCATTGTATTTTTTTATTTGTTGTTTGGGGGATATGGGCATCGCTGGCTAGGCCAGCATTTGTTGCCCATCCCTAATTGCCCTTGAACTGAGTGGCTTGCTAGGCCATTTCAGAGGGCATTTAAGAGTCAACCACATTGCTGTGGGTCTGGAGTCACATGTAGGCCAGAACAGGTAAGGACAGCAGATTTCCTTCCCTAAAGGACATTAATGAACCAGATGGGTCTTTACAACAATTGACAATGGCTTCATGGTCATCATTAGACCAGCTTCTTAATTTCAGATTTTTTAATTGTATTCAAATTCACCATTTGCCATGGTGGGATTCGAACCCATGACCCAAAAGCATTAGCCTGGGCTCTGGATTACTAGTACAGTGAGATTACCATTACTGCACCACCTCCCCTGTATAATGATATATAAATATATATACATATTGATGCCTGCATCCAGTATCTGCACCATTTTGAAATCTGACAATCATTGAGTCCTCTATTCATTGTGTCACCATGGACTGTCCCATTTGATCCATGAAGGATGAAGGAAATGACTGTTTCCCCATGAATGTTTTCAAGGCAGCAGATATCTGATCCAACAGGGTCACCCTCTCCAAGAACTGAACCAATTAAAACTAGTAGCCTGTCCATATGAGACACCTTAGCAAAATCCAGCTATTAAAATGTTAGTACTGATCCAGGGATCCCTAAATTGAATTTCATCAGTATTTTTATACAATCTGTTAAAGTCTATAATATATTCCTCCATAGAATATCTGTTTTCCAAAGTCTATCAAAGTTTAATAGATCAATTTTCTTGTAGATTTCATCCAAGAACTCTAATAGAGGGTCCAAATCTTCATCACTATCCAACTGATGGTCACAAAATACTTCTGATTTTACTTGTAGGAAGTGACAATGCCAAAGCCATGTCTTGTTTCCTCTTTGGTAGGAATGTAATCTGTTGTCCACTTCATTCTTCTACTGATCATATAGTTCAAACCATAAGAACATCAGAGGGTAATCATACCCAACAATTTAAACTTGCTTTCTGCTATTCTCCACAATGGCCACTAGGATTGTAGTTTTCTGTCTGAATTTTTTTCTTGGTTTCCAATCTTCACCTTTAGGCAGCCGTGTTACGTTCCAGAAAGTGATGAAGGATAGAACTGGAGCTAATCTTTACACACTTTTATAAGCATTTATTTACAGAGTTACACAGCACAAGCATGCAGCTCCTAACCCAACAACTTGTGCCCATTTCTAGGGGACAAGTGAATCCCCAGTTAATGCCCACCACCTGCATATAATTAAACATATTATTATACAATTAACACACAAGAGGCTAGAATTGGAGGAGTGCAGAGATTGCAGAGGGTTGTAAGTTAGATAGTAGCTGCAAGGTTGTCCTCCTGCCAACTACAGCTTTGTAATATAAAGGGACCAACAATGAGAAAAGGATTGACTGCTATGTCAAGCTTGCTCCAGTAGACTTCCTGCCTCTCTTGTGTTACAAGCTCTTTCATATTAGTTCTTTCTAAAGTTTATTTTATCTTTCACTAAAGCAGAGATCAAAAGAAATTTGTAGCAGCAGACACAATGACTGGGCCAAATGATTTGTTGAAGCAGCTGATATATTGTTGCTCAGACCCATTCAGCAACAACTGTCTCTGGGCCTTTTTTTAATGCAAGATTTCAGGACCCAAGCCAGAAAACACTGCGATGCACAGTGACAAGGGCCATGGAAATTGTTGACATGAGTCAGATTAACTGTACCAAAATTAACCGGTTAATTTTGCTATATCATCTTGTTGAGTGCATCATCATGTTACAGATTACACATTCTCCTGCTGCTTCCAAACCTAACAAAGTGTCATAGGACCAAGGGAAGACCATTCAACCTCTCCAGCTTGGGTCATGCAATATTTGGCATGAAGCACATAGGATTTTTCCATGTGTTGAACAATGGGTCAGCTAGAGTGCAATCTGTGCATCAGCGTAAGACCATTTTTGCATCACTTCAATGCATAGAATGCAGTACAGTCGCCATCACTTAAAGCCTCCATGTTAAAAAGGGCAGTCGTTTATATCGGACGAAAGTGATAACCAATATTGATTTGTATTCATGTCAATTTCAAGGTTGCCGGTTACAACGTTTATTTTGAGCAAAAACCGTTGTGCACGCTCATGTTTTACTACGTTAAAGATTACTTTATCCAGAGCTTGGTGAGAATTTAGAACTCACTACCACAAGGACTGGTTGTGGTGAATAGCTAAATGCATTTAAGGAGAAGTTAGTTAAGCACATGAGGAAGAAAGGAATAAGAGGGTAGGTTGACAGGGTTAGATAAATTATACCAAAGAAAATGTCTTTTACATGGGTTATCAGAGTTATTGCAGGCTGGAGCTCTTTTCTCTAGAAAAGAGAAGGTTGAGGGGTGACCTGATAGAAGTTTTAATAATTATGCAGGGGTTTAACAGGGTAGATGTAGAGAGAATGTTTCCACTTGTAGGAGAGGCCAGAACTAGAGGGCACAATTATAAGATAGTCACCAATAAATCCAATAAGAAATTCAGGAGAAACTTCTATACCCAGTGAGTGTTTAGAATGTGGAACTCGCTATCATGAGGAGTGGATGAGGTGAACAGCATAGATATACTTAAGGGGGAGCATGAGGAAGAAAGAAATAGAAGAATATCCTGATAGGGTTAGATGAAGTAGGGTGGGAGTAGGCTTCTATGGAGCATAAATACCAACATAGACCAGCTGGGCTGATTGGCCTGTTTATATAAATTCTATATTCAAGGTGCTATATGAATGAAAGTTGTTGTTTGCAAATGCAATACAGTAAAATAAAAACAGAAACTGCTGGAAATACTCAGAAGATCAGCTAGTGTCATTCTAGAGAGAAACAGAGTTAACATTTCAGGTCAATTACCTTTCATCAGAGGAGTTATTCTGATGGGTTCTGATGAAATGTCATTGATCTGATTAGATGAAAATACATGAATAGGATGGGAATAGAGGGATACGGTCCCCGGAAGTGCAGAAGGTTTTAATTTAGGCAGGCATCAAGATCGGCGCAGGCTTGGGGGGCCGAATGGCCTGTTCCTGTGCTGTGCTGTTCTTTGTTCTTTGAAACGTTAACTCCGTTTGTCTCTCCACAGATGCTGCCAAACCTGCTGAGTGTTTCCAGCATTTCCTGTTTTTATTTATTTTTTATTCATTCATGGGATGTGGGCGTTGCTGGCCAGGCCAGCATTTATTGCCCATCCATAATTGCCCTTAAGAAGGTGGTGGTGAGCTGCCTTCTTGAACCACTGCTGTCCATGTGGGGTACGTACACCCACAGTGCTGTTGGGAAGGGAGTTCCAGGACTTTGACCCTATTATTCAAATTGGAGGAGCCCTGGTTATATTGAAAAGAGATTTAATTTGAAGGCAGACCCAGCACAGACCCACTGAACACTTCACCCTTTCCAACATTGACCTTGGCCTGGGGGGGGGGTGGGGGGAATCAGTCCCTGTGCATGTATGGCATCGCTTGCCCACTGCATTCCATGGAACTGAAACTCAAATTACTGCATGCGCCTGTTAAACCGACATACATGTATGAATAGATTGCTCAACAACACTCCTGGATTTCTCTATAAGGCATCTGAAGGGTTTTGATCGAGTAAATAAGGGAAACTGTTTTCACTAGCGGGAAGGACAGTAGCCAGAGGACACTTTAAGGTAATTGGTAAAAGCATTTATTGCTCATCCCTAATTGTCCTTTTGAAAGTGGTGGTGAGCTGCCTTCTTGAATACAACTGAATGTCTTGCTCGGCAATTTCAGAGAATAAGAGTGAACTGCTTTGCTGTGGGTCTGGAGTCACATGTAGGCCAAACTGGGTAAGGACGGCAGATTTGCTTTTTTGAAGGATATTAGTGGGAGAGATGAAGGGATTTTTTTAAACACAGTGAATTGTTGTGATCTGGAATGTGCTGCCTGACAGGACGGTTGAAGCAGATTGAATAGTAACTTTCAAAAGGGAATTGGATAAATACTGGAAATGGAAAAATTTGCAGGGCTATGGAGAAAGAGAAGCAGGGAGTGGGACTAATTGGATAGCTCTTTCAAAGAGCTGGCACAGGCACAATGGGCCAAATGGCCTTCTTCTGTGCTGTGAGATTCTAGGCGTATGTTCTGTCAAATTCTGTCAAGGTCTTCCCTCTTGAATTTGCGGACCCTGGGGAATTGCACTTAATGCTTAGATAGATCCCAACCTCTCCCACACGGCAATCTTGACACTCTTGCTGCCCATGATTGCGTTCAAAGTGCAAACAAGTTAAATGCAGATAGCACACAGGGAGGTAACAATATTATTTTTTAATGTTTTATTACGTTTTAACGCCTTGACAGATGATCAGAACAGGGTCTCGAGTTGCTGCAAGGGAGAAGGGGACATTCTTTCTCTTGGTTTCACCTTCCCTCTCCTCCCCACCACCACTCCCCCCATCCCCCGCCAGGGGACAGCAATCTTGAGACATGTTGCATGCTAAAGTACCTGCACTGTCAGGAGAGTGAAATAACACACAAATTATGATGAATATTGATGCTAAAATTACTTTCCAAAATCCCCTGCCGTGTAATAATTAGCCCTGCACCTGTCTGAAATAAGTCATTGTCCGGTTTTAAAGCTCTAGCAGTTTTAATTTTCGGGGTATAGTAGAATAGTAGCTATGACACCAGACTGATAATCCAGAGGCCTGGACTAATGATCTGGAGACATGAGTTCAAATCTCAGCACGGCAGCTGAGGGAATTTAAATTCAGTTAGTTAAATAAATCTGGAATTAAAAGCTCGTATCAGTAACGGTGATCATGAAACTACTGGATTGTCCTTAAAAACTCATCTGGTTCACTAATGTCCTTCAGGGAAGGAAATCTGCCACCCTTACCCAGTTCAGCCTACACGTGACTCCAGACCCACAGCAAAGTGGTTGACTCTTAATTATTCTCTGAAATAGCTGAGCAAGACACTCAGTTGTATTCAAGAAGGCAGCTCACCACCATTTTTACAAGGACAATTAGGGATGAGCAATAAATGCTGGCCTTGTCAATGATGCCCACATTCCATGAATGAATACAAAAAATTGGAATATATACATTATATTGAAACCTACCATACGTCCTATCGACTGTAATTGATTCCATTTGCCTGGTCCTAACAGGGTATATCAGAGAGTTTGGAACTGGAGTTTAAGCAGGAAGCTACAGTTTGTATCATTGAGAATGTCTCTCTATATCACATTTTCCCTTTCTTATTGCTGTCCTTGTTTCTTGCTGCTTCACAAGTTCTTTCTAATCCCCTCTGCTCTTTACCTTTGCTCCCTTTCTCTCTTTACCCGTCTGCTTTTTACTCTTTCAATCTATCACTCTGCCTATCTATTTCTGTCATGTTTCATTTACACTGGTTTTCCACTCTCTCCATTTTTATGCTCCCTCTCTCTCATTTTCTCCTATATTTTCTCATCCTCTATTTGAGGAAATGGTTATGTTACTGGACTAATAATTCAGCCTGCAGTACTGATCCAGAGATGTGAGTTCATAATCCCCATGCAGCTGGGGAAATTTAAATTCAGTTAATAAATAAATAAATCTGGAAATAAAAAGCGAATAACAGTGATAGTGACCATGTAACTACCAGATTGTGGTTGTCACTGATATCCCTTTTGGGAAGGAAATCTGCTGTCGTTACCGAGTCTGGTCTATATGTGGCTCTAGATCTATAGCAATGTAGTTGACTCTGAATTGTCTTCTGAAATGGCCTTGCAAGCTATTCATTAAAGCTAGTTCAGAATGGGCTGAAAATGCTGGCCATGCCAGTGACACCTACATCCTGTGAACTCACCAGGTCTGCTTAGACAGCACCTTCTAAACCCGTGACCTCTATCACCTAGAAGCACAAGGGCATCAGATGCATGGGAACACCACCACCTGCAAGTTCCCCTCCAAGCCACACACCATCCTGACTTGGAACTATATCGCCGTTCCTTCACTGTCGCTGGGTCAAAATCCTGAAACATTCTACCTTACAGCACTGTGAGTGTACCTAGATCACATCACTACAGCCGATCAAGAAGGCGGCTCACCACCACCTTCTCAAGGGCAATTAGGATAGGCAATAAATGCTGGCCTGGCCAGCGACACCCCACAATGAATAAAAAAGAAAGAACTCTATTTTGCTCTCCGTTATTGGCATCGATTTCCGCGTCTCTGTGAGGCTTCTGGCGGTTCTCCTTTCCCCTCTCTTTCTTTTCGTCCATGAACGTCTCAATCGTTCTTGAGATTCTTGTGTGTACTTCGCTTGGTTTATAATCACGTTCATTAAAATCTTTCTCGCACATTTTATAAAACAAATTGATGTCGAAATTAAAACCCGGAATACAAGGGGAGATTTAAAACTCTTCAGTAACGGGAGGGACACAACCAGTGAGCGAGTTATCCCTTCATTGTGTAAAAAGAAAAGTTTGCTGGCACGCGGAATTTAATTGCTTGAGATGTTGGACGATGAATTACAAATTGCCAAGAATAAAAGTGGGCTTAAAAGTGTTAATTTGTGGCGGCGATTTAACACGCCCTCACACCAATTAAAAAAGAAACAGGTTTTATGGAACTTTCGCTTCTTCCCCACCGCGAAACGTGTCAACATCACTCAGGGACTGTGAAAACAAAAAGTTTTAACCTCTGCTATGGTGGGATCTATCGAGAACAAGAAAGCGAGGGGGGGGGGGAGGGGGGGGGGAATTCTCGAACTCACAGACGTCAGGCGGTTTAGACTAAAACTTGTCCGATATTGATCTGGAGAAAGAATGAATTAATAAATGCAGCCTGGACTTTATAATATAACCGCGAATAAATACTTCGTTTAAACTCTAATAATACCATTTATTAACTGTTACAATGCTGTGTCTACTTCTGCTGCAGTTGGCGATATATTGTGTTAAACACTGATTAATATACATTTATTTGTAGAACAAAATCTTCACTATATTTTACATTGATATAAATAATGTGGCTGGGTTAAATTAAACTACATTCGATTTCTGTAATTTTTTTCCCACACAGCCCATCAATTATTTATATTTTTTAAAATCCAATCGTTGTATTAAAATGAATTACAGAATGTGCGAAGCAATCATTTTTGCTGCTTGCGCTCTCTGGGCTGTCAGAATGTGGGTTTATATTCAAATGCTCCGTTTGGATCTAACAGAACGGGAACAGCAAAGGCAGCGAGCGACAATTTTATTTGTAAAGTGAAAAGATCCGCCTGTTAGATTAGAAGATCAGCGTTTAGCTGGTTTAATTCTTCAACAGTAAAATCTTCCTGGCAAATCCCGTCCTTTTCCCCGCCTGCCGGATGGATCGCGTGATAGACAATAAATAAATAGCTGTATGTAATTATTTATTTTCCATCATTGTTAATTAATCCCCTGAGGTTACCGTTGTATATTGTGTAGTGCCGAGGGCTTGTTGTAAATTCAATGTTTGTGTAGCTCTGGAATGTGTGGACATGTTTGTGCAGAGTTGCTTTTGTTTGTAAAAAGCGGTTTTGAAGTGTATCTAAACGCGCGTTTGTCCTAGTGTCCAGTTCGCTGTGAGAACATTGCGTTCTGCAGATGTATAAATGGCTGTAAATGTTTGATGTTTTCACATGAACTTACATATTTACTAATTTTAAGCTGCATCTGGGAGAGTCCAAAACCGGCGGCCATAAATCTCAGATAGTCACTCGGAAATCCGATCGGGAATTCAGGAGAAACTTCTTTACCCAGAGAGTGGTGAGCATGTGGAACTCACTACCACAGGAGTGATTGAGGCAGAAAGGATTAGAAAGATAGGGTGAGATGAAGTAGGTGGAGTGTAAACACAAGTATAGACCTGTTGGGTCGAATGGTCTTTCTGTGCTATTAATTCTATGTAATGATTGCAGGCGCGTATCCATTGTCTCTCGAGATAAGGAGGCCCAAAAGAAATGATTGCATTCAATAAATTGTACAATTGATGTTTGAGTTTACAACAACATGTCGTGCTGATGCAGGCATTTACTGTAGATTTTGTATAAACCTCTCTGCTGTTTTCCCTTGTCTACATTTCCCGGGATTGTTTGGCTTTGTTATCCATTCTGCAAACCCAAGTTTCCCGGGGGATAGGTCAGAGGCGGAATATCCCCCTTTTCCCAGACAGTCCTGCCGAAAGACCCCTTAAAATAAATTTTTAAAACATCTACAATAAAAAAATCTACTTTTCCTTGAACACATTGAAAGATTCCAGATTATCAAATTAAAGGTACGCTTTGGTAAAACAGAAAAATCAAAACTTTTTCTTCTTTTGGAGGGCTGTTGAATGAAGTAATTATCAATTTCATTACATTAATTTTGCCCTAAAACAACATTGTCTAAGTTTCGAGTCCAGAATTAATTTCTAACCGGATAGGTTGAACTCAGTTAAAATATTTCAGATCCCGGGATTCTGCTCAAGATTTTATCCATTCCGCTATTTTTAAAAAATCAAATTAGGTTGAAAACTCCATTGAATATAAAACAATTTTTGGCGTATTTCTTTACCAAAACCACCCGCTTTTGATGTTTAAATGGGTGGAATAAATTGGATTTACCAATGCTTTCTGAGATTCCAGCTGGGTAATATGATTCACGGGACTATTAACAGTAAATTAGGAGCAGCACTGATCTTATTGAAAGGGAATTCAGGGTTATATCGTGAATCAGAGGAGAACATTGCAGAATCTCTTTTATATTCGGGATCTATCTTCTCCCTTTCTGCGCCTCTCTTTAACTCCCCCGGCCCCCACTTCAACTTTTCCCGTTCCCTTTTGGATTCTTCAACACACGAGAAGCCACCGGATTGACTGTACGAACTGCAGGACAGGAGAGAGACCCAGTTTATACAATAGGACCCAGTTTAGGTTCACTAAATCCGCGCCAAAATACTGTTGTTGGGTTTTATACCTCTTTCCACATTGTAGTTTAAATATTTCCCCCCACCCCCAACCCATACACATACAAACTGGCAAATACATTACACGCATATGTAAACACTCAACTAAACAGTAACAGAGAAATAGCACTCCCACACGAGCTCACACACCGAGACACGCACACATCTCCAGAAATATACATTAACACTCCAACAGATACACACATTAATACTCTCACAGAAATGCATAAATCCATTAATAAACGCGTTAAACATAGATTAAATACTCCTACAGACACACAGTAACACTACCAGACACTTTCACACAAATACACAGCCATTAAACCCGCTTGTGGATATAAATACGGGTCAGACAAAACAGCCAAGTATAACACGGATCAGTCACGAATATACATTAGTGCAAGGCGCCTGTTTACGGACATCATTCGCTCAAACACACACATCCCATTTTGCTGCTAATTTTTAATATAAAATATCTCTTCCTATTACCTTTGCTCCGCGAGTTAACCTAAATTTGAATCTCCCCTGTCGAAATGGACACTGCTAATTTTCAAAAGGCCACATCAAGGAATGGGGAGAATTCACCATCTCTCGCCAAACTGAAAAAAGCGAAAATGATGCTTACTTAAACACATTCCAAAATAGCGCTAACGATTTCGCTAAAAAAAAAACAGGAAATCCTCCCCTTGAAGAAATAATCCAACTACGACTCAAATAAATGTCAGAAGTTTAACTGAGTTTAGTTACTGAGTCGGAGACTTGGCGCTAGTGCTTTTTATTTGAAGTGAGAATAATATTTAACACCTATCTTGGTGCTCTACAAACAGGCCTCCTAGACTGTCCTTACAATTCCTCCTGGCATTTAACTTTACATCGACCTGGGAGGGAGCTGTATTCCCTATGTTAGATCAGCTTCCAATTTTAGCCCATACTCAGAAGGAAAGAGAAGTAATTTTCATTTATATAAACGCCTTTCAGCACCCCAGGACGTCCCAAAGTATTTGGGACTTTTTGATGTGTAGTCACTGCTATCATGTAGCAACTAATTTGTCTACAGCAAGATCCCACAAACAGCAATAATGACCATACACTCTAGTAGGGTAATCGTGTCCGTTGCATATTAGGCTATGCTTATTTTCGTTCTATTGCATAAAACAGGATTGCACTTAATTTTAACACAACGATTAATACAGAGGGACCTTTCCCCCAGTCAGAAGGTTTTGCATATGCCCTATTACCCTGTTTAGTCGCCCTTGATAAGGGTATCAGATAGTAAACGACAAGGATATCATATAGTAAACCGAAACTTTCAGTGTATTTCCTCCAAGTAATTTAGTCAACATTTTTTTAAAGATTAAAAAAAGGATATAGCACCCCTAAGATTAAAATGTTACTAGCTGATCCGACTGAAACAGGTTCCAATTTTCTGCCCGATCAGTTAACACAAAGGGTTTGCAACCAGCTGTTACTGTAAGCAGGTGGGCGGCTTCTACCAAGTTAAATGAGACATTGCAGGAGGCGGCGGGGGAGGGAGGGAGGTGGGGGCAGGGGGGAGTGGGGAGGAATCGGTGGGGGGTGGGGAGGTATCGTGGGGGGTGGGGAGGTATCGGTGGGGGGTGGGGAGGAATCGGTGGGGGCGAGAAGGGATTTTACAATTGCAGAGGACAGGGTTTAATTAATAAGTAAAAGAGCCTCCCCTCCTCCCTCCAGCTCTGAAAAAGTTTTGTTATTAAACATGTGTATTATCGTTGAAGCCTTCATTGGGAAAATACTGCAACACAAGAGTTACTGAGCCGCCGAACAGTCACAGCCACTGGCATTTGGGAACTGAATGTGTTCAAGAAAATTCTTGTTCGGAGACAATTAGTGCAAGAATCAGGTTAGCAACAGAAATCAATCACTTGTCCTGACATAATTAGAGGGGTGCACACATACAATGCACAATTTTACATCTACATAAACTATTCTATGAATACAATCATAGATGTACATATCTGTATATGTGTGTATATGTGTGCATTTATACACATATCCATATTCACACTGATACACATTCACTGGCTCCCTTTCTCACACTGGTACACAGAAATATACATATATATGAAATAATAATTTTCAAAAGGGAATTGGATGAATACTTTCAGGGGAACAAACCTACAGCATACACTTCAAAAGTACTTCATTGATTGTAAGGCGTTTTGGGACATTCTTAGGCCCTGAACGGCGCTATATAAATGCAAGTCTTTCTTTTATTGGATTGCTCTCTCAAAGAGCGGGCTAGGGACATCCCATCCTTCTGTGCTATATGGTTCTTTGATATGCACAGATATACATGTGCCCATTCTCATACTCTGACGTACACACCTGCACAGCCATGACTACAATCAAAAGCGACACCCATCTGCTGCTCATTGGCGACACTGCCGTTTCACAGCAGTGTCAGGTCCATTTACTAACCCATAAAAAGTTTGAAGCATTCACTGATAAGAGGATATGGATTAAACCTGGGGATTTTCCCCAGTGTCTCACCAGCATTCTCCTCCGCACACATACACCCCGAAATAGAATCATAGGTATTGCTGGACAAAAAAAAAACAAAGGTCCATCTAGTTTTTCCTTCTACCATCCTGGAAGTAGCAGGACACAACAATAACGGAGTTGCTAACTAATCATAGCAACCAATCCCTACCAATTGGTTTACAACAGACCCAGAGTTTTGGGAACCTAGAGAACAGAAATGATTCATTTAAATTCTATCTCTCAGGCAATGAGCAGTTAGCTTGAATATCGGATGTTTTGCTATGTTACAAAAATGTGTTTAAGTAGAATTTACAGCACCGGCCATTCAGCCCAACAGGTCTGTGGCTCTTTCTGTACCTTAAACTTTCTATGATTCTACAGGAGTTTCCTCCCACACTACTATATTTCACCCTATCAGTATATCATTCTATTTCTTTCTCCCTCATCCAGCTTCCCCTTTAATATATCTATATTATTCACCTCAACCTTTCACTGTGGTAGTGAGTTCCACATTCTCACCACTCTCTGGGTAAAGACGTTTCTCCTGAATTCCC
This sequence comes from Heterodontus francisci, assembly GCF_036365525.1. Classification (NCBI taxonomy): domain Eukaryota; kingdom Metazoa; phylum Chordata; class Chondrichthyes; order Heterodontiformes; family Heterodontidae; genus Heterodontus; species Heterodontus francisci. The sequence continues at coordinate 13,058,875 of NC_090377.1, read as the reverse complement.
GATTGGATTTTCAGTGATTATCGTATTTTTATGACCTCTAGTTTTAGTCTCCTTCACAAGTGAAAACATCTTCACTATCAATATCTTTCCACAGATTTACAGGCTGCAATTAGGTCTCTTTTCTAGAGAGAAGAGCCCCCACCTGCAATAGCTCTAATGGCCCATGTAAAAGGTGTTTTGCTCTGGTACTCATCATCAGTGCTGCTCCAAATAGTGACTCCAGTGCCCAGTACCAGTTAGTTCAGGCTGGGACACAAGTGGATAATATTGTGTGGAACTACAAGATCATAATGAGCCAAGTCAGGAGAAAGCCCCACTGAACCATTAACTGGACAAGCACCTTTAACAAACTTTGTTCAATCCACCCAATCATGGACTCAGACCCATATATCTAATAGGTAAGGCTATTAACAGGGTAATAATTTTTTGGTTTAAAGTGTTCCCTTCCCCTTCCTATAGAAGACATGAACAGTCTTAACGTGTGTTTTGACTTTAAATAAAATCTCAATGCTGCTGCGGACATGGAGATAGACAGGTGTCTATTTCTGAGTGGTATCCATTAAGGGGTATGCCTCTGTGCATCCATAGTAAGGTTTACAACTTCAAACCAGGCAGAGAGTTTCGTGGTCTCAGGAAACTACGTGTTGAGCAGGAAATAGAGATTTTCCCCTGATCACAATATTTGTTTCAAAGAAACCTTTCATTCCATATCGACAATTCCATTTCCAAATTCAACATTAACAGAGATCACTTGTTTTGATGACCTGAAAGGATCGGAGAGGAAGTTTCCAGAGTATTTTTACCTCTCTGGGCTCTATTCCTATGATATTTCTTGCCTCTCTAAGTAGTTTACATGGTTATGAGAGGGGGATGTTTGAGCTGGAGGTGCAGGGCGAGGGGGAACGATAGCAAATGTCTAGTCATTGTGCTCCAGCTATCAAAAATATTTATCCCCTTTGAAAGAGTCAATCTGCACAGCATCTTTACTGATAATCTGTTCCACCTAGCCACTGATCTGAGAGATTCTTCCAGACCCTAGCCTTTGGCTTGAGACTCATTAATTTGCCTTGCTGTACTCCAGATCTGTGCAAAGTGGTCAGAAATGGTCTCCCTACCTTAGGTATCAGCTATGCCTCAGTTGGTAGCACTCTCAGCTCAAAATCAGAAAGTTTTGCGTTTAAACCCCACTCCAAAGACATGAGACAGGCTGACACTCCATTGCAGTAATGGGGGAGTGCTGCATGCTCAGATGAGATATTAAACCCGTCTCTCAGGTGAATGTAAAAGATCCAGTCTATGGAAAAGAGTAGAGGAGTTCTCCCCAGTGCTCTCGCCAACATTTGTTCCTAAACCAACACCAGAAACAGATTATCTGGTCATTTTCACATTGCTGTTTGTGGCAGCTTGCTGTGCACAAATTGTTGCTGTGTTTTCAACACTTTGACTACACTTTAAAAGTACTTCATTGACTGTGAAGTGCTTTAGGATATCCATCACACAATGATTATTTTTTCAAAATGGATTATGTCACTAGCTTGCCTGCTAATACAGACTAGTCAAATATTACTGAGCTCAAAAGTAGACGATTTGGATGGTATTCACTCTGAGAATATAGATGCAGCACTGTGAGGAGGGGAGAAATTCCTCTGGTTAAGATGTTTCTTAACACTTAATCTGGTTGGTTAAACCAGTGAAATTATAAGTGTGCTTCTTTTGAACTACAAAAGGAGTTCTTCCCCCTCCCCCACTGTTTGTTTAAATAGATTTGGTATCTGTCTCACTCTTTCAGTCATAAATCTCGCTCTAACTAATTCCCAGTGCTGAACATAACAAGGGAAAATCAAGGTTGGCCAGCTAAACATTATCAGCGATGATACCCATTGGAGATCAGGTCTGATAAGTCCTTGTTTCTCCATTCACTTCTATGCCATTGAATTGCTGTGTTAAGAGTGAGCTTTAGTCCTCTTACTACCTTCGTTTTCTTCTAGTCCACTTGAATGAATGACCTGAAGTGATGTGCCCTTTTGTCCTGTGTGTCAAGTGCTTAACTAGCTCATAAAGCCTGTTTTGATTTCTTTATGTTGAATTTATTGCCCTGTGTTTCATTCCACAGGCTACTTTTCTTAACAGTGGCTTGGAAGCTGTGTAAGAAAGCTTTAAGATCCATATTAACATGCCAGAGATCCTGGTGGCACACTGTGAAACCCAGAACAAGGGTGCATTATCTTAAAATTAGTTCTAGGCCATTCAGGGATGGTGTCAAGAAGCACTTCTTCACACAGAGAGGAGTGGAAATTTGGAACTCTCTCCCATAAAAAGTTGTTGAGGCTGGAGGTCAATTGAAAATTTCAGAACTGGTAGATTTTTGGTATTCAGGGTTACAGAACCAAGGCAGGTACTTAGAGTTCAAGACAGATCAGCCACAATCTAACTGAATGGCAGAACAAGCCCATGGGGGCCGAATGGCCTCCTTGTGTTCCTATGTTCCCGCCACCACCATGCCAATAGTGCACAGGCTCAGAGGCAGGCCTGATTGCTTCTGCAGCAAGTTGCCATTCTTGTGCCACTGTGATGGGCCTAGGTTTAACATCTCATCCAAAAGATGGTACTTCCAACAGTGCAGCACACCCTCAGTAATGCACTAGAGCATCGGCCTTGATTTTTTTGCTTAGGTCCTGGAGCGAGACTTGAACCCCAACCTTCCCAAGCAAAGGCGAGAATGCTACCCACTGAGCAATAGCTGACAACTGTAAGCATAAAGTACTAGCATCAGGGCCCCTTTTTAAAAAATCAAATAGTTGCATGGAATTGTTCAAAAAAACTTAATTAATGTATTATTTTGTTCTGTGATTTCTGTAGATTATTAAATGTTTGCTGATGATGCCAAGGGGGATGAATAGTACTGTGAGGGTAGATTTTGGTGCATAAATGGTTCCTCATTCGCTTCTGTGTCATTGACTGGCAGTGTTAGAGTAAGCAATTACTTGTACACTTACAATTGTCAAAGTTCACGTGCATCAATATGCTTCTGCGCTATTTTTATACAAGAGTTGAAACTAGCTGGTTAATGGCAGCTGTGTAAAAATAGCGCACATGGGAATGCAGTACGAGTGCCTGTAACTCCACCAATTGGATCATCTATCCAGTGTCAGGGTATTGAACAGGTACTGTACTGCAGTAGCAATGTAACTGGACTAGTAATCCTGAGGCCTGGACTAATAATCCAGGAGAATGTAAGTTCTAAATCCCATTTGTTTGAGAATCTGAACTTAGTTTTTAAAAAATGCTGGGAATCAGTAAAAGTGACCATGAAGCTGTTGGATTGTCATAAAAACCCAGCTTGTTGCTGATGCCCTTCGGGGAAATCTGCCGTCCTTACCTGGTCTGGGTTATATGTGATTCCAGTCCCACACCAATCTGATTGACTCTCGACTGCCCTCTGAAATGGCCTAGCAAGCCACGCAGTTATATTAAATTGCTCGCAGTTTAAGGAGAAGGCCTGGCACTACCTTCTCAGGCAACTAGAGACAGGGAATAAGTGCTGAGAATGGATAATGTAAAAAAAAAACAGAAGAGCCCAGAAATTCTGTGGAGTTCTATTCTGTCTCAACGTCCAAGACAACAACACACAGCAATCAATTTCTTGTTAAATTTGTTTTTCGGATCTGGGTAATGCAGGCAGGCCCTGTTTATTATCCATTCATATTTGCCCCGAGAAGGTGGTGGTGATGGGTTTTCTTCTTGGTTGGTAGAAATTGTTTTTGTAATAACTGCATGGTTTGTTAGACCACTTCAGAGGGTATTGAGAGTCAACGACAATGTGTTGCAGTCACATGTAGGCCAGACCAGGTTCCCATCCTTGAAGAACATTATTGAACTTTTATTTTACAACAATCTGACAGCTATTGTGGTTATTGTGATTACATGGGAGTGGGGATAAGTGAGGGGGCGGGGGGGTAGGGGGGGTGGGTTGGTGTTGAAGGGAGCAGGGGGGCTGGGGTGGGGATGGGACATGTGTATGAAATATCTAGCCATGATGCTCCAACTATCATGAGTATGGGGCAGGCTTGAGGGACCTTTTCCTGCCTGTCAATTCCATAGATTTGTTAAATTTGACTATAAACTAATGAAAGTTTATTAAATATATAAAATATATATATATATATATTATATATACACACACCACAATGAAACTGCAACACAGGAACAAGACAATCCATGTGGGAGTTTACCATCTGCGTGATCAAATAGTTTTAAACACATTTACCCACCCTGGTTCCATATCCTTTTTCGTTCACACAGATACAGTACATACAAGAAAATATACAGCTGTAATGAAGTTAATTCTGCTTCCTGCACATCAGAGGAAAAGTGCCTCATTATCAACTGTGTGTACAGTTCCTTATAGGGTTCTGGGTCTGGTTCAGAAACTTTACCAAGACAATAGTTTCAACATTGTTTAAACAAAAAAGACCTTGATGGACAGAGAAAAATGAAAGATAAATGTTTTGTCATAGTCCTTTATAAGGATCTAGCGAAGATCCAAATTGTGGGACCCCTTCTTTAAGTGCCAAAACAGTTTTCATGAAAAAAGGGGAATCATGAAATGCAGTCCCAAAATATAAAAGCCCAAATCTCTAAGGGAATCAAGCGATATGGGGATAGAGCAGAAAAATTAAGTTGAGGTAAGAGATCCACTACAATCTTATTAAATAGCAGAGCAGACTCGAAGGGCCTTATGGCCTACTCTTCTTTCTTATATTCTAATGCTTTATTGGGTAACTAAGTGCCACAGTGCATTAGACTATTTTCTTTTATGTATGAGACCTAGGTTCAAATCCAACCCAGACTGATGGAACATCAGTTTCCTGCACAAGGGTCCTATTAATTTTGGGCACCTCAATCCAGTATCTACTGGGTGAGAAGCTATAGTACAGATTGGTCATCTCACTCTGAGAGGCCATGGGATGGAAATGGGAAAAGGTGCCACCTTAGTGCAGTAGTTGCATTTGCATTTACACTGCTAAATCCAACTACCTTAAACTCAGTGTCAAGGATCTCAAAACCAATGGGACTTGCGAGTTGGATTTAGCAGTGTGACTGGGAGCACCTCATGGCATCTGAAATAAAACAGCACCAATATAAAAACTGCTAAATTGAGTAAAACACCAAACCTGCTTTAAAAATGCTATATTGAGTAGAATATTAAACCTGGTTTAAAGATCTGCGATATTGAGTAAAATACTAAACCTGCTTTAAAAAAAAGACTATTTTCAAACAAATACTGGTTAAAATCCTCTTAACACAACCAATAGTAACGAAAATACACAAGGGCAGTCCTGCGCGTTTGGGTCATTGCCCATTTGGAGTAAGTAACATTCACCGACTCTCAAGTGGGAAGTGGGTTGGGTTAGTCAATGATACAGCTAACACCTGTGGGTTTATTACAGCTAGAAATCAAGGAATGGGTTTCGCTATCTACCTTATAAATGTCTGTAAACATCTCTTGCTTGAAAATAGTATAAAACCCACCATGCTTTAATCCACCTGTCCTGTTTCTGCTATCAGTGAATTGATGTCTCGCCTTCTAAAGAGAATTTCTTGACACAGCTGGTTGTTAGAGCAGGTAGAGCGAGTGTTCTGTTGTATCTTTTAAGAAAAAAAGACGTTAAATAATTGAAACAAAGGAGAATGTGGCCTCCACAATAGTGAGGCAGTAGGATTAGTTGTGGGTTGCTCCAGCAGAGAGCCAGCACTGACATAATGGGTCGAATGGACTTCTATCTGCAAACTATATTTTTTAGAAATATTTCCAATTCTTCAAAGGGCGATTTGCGGACTATTTAACCATCGACTGTCCTTTTTCGGCAGGAGGATTTACTCCCACAAGCCGCTCCCCCTGTATCGTTCCCTCAGCCTCCTTTACAGCTCGGTGAAGGAGCTCTCTTGTCTTTCAGACTCCACTTTGATGAAGTGGCTACACCCGAAACGTTAAATTTGTCTTTCTTCGTCAGAGACTAAAAAGAATAACATAATGCTGTACCGGAATAATCTTCCAACAGTCTCGATATTCTCAATAAAAACCGACAACAGGCTCTCTTTGCAATGGGACATTCTTTTAAAAGGCTTTGGGGTTAAAATTGCAGGGCTATGAGGTGGCGGAATAATTGGATCGCTCTTTCAAAGAGCCAGCACAGGCAGGATGGGCCGGATGGCCTCCTTCTGTGCTGAGTGATTCTGGGATACACCGGAGCCCTTGGCTCTGAATGTTCTGCCAGGTTGCCCACGCTTACCTGTGCCAACCTCCCCTCTCACAAGCTCAGTCATTCCTATACCTGGAATCTCTGTGTTCTTTTGAGCTTTACCAGTCTCTCACTCGGCTCTGAATTCACTTGACATAATCTGAAAACGCTCCGGTATAACCGGTTCATATTGCAATGGGAAAAAGGGGGGTTGCATTCTCCATTCTTTCGTCTCAAGTTACTCGTCCAAAAGATTATCCAAAAGATACAAAATCTAAACTGCCCCGTTCAACACATTTCCCAAAGGCTGGTCAGGTTTTAAACAATGATGGACAGACACAACGAAAAGAATTAAATAATGTCACCATCTCACATTTAAACCAACAGCAAAAAAATCAGATCGAACACCCAATTCTCCCTTCATCTTCAGTCACCCTGGTCCCAAATCTAATCCCGATCCTTAATCCTTGTCATAAATGTTTTTAACCAACCGCCTTAAATTACAATCAAAGCCTCCCCCTGACTCTTTCACTGAAGGACATCACATCCCGCCCACACCTGTGTTTATATGACTTTTTGAATATATTTATCTCTAGGAACCAGGAGATAGAACAAAAATCCCCCAAAATAAGAGGTTAAGGTGTGTCCCGCGCTAATACAGATTTCTGTTAGAAGTCTGTGTATTGTTAATTTGTAAAGAAAGGATAGTTAGAATTTTGAAATCCTGAGGATCATAATGAGACCCTCTCCACTCACTCACAAGTATTAAGAAAGGTGATAGAAGTTTGGAACTCTCTTCCCAAGGTCAACTTTTAATTCCAAATAGGAGATTCTTGTTTCAAAAGGCATGTTCTTTACCCGACTATCGCCCCAACTTCACAATCCACCATTCATCAATCATCTTGATACCATTACAACCTAGTGTACACATGACGTTAGGCAAAGATCTCAAGGGATACAGGACAAAGGCGTTCGGATCTCATTGACTGGCGGAACAGACTCGAAGGGGCTGAATGGCGTCTTCACATTCCTAGATTCCGAAAATACATTCTGAATACAGCAGTAAAGCTCCCTAAATGGGCAAAATCGTACAGGAACGCTGCAAATTCAACAGTTAAGAGATCAAAATGAGCGGCGCCCACGCAAATGCAAAACAAATCGGTCACATAACAGAGTTGAAACATATTAAGAGGGGAAAGCACATCAGTAATATATCAGCCTCTATCTCTACCCGGGATAATACTCTCTGATTTCTGAACCCGTTTTAAAGTGGTTAGACATACATTTGGTATCAAGTCACATGGGGATATCAATTTAAGATGCCTTATATTTGATCATCGAAGCTTACTGCACAGGAGGAGCCCATTCGGCCCATTGTGGCCGTGTTGGCTCTGTGAACGAGCAATCCATTTAGTTCCACTCACCCAACTCTTTCCCCCAGAGCCCGGAATTGATTTACCCCCTTTTTTCCAGGTAAATATTTCTTCAAGATATTTTTGAAAGTATTGTGTGTGAAACAGATTAGTCTATTTACCCTGAAATCACACAGCAGCTGCCTGCTATACTCCCTAATCCACAATAAACACAGGCAGCCACATGCAAAACATCACAAGCACAAACTGCCTTCGCTTTAATTTTCCGCTTTCTCTCTTTGAGTCTCCCACTGTGAGCAAGGCTGAGCCGTTACAAGGGGTGTTTGTGTGAAATGTGATGGAAATCTATTTCTCCCTCTCTGTTTCTCTAAAATCAGACGGGAAGAATTGATGGAAAAATTGTAGCGGGGGGTTGGGGGGGGAGGGGGCGGGGGTTGGTGGCGGGAAACTTCAGAATCTGTCGCCTATAAACGTTATCAATTGAACAGGAATAAATACTAGATAAATCTTTAAGGTGGATATTATTTCAGCTCCAGACAGTTTTATAAATGTTGTAGTCACGTCTGAATCTCCCCGAGGTTCTGTCTGGTTCGTATCTTTCTATCTGTCTCTAAATCCCTCTGTCTCTCCCTATCTCCGTCTGATTACCTGTCTTTACCTTTCTGTCTGTTCTTTCCCACCTCACTCACTATTTTTAACTCATCTCTATTTCCTTCTTATGCCAGTCTCTCAATGTCTCACCTTCGGTCTCAAAACAGTCTCTTCCGTTCTTCCTGTTTCTCTGTCTCTCTATTTCTGTCTAACTCTCTCTCTCTCTGCCATCCTGTCTACCTTCTGTTTCTCTCCCGTCTTTCCCTCTCAGTGTCTCTTTCGTTTTATATCTCCTTCATCATACAGAGTTGTGTGATCCCCAAATATACGCATTGTGTCTGTCTTTTGTGTGTGTGTGTATGTAGTCTCTCTCTCTCGCTTTGTGTCTGTGCTCTCTCTTCACAGTCTCGTTGCCCCGGTGTAAAGTGTATCTAATCGCATTATCTGCACCCATACACACTGATCTCTTCATTGCGGCTAATGAACCGTGAAACAACTCAGTTTCAATTGTAAATTGAACCAATTTCTTCCAACAAGCAATTAGACGGACAGAAACAACTTCCTTTGACAAGAGTGGCCTTACACTTACACAGAAAAACAGCCCGCACTCCTGACACTATCCCACCAGAGAAGCGTGGAAAATATCACAAGTGCACCGCATCAGACAAGACGACAGTGTGCATTGGTGACATATTCTGTAGATTTTAATTTTAGATATAAAATCTATCACACAGATGTGCATACATAAATAATCACTAGATTACAACTGTCACTGTACTCTAAAAGTAATTCATTGGCTCCAAATCACTTTTGGAACGTCTTGAGGTCGTCAAAGAGCCAGGATAGGCACGATGGGCCGAGTGGCTTCCTTCAGGGCTGTAAGATTTTATGATTTTGGAAATCGGGTTGGGGAAAAAGTCAATCTGTTGCAAAGGTTATCAACAAACTTTAAAGTTGTGTTTCTTTTTCTGGTTTGCATTTTGCAAACTATTTCCTGAGTATTATTTGGGAATCGTCCAGTTCCACACGGAGATGTATGTCTTTAAATCTATATGTAGACATGGGCACACATATGTATATATATATATATGCAGTGTGTGAACACCCCTCCCTCTCCAACCGCCTCAATCACCCCCCCCCCCCCCCCTCACCCCCGCCAAAGAAATTTAAAGGGAGCACAATTTCGTAGCGTAAAATCCCGATCAGTTGCTACCGCGCCGATTACTTCCGACCCAGAGAAGATTAAGGGGCTTAATCCCACTTCAATGTCAGAGGCGACTGAGAAACGCAGCCGGCGCGTTCCCCCAGACTTAAACGCTCCGACACAGCGCTTTTTGTAGCTGTTCTTACTCAAACACAAAACAGATGCAGCAAGAGAACAAAGCGGCTGCAAGCCTCAAAAGAAACCCCGCTTTGGTAATAATTTTGAAACTTCTGGGTGTAACCCAGCCTGGGTGGACATTCGCTTTAAACTGTGCATCTGGGGACTTCACTCAGAATGTTCCACTAAATGAAATAGATTGCGCCCTTTCTCCACGAGCTCTTCCTCACAATAATTCGATTTTTAAAAAAATTAACGAGGAAATATTCTTCTGAACAGTGTCTACTTTAAGCGCACTTCTCTAACAGATTTTTTTTTGCCTCTGAGCTCTCCCTCTAGGACTGAGCGATTCCCAAATAACATTCTCAGCAAACAGTTATCAATAACACAAATAAAACGGGGGGAAAAAATCCCAGAGCAAAGCAGGGAAAGTGCAAACCAGAAAAGGAATCACACAAATTAAAGTCTGTTGATAACTTTTACCACAAATTAAATTGTCCCTGCCCCAACTTCCATATCATAGAATGTTACGGCACAGAAGGACGGCATTCGGCCTCTCGTGCCCGTGCTGGCTCTTTGAAAGAGTTTCAATCAGTCCCACTCCCCCCCCCCCCCCCCACCCCGCTCCTTCCCCATAGCCCTGCAAATGTTTCCTTTTGAAGTATTTATCCAATTCCCTTTTGAAAGTTACTATTGAATCTGCTTCCATCGCCCTTTCAGACAGCGCATTCCAGATCACAACAACTGGTTGTGTAAAAAATCGCCTCATCTCAGCCCCTGATTTGTTTACCAATTATCTGAAATCCGTCTCCCTCTGGTTACTGACCCTCCTGCTACTAGAAACAGTTTCTCCTTATTTACTCTACCAAAACCCCTGATTATTTTGAACACCTCTATTAAATTTCTTCTCAAATTGCTTTGAGAACAATCCCAGTTTCTTCAGTCTCTCTATTTCTGCATTTTAAACTTGTTAATTTTGTGACATATTTAGATTGCAATTAATAAGAACGAACTTATGGAAATTATTAATTTTCAAAACGTATTTATTTTTACTTTTAAATGCCCCCAAAGTTGCACAAAGTTTGTCCTTTTTAAAATTTGTAGCGTATCATTGTTAACTGAAGTAAGGTTTTACTCACTGCTGTAGTCGGGTAGTCTCGGTATCATCATGCCGGCGGCTTGAGCCCGGAGCCAGTGGTCTAACTGGAAGGATCCAGCCGCCGCGGCCGCTTTCAGGTGTTCAGGGTGCGGCTGAGGCAGCTGCGGGAAGGCGCCGTAGGACAGAGCTGGGTGGTGGGTGCCCAAGCCCGGGTAGGTGTAGACGGGGTGGCCGTACATGGCGGGGATGGCGGCGTGGGACAGAGCGCCGAAGCCCGGGGGTTGCAGGTTCAGTAAACCCGGCTTGGGGATGATGCTGCTGGCCAGCGACATCGCGCCCGGATTGCCCCGGGGAGAAGGGGTCTCGGTGCGGATGCAGGAGCCCGGGCTCCCCGCCGAGCTCTCGGCGACCGAGCTGGGGCTCAGGACGGGAGGGGAAGCGCTCGGCACGGCCCTGGGCGGCTCTTCCGCCAACAGGGCGTCGATCCTGAAGTTTTTCGACTTCTCCATGCTGTTGGGATTGAAGGTGCAGAGATGTGGGGAGGACCCGCTCAATGTGCCCAACAGCTCTCTGAGAGTTTGCTCAGGCTGCTGTGCTGTATAAACACGGCGGTGCCAGCCTATTACACTGCTACCTGTGGGCACTGCCTACCGCACTGACTACCTGCAGATCTACACAACTCCTCACCGTTTTCAGGGACAGAGCAAGTGTTCTGTGTAACACCCACTGCTACTCTCAATTCATGGGTCACTTGCTAAAAGTCTCTCCCTGTCTATTTAACTGGAGAAATCTGACAATCCTGTAATTCGTTAGTGGCCCAGATTCGAATTAGTTTTAGTTTCCTCTATATAGTTGATTTCTCATTGTCTTTCAGTCTATATTATTCTGTCAGTCCCTTTGTATGTGTCTATCTGGTCGTTATTTCTTTCTCGCTTAATTACTCTCTGTATTCTCTCTCTCTCTCAGCCTGTTACTGTTTCTCTCGCTGTCTTCTATCTCCGTTTCTCTGTCTCTCTCAGTGTCTGGCCGTTTTCTCTCTGTCTCCGTTTCTCTCTGATTCTGTCTCTCTCAGTGTGTGACTCTTCCTCACTGTCTCACTGTTTCTCGCTGTCTGTCAGTCTGTCGTCTCTCCCTTTGTTTCTTGCTGTCTGTCATGGACTGTGTCTGTCTCTCGCCGTCTCCTGGCCTCACTCTTTCTCTTTCGTTGTATCTCTATATCTCTTTGTCTGTGTATTTCTCTCCCTCTCTTTTTCTTATTTCCCCTTATACTTGCCTATCGTTTTTCGTTAAATTTCTTTCCTTCTTTTTTAAATCTCTGTGTCCCAGGAACCCCTTGACTTTGTTGCGGATTTACTTGCACCGCAATCTCATCTCTATGTGTTGGAGTGAGCTACTTAGTCTGACTACTGTCTTTGACAGTCCCTGTGAAAGTCTCAGCCCCCGGCGGGAGAGGGAATCCCATTGGCTATTTACCTGCTCCGTTCGACACCCTTCCCAGGGAGATGAACCAATTCAGACGGCGTTTAATTAACTAATTACCCCCTCATTTCGGTGAAGCTCAGCCACACTCTCGCCAAGTCCCGAGAGCGAAAGGCTTAAATATTCATCCGATTCCCGTATCGGGGTCCGGATGCATCAGCGAGCTAAGGAGAGAATGGCAGAAGTGACTTTGTTTGTAACCTGTTCTGCGCGGAATCTGCTCAAGAATGTTTAAAGAGCATTAATATGTCATTCCAAGTTTAAGAATGATTCTGCAATAATCAATCTATTATACACAACAGAAATCACATTTTTCGTGTATTTCAATTTTATAAACTAGATATTGAGATAAATTGAACAAAAATAATTTATAAGTTTCTGATTTCAAAAGGTAATAAACTTGCAGGGCTAAGGGGATAGAGCGGGAAAAAGGACTGCAGAGAGCCGGCATCGTCTCAATGGACCGAATAGCCTCCTTCTGTGACGTAATGACTCCAAGACAACGATTTTTAAACATCAGAGCCTAGTTTAAAGTTCCCATTGTTTTTAAATTTCATCTCTCCCTATCCCGTTGTGAGCTGGTTTCAAACATTCACAATCGCGATTTTTCGTTAAACCAGAAGGAGCTGGGGGGGAGGGAGGGTGGGGGGGGGGGGTGGAAAGTCAGAGATTTACAATTATTGCAGGAAAAATGCTGCTGGGGTTGAGGCGCTTGGAAATCTCGGGGATCCAGTACAGACAGACCAGACCCTACCTCCCTCTCAGCTTAAAACATCACAGGACCAGCAGAAAACCACATGGGTGGTGCTGAGTCTCAGGAATTATTACGGTATGTCGAAAAATTTGACACAGTAAGGAGAAACTGTTTCTAGTGGCAAGAGGGTCAGTAACCAGAGGACACAGGTTTAAGATAAATGGCAAATGACCCAGAGAGGGGAGATGAATTTTTCCTTTACGCAGTGAGTTGTTGTGATCTGGAATGCGCTGTCTGGAGGACGGTGGAAGGAGATTCAATAGTAACTTTCAAAAGGGAATTGGATAAATACTTGAACTGGAAAACTTTGTAGCGTCATGGGGAAAGAGCGAGCAGACTGGGACTATTTAGATGGCTCTTTTCAAAGAGCCGGCACAGGAACGATGGGCGGAATAGCCTCCTGTATGTTGTACGATTCCACGTTAAAAATAGAGCAAACTCAGCGATTGATCACGATTTCCCGCTTCAGACCTCAATGTTCCGGTCTCCACACACTATAGACTGAAATTCGTCTTAGAGTTAGCACATTCGGGCCAATTATGCAGTTTGGAGGTTCAAATAAAGGAGCCAATAGCAAACCAGGAGGCAAAGAGTATTTATCTCACTGTATTTGAACGAAAAACATTTTTATAAATCGGGTGAAAATATCCACCTCATTCACACTGGAGATCAATATTACAAAGCATCTTTAAAATAAAGTGGAGAGTGAACGAAGGGTAAGTGGTTTGAAACGAAAAATATATAAACTTTTAACGAATCGTACAGGATACAGTTCAACTATAATCAGTTTAAATCCTATATTATAAATCGTAATCGTTTTATTTAAACCTTTTTCTCAAAGAGTCTAAAGCGACGAGAAAAATACCATCGGGCTGTTTCCCCCCAGCTTCATAACCTCTTCAGTTCACCTCACTTTTAACAGTTTCTGATCTGAGTTTGATTTATTTTGCATTTCGCCTGTCGGCTGAGCGACGGATTCTCTCTCACCTGTACTCAGCACAACTCTCGTTGTTAACCTGCCATTGTCATCATTTCCTTGAAATCTTACTCGTGTTCTACATTTTAACCTGTGTAGTTTGTACTGGCAGTGTCGAAGATAACGAATTGCACATGAGACCAGACTCGTTATTAAACGACTTCTCAGCCCTAACATATACCCTTCCCTATTTTGGGCACTCCCGGCTCTTAAAATAATATGTTCAGTTTTTAAATTGCGGTTTGTTCCTAATCGACAACATCAAAAAATCTGCAAATCGCGCTGGGGAATAATTGAACGGCAGAAACAGAATCTACGGAGCTTCTTAATTCGCACTGGGGGCAGAGGAAGAGTTTCACCTCTGGTTGTTTTATACAGACTTCATCTAACGCTTGAAACTATGGGAAAATGTGTTTTCAGGTTATTTAAATGAAGCAACTTTGAATTAAGAGCAGATTGGAAACGTCCCTGTAAATGGCAGAAGAATCTTTTGTTCCTTATTTCTTTCAAAAATTCGGAATGCATTTTAAACGGACAAACTAATGGTTGTCTGCTGGAAATCACAACCAGATGGAATTTCCCTGCTGTGTTTAGGATGAGGCTAATAGATACACCAATCAAATGGAATCTTCTTGCTGTGTTTAGGTTTTTACTAATATGTAAAAGAAACCGGAGGAATTCACTCTAACATTCTCCTCCTCCTCCCCATGAACCCAAACTCTGACATCTCATTATCTTGACATTCTTATTGCCATCAAGGCTCAGATTGTCAAGGTTAAAATGTTTCCTTCTGCTGCGTTGTGTGTGACGTCAGTGAGTTTTCTAACCATTATTGTGGAGAATATGAAGTTAGAACAGAAGGCGGAAAATCCAAGCAAAAAGTTTTTTAAAAATGAAGGATTTTATTGTAAATCAGTCACTGAGAATTACTAAAGATCGAAGAGATTGGATAGGCTTCAGTAGATGAAATACCTAGGACTTAACGGGACACAGAAAATAAGCTGGAAACAATATACATCAGGGTAGCAGAGCAGGTGGGAAGAGAGTTAGGGTTGTGAAGGGCAAGTTTAGGATTGATGTCAGAGAGTGGAGATTGGTAGTAGCAGCAAAAATAAATTGCACAAAAAGTACCGGAATATAGTTGGATTATTACAAACAACTACTGAAGCCAAGTAAAGTTCAATAATTGAGTTTGAATTCGATAAAGTTTTAAAGAGCAAAAGAATCCACAAACCTAAACTCTCACTCCCTTTACCACCAACACACAGTGGCAGCAGTGTATACCATCTACAAGATGCACGACAGCAACTCATCAAGGCTCCTTCAACAGCACCTTCCAAACCCATGACTTCTACAACCTAGAAGGACAAGGGCTGCAGGTTGATGGGAACACCAGCACCTGCAAGTTTCCCTCCAAGTCACACACCATCCTGACTTGGAAATGTATCACCGTTCCTTCACTGTCGCTGGGTCAAAATCCCTTCCTAACAGCACTGTGGGTGTACCTACATCACATGGACTGCAGCGGTTCAAGAAGGCGACTCACCACCACCTTCTCAAGGGCAATTAGAGACGGGCAATAAATGCTGGCTTTGCCAGCGATGCTCACATCCCATGACTGAATTTAAAAAAATAAAGGAAAGGTAGAGAAGCAGTGAAATGTAGTTGTTCCAAAATGACACAGAGATGATGGGCCAAATTGACAGCTGGGAGGATTGGCTGAGGATGGTGGTTGAGATAATAACATTGGACTGGTTTAAGAAACATCTAGATGGAATAATGTGATGATGGTAAGGTTGATATTGTGGGAGGATGAGACGAAGGCAGTGGAAGGGTCTTCTTATTCCAAATCTACTTGTTACTTTGCCTTGGTGTGAAAATTCAGGGCAATGTACATTATGTGTGATCTCTTCATCGATGGAGAACTCATGCCATGCAGATCTTACAGGACTCCTGCTGTACCTTGTCACCTTCTCTCAGCCAGGACAATGTTTGCAGCTGTAACATTGGGACTTACTGTCACTGGGAAAAGGCGAGGACAGAAAAAAAACCCAATCAGCATTGCCATGACCTCTGCTGGGAGCTGCACATGTGCAGACTTTGGGCAGGCATGTGACCATGCTGGGGTCTGATGTCCCTTCTCCACTTTCTCTGTTCAAATAGAAAGGTTAATTTTACATCTGAACAATGGCCAACAGCTTAAGGTACAGATGGAACTGTACCATAGCATGAGTTAGAAGAGGAGAAAATCTTGTAAAATGATTGTTTACTATATTAGTAATCAAATGTTTAATGATTATTTCTGTAATGTAAATGGAAGTTTTAGCATTAATTTCTGTGACATATTTTGAAAAACAGAGACTACCTACTTACCTACCATCCATCTGTCTATCTATCTCTCTATCATCCATCTACCTATCTATAACAAGAACAAGAATTTACATTTATATAGCACCTTTAATGTAATAAAACATCCCAAGGTGTTTCACTGGAACATTATAAAACAAAAGATGACACTGAGCCACATAAGCAGATATTAGGATAGGTGACCAAAAGCTCGGTCAAAGAGGTAAGTTTTAAGGAGTGTCTTAAAGGAAGAAAGCGAGGTAGGGAAATATCTATATCTCATTATCTATCTATCTATCCATTATGTATATATCCATTAGGTATGTATGTATCTATCTGCCACCACCTTCTCAAGGGCATTAAGGAATGGGCAACAAATGTTGGCCTTGCCAGCAACGCTCACATCCCGAGAATGAATTTTTAAAAATCTATTATGTACATACGTATCAATCATCCATCTATCCACTATGTATATATGTATCCATCTATCCATCCATTATGCATATGTATATCTGTAGGTTGATCTATATCAAAATAGCAGATAAAGGAACTACATGAGAGATGAGAGAAATATACTTAAATAATCAGAAAATATCCAGCTCTGTTTGCCTACTATCACCTACATTTTTTTACAGGAATGTACAGAATCAGAAGTGGTTCAGTCCCCCTCTCTGTTTTTGAGTAATTAATATTTTCTTCCAGCAGTCTGTTCTTCAGTGACCCTGCTCCTAAATCCGGTCAGGTTCACAGAGATCACTGATTGGTTGAGTTTCAATAGATGAAATTGACCACAAATTGGACGAGTTGGTGGTTTGGGAGAAGCCTGTCGCAGCTTTATGGAGAAAGGGGTGATAAATCCTTATTCTATTTATTTAGCTTTAATCGTGGGGGGTCACGTACTTTGATCTCCATCCACACTTATCAAGATTGTCACGCAACCCCCCAGAGGACCAAGGAACATAAAACTGTGGGTTTGCGCCTTCCTGCTCCATCCAGGAGCTTGTTCATCACCTGCCTCTGCAGAGCTAACTGGTCTCAGCCAGGCCTGCTTTGGCACAGTCAGAATCCCAAGGTTCAGGGGCAGAACAATTAGCCAGGGCTCCTGGCTTCCGAATAGGAACATTAGGAACAGGAATGGCCATTCAGCCCTTCAAGCCTCCTCTGCTGTTAATGGCCTATCTGCACCTCAACTCCCTTTACCCGACTCAGTTCCCTATCCCTTGATACCCTTACCCCAGCAAAATCTATTGAACTCAGTCTTGAATGCTCCACTTGAACCCCAGCCTTTTGGGGCAGAGAATTCCAGTTTTCCACTGTACTTTGTGTAAAAAGGTGCTTCCTGATTTCCCTCCCAAAAAACCTGGCCCTAATTTTAAGATTCCCCCATCAGAAGAAACATTTTTTCACTATCTACTCTATCAATTCCTTTTAACATTTTTAAACACTTCAGTCAGATTGTCTCGCCAATCCCCTAAACTCAAGAGGATATCTGGGTCCATCTTCCTATCTAACAGATTTTCCACTTTGGATACTATTGGGGAAGATAGCTTCTCAAGGGAATGCAGCAAAAGCTAAGTCTGTGGCACCATGGGTGGCTCAGCTGCACACGAGAGGAGGAAAAGGAGTGGAAGTGCTATAGTGATAGGGGATTCTTTCGTAAGGGGTACAGATAGGCGTTTCTGTGGCTGCAAACGTGACTCCTGGATGGTATGTTGCCTCCTTGGTGCTAGGGTCAAGGATGTCACGGAGAGGCTGCAGGACATTCTGAAGGGGGAGGGTGAACAGTCAGAGGTTGTGGTACACACTGGTACCAATGACCTAGGTAGAAAGCGGGATGAGGTCCTGCAACAAGAATTTAGGTAGGTAGCAGATTAAAAAGCAAGACCTCAAAGGTTGTAATCTCTGGATTACTCCCGGTGCCACGTGCTAATGAGTATAGGAATAGGAGGATAGAGCAGATGAATGCGTGGCTGAGGAGATGGTGCAGGAGGGAGGGCTTTAGTTTCCTGGATCACTGGGTCTGTTTCTGGCAAGGGTGGGACCTGTACAAGTTGGATGGGTTGCACCTGAACGGGAACGGGATCAACATCCTTGCTGGGAGGTTTGCTAGTGCTGTTGGCGGGGGTGGGGGTGGGGGGGCGTGGTTTAAACTAATTTGGCAGGGGTATGGGATACAGAGTGGAGGTACAGTAGGGGGTGATGCACAGCCAAATATAAAAGAGAAACTGGAAGGCAGAGCAACTATAGACCTGTTAAGGCACAAGTGAAAAATGCAAGACTGGATTGCATCTAATTTAATGCAAGGAGTCTTACTAGTAAGGCAGATGAATTGAGGCATTGATTAGCACATGGCATTATGATATTATTGCTATCACAGAGACATGGTTGAGGGAAGGGCAGGACTGGCAGATCAATATTCCATGGTATAGAATCTTCAGGCGAGACAGGGGTGTAAAAGAGGAGGTGGCATTGCACTGTCGATCAAGGAGTGAATTACTGCAGTAAGGAGGGATGATATCTTAGAAGGTTCCTCAAATGAGGCCATATGGGTAGAACTTAAAAACAAAAAGGGGGGAATCGCTTGGCTGGGAGTGTACAATAGGCCTCCAAACAGCCAGGGAGAGATAGAGGAGCAGCTATGTAGGCAAATCTCAGAGAGGTGTAAAAATAATCGGGTAATAATAGTAGGGGATTTCAACTTCCCCAATATCAACTGGGATAGTCTTAGTGCAAAAGGCTTAAAGGGGGCGGAATTCTTAAAATGCATATAGGAGAGCTTTTTGAACCTGTACAGAGAAAGTCCTACAAGAGAAGGGGCAGTACTGGACCTAATCCTAGGGAATGAAGCTGGACAAGTGGTAGAAGTGTCAGTGAGGGACCATTTCGGGGATAGTGACCATAACTCTGTAAGATTTAAGGTAGTTATGGAAAAGGAGAAAGATGGACCAGAAATAAAGGTACTGAATTGGGGGAAGGACGATTTCAATATGATAAAACAGGATCTGGCCAAAGTGGACGGGGAGCAGCTACTAGGAAAGTCTACATTAGACCAGTGGGAGTCATTCAAAGAGGAAATAGTGAGAGTTCAGAGCCAACATGTACCCGTTAAAGGTGAAGGGTAGGACCAACAAGACCATGGAACCCTGGATGTCAAGGGATATAGAGGATTGGATCAGGAAGAAAATGAGGCTTATGGCAGATTCAGAGCGCTGAAAACAGCAGAGGCACTACAGGAGTATAGAAAGTGTAGGGGGGTACCAAAAAAAGTAATTAGGAGAGTGAAGAGGGGACATGACAAAACACTGGCGGGCAAGATAAAAGAAAATACTGAGGTGTTTTATAAGTATATTATGGGCAACAGGATAACCAGGGAGAGAGTAGGGCCCAAAGTGGCAATCTGTGTGTGGAGCCAGAGGATATAGATGAGGTTTTAAATGATTACTTTTGATCTGTATTCACAATGGAGAAGGACGATGTAGGTGAAGCGATCAGGGAGGGGGATCGTGAAATACTTGAACATATTAGCATTGAAAGGGAGGAAGTATTAGCTGTTTTAGTGGGCTTAACAGTGGATAAATCCCCAGGCCCAGATGAGATGTATCCCAGGCTGTTAGGTGAGGCAAGGGAGGAGATAGCGGCTCTGACACAAATTTTCAAATCCTTTCTGGCCACAGGAGAGGTACCAGAGGACTGGAGGACAGCGAATGTGGTATCATTATTCAAGAAGGGTAGTGGGGATAAACTAGGTAATTACAGGCCAGTGAGTCTAACATCATTGGTTGGGAAACTATTGGAAAAAATTCTGAGGGACGGGATTAATCTCCACTTGGAGAGGCAGGGATTAATCAGGGATAGTCAGCATAGCTTTGTCAGGGGGAGATCGTGTCTAACAAACTTGATTTAATTTTTCGAGGCGGTGAATAGATGTATAGATGAGGGTAAAGCAGTTGATGTAGTCTACATGGACTTCAGTGAGGCTTTTGATATGGGAGATTGGTTAAGAAGGTAACAGCCCGTGGGATCCAGGGCAATTTGGCAAATTGAATCCAAAATTGGCTGAGTGGCAGGAGGCAGAGGGTGATGGTCGAGGGTTGTTTTTGCGAGTGGAAGCCTGTGACCAGTGATGTACCACAGGGATCGGTGCTGGGACCCTTGCTGTTGTAGTGTACATTAATGGTTTAGACGTGAATATAGGAGGTATGATCAGTAACATCGCAGACATCACGAAAATTGGTGGTGTCGTAAATAGTGAGGAGGAAAGCCTTAGATTACAGGATGATGTGGATGGGCTGGTAAAATGGGCGGAGCTGTGGCAAATGGAATTTAATCCAGAGAAGTGTGAGGTGATGCATTTTGGGAGAACTAACAAGGCAAGGGAATATACAATGGATGGTAGGACCCTTGGAAGTACAGAGGGTCAGAGGGACCTTGGTGTACTTGTCCATAGATCACTGAAGGCAGCAGCACAGGCAGATACAGTGCTTAGGAAGGCATATGGGATACTTGCCTTTATTAGCCGAGGCAAAGAATATAACAGCAGGGAGGTTATGATGGAGCTGTATAAAACGCTAGTTAGGCCACAGCTGGAATACTGTGCACAGTTCTGGGCACCACACTATAGGAAGGATGTGATTGCACTGGAGAGGGTGCAGAGGAGATTCACCAGGATGTTGCCTGGACTGGAGATTTTCAGCTATGAAGAGAGACTGAAAAGGCTAGGGTTGTTTTCCTTAGAGCAGAGAAGGCTGAGGGGAGATATGATTGAGATGTACAAAATTATGAGGGGCATTAATAGGTTAGATAGGAAGAAACTTTTTCCCTTGGTGGAGGGGTCAATAACCAGAGGGCATAGATTTAATGTAAGGGGCAGGAGGTTTAGAGGGGATTTGAAGAAATTTTTTTTCACTCAAAGGGTGGTTAGAATCTGGAACACACTGCCTGAAGAGGTGGTAGAGGCAGGAACCCTCACAACATTTAAGAAGCATTTAGATGAGCACTTGAAATGCCAAGTGCTGGAAAATGGGATTAGAATAGTTAGGTGCTTGATGGCTTTCACAGACACGATGGGCCGAAGGGCCTGTTTCTGTGCTGTATAACTCTATGACTCTCTGACTCTATATAAGCCTAGTCTATACACGCTGTCCTCAAAATTTAACCCTTGCAGCCCAGGTATCATTCTGGTGAATCTGTGCTGCACCCCAGTATATACCTTCCTGAGTGGCAGTGCGCAAAACTGTACACACCTACCCCAGATAGGGTCTGACCAATTGAGAAAGAAAGACTTGCATTTATATAGTGATTTTCACACCACCTTGCACTATGCTCACTTCTCTCAAAACTCCCTGTTCAAATCCTTTCAGTTGGGGTTCCAACCTGCCCACAGATTTGAGCCTGTTGTCTACAACAGTGACACCTCAACCACTCTGCAATTTCTAATGGTATCAGTCAGATCCATCCTTCCCTATGGCCTGTGCTCCATGGAACCGGTCTGGAACTGTCCTCTCTTGGTTTCACTCCTATCTGTAGCCAGCATATCCCTAGCAATGGCTTTTCCTCTTGCTCCAGCATGTTCATCTTAGGAGTGCCCCAAAGTTTCATTT
The DNA here is from genome assembly GCF_036365525.1 of Heterodontus francisci. Classification (NCBI taxonomy): domain Eukaryota; kingdom Metazoa; phylum Chordata; class Chondrichthyes; order Heterodontiformes; family Heterodontidae; genus Heterodontus; species Heterodontus francisci. The sequence continues at coordinate 13,037,094 of NC_090377.1, read as the reverse complement.
TCCTTGACTACATGGTGCTCTTTGGTGACCTTCCATACGTAAGAAAGAAAGGATGAAAGGACTTGTCCTTTTATAGTGCATTTCATGATCTCAAGATATCCCAAAGCTCTTTGCAGCCAATGAAGTACCTTTTGAAGTGTAGTCACTGTTGTAATGGAGGGAATACTACAGCCAATTTGCATACAGCAAGCTCTCACAAACTGCAATATGATAATGAACAGATAATCTGTTTTCAGTGATGTTGGCTGAGGGGTAAATAGTGGCCCAGGACACTGCACCTCTTCAAGATAGTGCTGTGGGAGGGGCAGTTAGGGGCTTGGTCGAATGTCTCATCCAAAAGACATTGCCTCTGACCAAGCATCACTCCCTCTGACAATGCAGCACTCCCTCTGTACTGCACTGGAAGTGTTTGCCTGGATCTTAATGTGTAATGGTAAAATCAGACTCTGGATCTTTGCCAGTACCCTCGATTGTATGAAATCCATTCAGCTGTCTGACTATAACAAAAGCAAAATACTGCGGATACCGGAAATCAGAAATAAAAACAGAAAATGCTGGCAATACTTGGCTGGGCATGCAGCATCAGTAAACAGAGAAACAGAGTTAACATTCCATGTCAATAACTTTTCATCAGACTGATGTCTGACTACTTGTCCAGCATCAAGTCATGCATTAGTCAGAACTTGCTCCAATTTATCATTGACAAGATCAACCTCATTCAGCCCCCACCAAAAACTCCATATCCTTGCTGCCTGTCTCCATTCCCTTTCCCAGCTGTTTACTGAGGATGGACCAGAAGGCGCGGAAACTCTGTGTCCTGTTTGACGTTATATCATCTCCGTCATCAAGACTGTTGCCTCTATCGCCACAATATCACTCACTTCAATCTATGCCTCACCACCACGACCATTAATATACTTAGCCAGACTTCAAATATCTCCAACATCCTTCATTATGGTCTTCCAAACCCATGGTACATAAATTTCAACTCTTTCAAATCTCTACCACCCATGTCCTGTCCCACATTAAGTCCCAATTGCCTAGCATTCCTTCCTAACCAAATTCTATTGGGGCCATCAACACCCCCCCTCCATCCTCCCCACCCACCCCCCCCCCCACCCCACCCCCCAACAATGCATTCAATTCAAAAACCTGTTCTTGATTGCAATTCCCTCCATGGTCTCACTCCATCACATCTCCATAACCCACTTCAGCACAATGTTCCAGCCCATGCCTCTGGCTTCTTGGGCATCTTCTTCCTTCCACTTCAGCCATCTTATTTCTTGACTTTTTGATAAACTCTCTCTAAAACCCTCGGCATTGCAAATTCTCAATCTGTTTACAAAGCTTCTATCAAAACTTATCTCATTGACAATTCCTTCGTCACATTGTGTCCTTTATTACTGCTCAGATCTGTCTCGTCTCAATGAAGTGTCTTGCAATATTTACTTCACTGAAGGCACTACATATATTTAAGTTCTTATTGAGCACATAATCTAGGTGAACACTTCAGTGCAACGCTGAAAGAGTCCTGCATTGTTAGCTGTTGCTATTGGACCTGTTGCCTGTGCGGTCCAACTGAATGTTAACAACAACGTTCATTGCATTGTTATCGCACATTTAATGTAGTAAAAACATACCAAGGCACTTCACAGGAGTGTGATCTGACACCAACTAAGACCGAGCCAAAGAAGGATATTTGGACAAGTGACCAAATGCTTGGTCAGAGAGGTAGGTTTTAAGCACTGTCTAAAATGAGGAGAGAGAGGCACAGCCATCAATTGTGGGGCAAAGGAGGTGAAGAGAGGGATACAAAAGGTCAGAGTTTGACAAAAGTAGAATTCCCGGAGGGGTGTAGGGCTGGAGATGGCTTCATGAAAGGAGGGACAAGGCCATGGAGGGATTTGGACATGAGGATGAGAATTTGAAAGATTTCATGACATTAAATGAAGAAGAAAAGGGTTCCTCTTTCAATCACCACCAACAAACATAGAGTAAATGGTCATTCATTTGGGGGTATGGTAACATAATGGTTTTGTTACTGGACAAGTAATCCAGAGGCCTGGACTAAAGATTTATTTAATTAACTGAATTTAAAGATTCAGAGACAAGGGTTCAAAACCCACCACGGCAGCTGGAGAATTTAAATTCAGTTAATTAAATACATTTAGTATCAGTAATGACGATTGCTGTAAAAACCCAACTGGTTCACTCAGGAAATCTGCCATCCTTACCTGGTCTGGCCTGTATGTGACTCCAGATTCACAGCAATGTGGTTGACTCTGAACTGCCCTCTGAAATGATTCGGCAAGCTACTCAGTTGTATATGGATGGGCAAGAAATGCTAGCCTTGCCAGCGATGCTCACATTCCATGAACGCATAAAAAAATGTCACTGTGCACAAAACTGTTGATGAATTTGTCTACATAACAACAGTGACTGCACTTCAAAGCAACACATTGTACATGAAGTGCTTTGAGCTGTTTCTGAGAGACCTGATAAGGTGCTAAATAATTGCATGCCTTTCTCTGTCCCCTCTCCACTAACATCCAGTTGATTTGAAGTGGGATATTGACTTGTTAATTTGATTGTGATTTCCCATTAACAACAATAATAGACTAAAATACGTCAACAAGCCAAAACCCACTTTTCACTGATATTCATTAATGCACTTTTGGAGAGTAAGAAATGTTTAATCAGTGCTAAACATGGATGACTGGTCCTCTTCTGACATATGATTAATTTTTCTGAAAAGGCAGTGCTGAGGGAACTTTAATTAACATGCTGTATCTCCCCTTGGCAGGCTTAAAGATGACACAAGACCAAACACCCAACAATAACTTGCATTTATGTAGCACCTTTAACATTGTAAAACATCTCAAGGCGCTTCAGGAGTGTCATCAGACAAAATTTGGCACCGAGCCACCTCAGGAGTTGTTAGGACAGGCAACCAAAAGTTCAGGAAAAGAGGTAGGTTTAAGGAGTGTCTTAAAGGCAGAGAGAGGTGGTGAGATTTAGGGAGGGAATTCCAGAGTTTAGGTCCCAGGCAGCTAAAGACACGGCCGCCAATGGTGGATTGATGAAAATCAGGGATGCGCAAGAAGTCAGAATTGGAGGAGCGCAGAGATCTCAAAGGCTTATAGGCTGGAGGAGGTTATAGAGATAGGGACGGGTGAGGTCATGGAGAGATTTGAAAACAAGAACAAAAACTTTAAAATTTAATACTGGATATAAAACATTGCAATTGTTCCATTTCTGAGAAATCATAAACCCCATCTTAATCATACCATAAATTTACCAAATAAATGACCTTAACTGTGATGGTTTCTTGTAATTTGGAATATTTGATTAAATTGTAACCTTACAATCACCCTCACACATCATTATTTTCTATTTACATTACAATGAGACGCAGTATGTCAGCATGTTCAAACTTGGAAAAAACAGAGGACTTCTCATTAGTATTCAACAATGAGACTTTGACACACCTACTTTTCTAATTATTTTTACTGAAGTTTCCTCAGAAACCATTAAGATTAAAAAGAGAGAAGATACATTAAACTGATAGACAATGCTTATGTGACAACAAAGTTGGATTTAATAACTTGTAGAGTGTAGGAAGAAGGAAGATTGAGGGAGATGTGGATTTCTACAGTTTTGAGATTCTAGGAAAAGAATGAGTTATAACAGGTGTGTTGAGTCTCAATATCAGCACAGTGAGGGCTCAGGGAAGAGGAAGAGTGGGTAGAACAGTATATTTGGAGGTTAGGAGGAACACGAGGTGAAAGGCAAGAGATATTGATAACAAGACAAGAAAAGATACAGCAGGGAAAGAGAAAGGCTGGATGGATGAAAGGAAATGAATTATTTGTTCCCTAAATAATTATACCACCATACATAGGAGAACGTGTTTTACCTGTTTTTCCTTACCTGTGGGGTATTAGATGTTGTTCCAGTTGGTAACAAGTAATTAAACTAACCATTAAGGGCTGGCTCAGGGAATGATACCAAAATTGAGAGGTTAAACGTATCAGGAAAGATTGAACAGGCTGGAATGCTTTTCTGTAGAAAAGAGAAGACTGAGAGGTGACCCGATAGAGATCTTACAGATTATGAAAAGGTTGGGTAGGGTAGAAAAGTTGTTTCCACTTGTGGAGTAATCCAAAACTAGGGTCCATCGATACGAGACAGTCACCAATAAATCCAGGGTATTCAGAAGAAACTTCTTTACCCAGAGAGTGGTGAGAATGTGGAAATCGGTGACAGAAGGAATAGTTGAGGCGAATAGCATAGATGCATTTTTAAAATTCATTTCATAGGATGTAGGCATCAATGGCAAGATCAGCATTTATTGCCCATCCCTAATTGCCCTTGAGAAAGTGGTAGTGAGCTGTCTTCTTGAACCACTGCAGTCCATCTGGTGCGGGTACACTCACAGTGCTGTTAGGGAGGGAGTTCCAGGATTTTGATCCAGCGACAGTGAAGGAATGGAGGTGTGTGGCTTTGAGAGGAACTTGCAGATGATGGTGTTTACACACATCTGCTGCCCTTGTCCTTCTAGGTGGTAGAGGTTGTGGGTTTGGAGGTGCTGCCAAAGCAGGTGTGGTGAGTTGCTGCAGTGCATCTTGTAAATGGTACACGCTGTTGCCACTGTGCGTCGGTGGTGCAGGGAGTGAATGTTTGTGGTTGGGGTGTCGATCAAGCAGGCTGTTTTGTCCTGGATGGTGTTGAGCTTCCTGAGTTATGTTGGAGCTGCATCCATCCAGGGACAAATGGAGAGTATTCCATCACACTCCTGATTTGTGCCTTGTAGATGGTGGAAAGGTTTTGGGGAGTCAGGAAGTCAGTTAGTTGTCACAGAATACCCAGCCTCTGACCTGCTCTTGTAGTCACAGTATTTATGTGGCTGGTCCAGATAAGTTTCTGGTCAATGGTAACCCCCAGGATGTTGATAGTGGAGGATTCAGCAATGGTAATGCCATTGAATGTCAAGGGAGGATGGTTAGATTCTCTCTGTTGGAGATGGTCATTGCCTGGTACCTGTGTGGCACGAATGTTACTTGCCACTTATCAGCCCAAGCCTGGTTATTGTCCAGGTCTTGCTTTATATGGACATGGGCTGCTTCAGTATCTGAGGAGTTGTGAATGGTATTGAACTTTGCACAATCATCAGCAAATATCCCCACTTCTGACCTTACGATGGAGGGAAGGTCATTGATGAAGCAGCTGAAGATGGTTAGGCCTAGGACACTACCCTGAGGAACTCCAGCAGTAATGTCCTGAGACTAAGATGATTGACCTCCAACAACCACAACCATCTTCCTTTGTGCTAGGTATGATTCCAACCAGTGGAGAGTTTTCCCCCTGATTCCCATTGACTTCAATTTGTCTAGGGCTCCTTAATGCCACACATGGTCAAATGCTGCCTGGATGTTAAGGGCAGTCACTCTCACCTCTCCTCGAGTTCAGCTCTTTTGTCCATGTTTGGACCAAGGCTGCAATGAGGTCAGGAGCCAAACGGCCTTTGCGGAATGTAAACTGAGTGTTGGTGAGCAGGTTATTGCTGAGTAAGTGCCGCTTGATAGCACTGTTAATGACACCTTCCATCACTGATGATTGAGAGTAGACTGATGGATGGTAATTGGCTGGATTGGATTTGGTCCTGCTTTTTTGTGGACGGGACATACCTGGGCAATTTTCCACATTGCCGGGGCCAATGGGGAGCTAGATAAAAACGTAAGGCAGAAAGGATTAGAAGGGTATGCCAACAGGTCAGATGATAAGGGGTGGAAGGAGGTTCAAGTGGAGCATAGACACTGGCATGGTCCAGTTGGGCCAAATGTCCTTTTCTGTATTGTAAATTCTATGTAATTCAATGTAAGTAAAGCCAGATATTTTTATGCTTCATTTCTTCTAAGTGCTAAACATAGGCAGTATTAAGGTCATTTGGACAAGGGTTCAATGCTTCCCACCTGAAAGATAAATGCTTGTGCACAAATCTTTCATATAGCTCCTGCTGCTTATTCAGGTGCTTTGATTTATGCGACCATTGTAAATCATTAACAATGGCTAAACTGCATTCACAGAGGAGTTTTATGATCAGTTAGCAATCTCTGATCTCTCCAGACTTGCTATATTTGTGAAAGTATATGAATTAGTATACTCACAGCGACTGTAACCAACATTAAATGGATGGAAACAGTCGACCGTCCAAATAATTGGAATCAATTACCTGGAACAAGGCGTGACACTTGTTATTGGTATTGATTAGGGAGCTGAGGATAGCGAAGAGAAAGGTCATGACAGATAGGATACATCTCTCCAGAAAGAGAAAGGACGCAGGGCCACTTCTAAGCTGGGCCTCCACTCCGGGGATGCTTTGTTTTCGTTAACTATTTTTTTTTGCATCAAGGACAATGATACATGATAAAGCAACAGACAGAAGTAACATTTTTACTTCAGAAGCATTAATGTCAGCCATGGTTCAGTGGGTAGCACTCGTGCCTCTGAGTCTGAAGGTTGCAAATTCCAATCCCCACTTCAGAGACCTGAGTGCAGAAATCCAAACTGACACTCCCCTTGCACTTAAAGCAGAATATCAGGCAATTACCATATTGCTGTGGGTAAATTGGCTGCTCTGTTTCCTGCATTATGACAACACTTCAAAAGTACTTTGTTGGCAGTAAAGCCCTCTTTGACGTCCTGGGATTGTGGAAGGTGCTACTTAAATAATGGCAAATAATGGCATGGCATTACATGGCTAAGAAAGAGCAGATGAATCTACAAGGGCACCTGTGGGCCCCACAGGTAGGTGTGCAGAGCTGTCAAGTGCTTAAATTCCACAGGGGACACTTTAAAAGAAAATAATAACATCCTGAGTTGTCTTTCTTGCTGGGGAGGGAGTCTGGTTGGAGCCACAGGCGAGGTCAATAAGACAACAAGTGTATAGGCAACTCCTCCCAAATCAGATCAGTGCCTATCCCAGTTTCCTGCCAAAGATTTGCCCCATTTAGCAGTTTTGCCATAGAGTCACAGAATCTTACAGTATTGAAGGAGTCCATTTGGCCCATCATGCCTATGCCGGCTCTTTAAAAGAACTATCTAATTAGTCCCACCCCTCTGCTCTTTCCCGACAGCCCCGGAAATTATTTCCTCTTCAAGTATTTATTCAATTCCCTTTTGAATCTTACTATTGAATCTGCTTCCACTGCTCTTTCAAGCAGTGCATTCCAGATCATAACAACCCGCTGTCTGAAAAAACTGTTTCCTCATGTTGCCTCTGTTTTTTTTGCCAATTACCTTAAATCTGTGTCCTCCAGTTAGCGACCCTTGTGCACCTGGAAACAGTTTCTACTTATTTACACTATCAAAACTGTCCACAATATTGGAACACCGCCATTAATTCTCCTTTTGCCTTCTCTATTCTGAGGAAAACAATTCCAGCTTCTCCAGTCTCTCCACATAATTGAAGTCCATTGAACCTGCCTCCCCATTGGCCCCACAAACTTTGGCAAGAGTTAATGTTGGATGATATCAATGGGTCCAATCCAATCGCAACTGCTGGGATCACCACTGCTCGACCATCGGAGTCAACATCTCCAGCGTCCTAGAAGCATGGAAACCATGGATGTTTCATTGAATTTGTTAAAATCTGGCACAAAATCTAGGCTGACACTCCAAGTGCAGCACTGAGGGAGTGCGGCACTATCGACGGTGACATCTTTCAGATGAGATGTTAAACTGAAGTCCTGTCTGCCCTCTCAGGTGGACATAAATGATCCACTTCATGATTTTGAAGAACAGCAAGGGAGTTCTCTCTAGTGTCCTGGCCAATATTTATCCCCCAACCAACATCAATAAAACTAATTATCTGGTCATTATCACATAGTTGTTTGTGGGAGCTTGCTGTTCACAAATTGCTACAATGTTTCCTATATTATGATGTGCAAGAGCATGAAAGGGCCAAGAAGATGTTTCCATTTCCAGGTGACACCAGAACTAGTGTCCGCAAATATAAGATAATTTCTAGTATATTTAATAGGGAATTCATGAGAAACTTCTTGACATTGAAGCGGTGAGAATGGGGAACTTGCAATCGCAAGGAGTAGTTGAGGTGAATAGCACTCAAGAGGAAGCTAATAAACCCATGAGGGAGAAAGGAATAGAAGGATATGGATGAGGTTAGTTGAAGAAGGTTGGGAGAAGGATAGTGTGAGATTGCACTGGAAAGGGTGCACAGGAGATTCACCAGGATGTTGCCTGGGCTGGAGCATTTCAGCTATGAAGAGAGACTGGATAGGCTAGGGTTGTTTTCCTTAGAGCAGAGAAGGCTGAGGGGGGGACCTGATTGAGGTATACAAAATTATGAGGGGCATAGATAGGGTAGATAGGAAGAAACTTTTTCCCTTAGTGGAGGTGTCAATAACCAGAGGGCATAGATTTAAGGTAAGGGGCAGAGGGTTTAGAGAGGATTTGAGGAAAAATTCTTTCAGCCAGAGGGCGGTTGGAATCTGGAACACACTGCCTGAATGGTAGAGGCAGGAACCCTCACAACATTTAATAAGTATTTAGATGAGCACTTGAAACACCATAGCATACAAGGTTATGGGCCAAATGCTGGAAAATGGGATTAGAATAGATAGGTACTTGATGGCCGACATGGACACGATGGGCCGAAGGGCCTGTTTCTGTGCTGTGTAACTCTATGACTCTATGTGTGTATAAGCACCAGAACAGACCTGTTGGGTCGAATGGTCTCTGCTGTAAATACTCTGTATTATCTTGACTTCAATTAAAAAGAAAGTACTTCATTGCCTGAAAAATGCTTTGGGATATCAAGAGATGAAAGGCACTATAGAAATGCATGTCTTTTTTCCCAATCTTATCATTAGAACCTACAATCTCAATTTCCTTCCCATCCTACATGGACTGTGCTTGGTTTGTGGGCTGGAGGATGAAGCAAAGAGAAGGCATTGAGTACCTGTTGCACATTATGGTACTTAGTGCTGCAAATCTAGTTCCAACCTGTCTGATGTTACAGTTTTCTAGGAGGGTCATGTGGACAGCCAATTCACCGCTGTGTACATATTTTCTTCCAGAGAAGTAACTACAAGCCACATCGTGTTACAATTCAAGTGCGTGGGAGTGGTGGTGCGCAATGCAGTGAATATTGAATCTGAAATACATAGAACCTCTCCCCCACCAATGGCCTCCTGTGGAAAGGCACCATTTTGTGTAGCAAGGTTCAAGGTTTGGTCCCAAGCCTGTGCTAAAATTATTATCCAATTTCAACCGAGGCAATAGTTGGAGTGCTATAATTGGTCTCAACACCCCTGGGCTATGGAAGGGAAAAAGAAAAGAAAAGAAGACTTGGATTTATATAGAACCTTTCACAACCACAGCACATCCCTAAGCGCTTTCCAGCCAATGAAGTACTTTTGGAAGTGTTGTGACTGTTGTAATGTAGGAAATGCAACAGCCAATTTGTGCACAGCAAGCTCCCACAAACGGCAATGTGATGATAACCAGATCATCTGTTTTAGTGATGTTCGTTGAAGGATCAATATTGTCTCAGGACACTGGGGATAATTCCCCTGCTGTTCTACAAAATCGTGCAATGGGACTTTTAGGTCAACATCAGCCAGTGTTCTCACTCTTGCTTGCTGCTAAGAGATGTGTGTGTGTGTGTGTGTGTGTTTATAGGACTGTAGTTCCCACAAGAATATAAGAGATAGAAGCATGAGTAGGCCATATGGCTCCTTGAGCCTGCTCCGCCATTCAAGAAGATCATGATCTGATCTTGGCCTCAACTCCACTCTCTTGCCTGTTCCCCATAATCCTTGACTCCCCTATAGTTCAAATATCTGTCTATTTCAGCCTTGAATATATTCAATAACGCAGCCTCCACAGCTCTCTGGGGGGAGAAGTCCAAGGATTCACGACCCTCTGAGAGAAGAAATTCCTCCTCACCTTCACCTTAAATGGGTGACCCCTTATTTTGAAACTATGCCCCCTTAGTTCTAGATTCCCCCACGAGAGGAAACATCCTCTCAGCATCCACCCTATCAAGCCCTCTCAGAATCTTGTATGTTTCAAAAAATCACCTCTCAATCTGCTAAATTCATAAGAACATAAGAAATAGGAGCAGGAATAGGCCATTCAGCCCTTCAAGCCTGCTCCGCCATTCAATGAGATCACGGCTTATCTTCTACTTCAACACCATTTTCCTGCACTATCCCCATATCCCTTGATGTTTTTAATATGCAGAAATCTATCGATCTCAGACTTGAACATACTTAACTAAATGCCAATGAATATCGGTCCACCCTGCTCAACCTTTCCTCATAAGACAAACCCCTTCATTCCAGGAATCAGCCCTAGTGAACCTTCTCTGAACTGCCTCCAATGCAAGCATATCCCTCCTTAAATAAGGTGACCAAAACTATACGCAGTACTCTAGATGCGGTCTCACCAATGCCCTGTACAGTTGTAGCAAGACTTATCTACTTTTGTACTCCACTCCCCTTGCAATAAGTACCAAGATTCCATTTGTCTTCCTAATTACTTGCTGTACCTGCATGCTAACCTTTTGTGTTTCATATATAAGGACACCCAGATCCCTCTGTACCACAGCATTCTGCAGTCTTTCTCCATTTAAATAATATTTAGTTTTTCTATTCTTTCTACCAAAGTGGATAATGTCACATTTTCTGACATAATACTCCATTTGCTAATTTTCTGCCCACTCACTTAACCTATCTATATCCCTTTGCAGACTCTGTATCCTCCTCACAACCTGCTTTCCCACCTAACTTTGTATCGTCAGCAAAAACAATACACTCAGTCCCTTCATCTAAGTCATTAATATAAATTGTAAATAGTTGAGGCCCCAGCACTGATCCCTGTGGCACACCACTAGTCACAGTTTGCCAATCTGAAAATGACCCATTTATCCTGACTCTGTTTCCTGTTAGTTAGCCAATCCTCTGTCCATGCTAATATACCAACACCATGGGCTTTTTGTGCAGTAACCTTTTATGTGGCACCTTATCAGATGCCTTTTGGAAATCGAAATATACTATATCTACTGTTTCCCCTATACGCACCCAACTTGTTACCTTCTCAAAGAACGCTAATAAAATTGTCAAACATGATTTCCCTTTCATAAAACCATGTTGACTCTGATTGTATTATGATTTTCTAAATGTCATGCTACTACATCCTTAATAATGGATTTCAACATTTTTCCAATGATAGTGTTAGGCTAACTGGCCTACAGTTTCCTGCTTTCTGTCTCCCTCCTTATAAAAATGTGACTGCTTTCCCTTCTCCCTGCTCCCCTGCTCCACAAACCAGTGCAATTTTCACCCTCCCTCTCCTGATTCTCTCTTCCTCCCCTTTTTTGAAAATTGGAACTACATGAACTAGTTTTAATCTAATGGAACTATCCCAGACTCTATTGCACTATTAGAGATACGTGCAAAGGGCTCTCAGAACACGCATTCCATCTGCTCAATCACACTTTGATGGATATTATCTGGACTCGGAGCCCTATCAATTTTGAGCTTCCCTAATCTATCCAAGATGGCATTTCCATCAGTTTTAATATTAAACAATCATCATCTACAGGAATATACATGTATTTGCATACTTGCACGTGTGAGTATGTGCATGGTTGTGCATAAGTGCAAGTGTGAGTGTGTCTCTGGATGTTGGGTGAGGAGTGGTCAGGCTATTTTTGTTCTTGGCAGCTCACTGCCCTCTTTTCTGCTCAAACGTAGGGAATGGTCAGTTAGGTGAGGTGTGGGAGAGTGGCAGAACCTGTGGAACTGTTTCCCCCAGCGAGAATCGAGAGACGGAGGATGAAAATTGCATTGGTGTGTGGAGAGGGGAGAAGGGAGGAGAGATGACAGTCACCTTTGTTTAAGCGATGAAGACGAGGAAGAGGTTGATGGCACGTCGGAGGAATAAGTGCTTTGAACAAACTGAGCTCTGGACTAATTGCGGACTGGAATATGGAAGATCCTGTGATTCTCCATCGGCTCCCAATAAAGCAGATTAGATCTTGTCCCATCCCCTGAACTGCCCTCACTCCCAGTATGATATAGAGCTAATTTGCTCAGGGGAAATCAGAGAGGAGAAGGCGAGTGCTTTTACAATTTTACCTTCAGCTTTTATGATTTAAAAGTAATTTAAGTAGACTCGCTGGTAAATCCGTCATTGAGTGTGACAGAAATGCACAAATTAAATTTAATCAAAAGAACCACTTACCCACATGTCAGTCTCTGTTATTCAAATAGCCGAGACCTGCTGGTTGAGAACTTCAATTTCATTTCATTCCAATGCATTGCAGTATTTTTCATGTCGGGAATGAATTGCTGTCAAAACATTATTAAGCGGACCATCAATCTGCTACTAGCTTGGGGACAAGCTTCAATGCTCCTTAAAGGTGACAAGCAAAATAGAGTTTATTGGAAATTAGAATAAATAAAGAGTTGGCTTAAGGAGATGAAGAATTAACAGTTTTGTATTTTTATATGATACAAATAGGAAAGTTCTTGCATTTATATAGTGCCTTTCACCACCTCAGGACATCCCAAACCGCTTTACAGCAATGAAGTACCTTTGAAATGTAGCCACTATTGCAGTGCAGGAAATGTGGCAACCAATTTTCGCACAGCAAGCTCCCACAAACAGGAGTGTGAGAGTGACCAGATCATCTGTTTTAGTGATGTTGGTTGAGGGATAAATATTGGCCAAGATACCAGGAAGAACTTCCCTTCCCTTCTTTGTATTGTGTTGTGGGACAATCCCTAGGTACTGCACTGCACTGAAGTGTCAGCCTATATTGAGTTCAAGTCTCTGGAGTGAGAACTGAACCCATGATCTACTAACTTAGGTGAAAAACATCATCAACCCTAAAATATACGAACATAAGAAAAGGAGGAGGCCATTCAGCCCCTCGAACCTGTTCGGCCATTCAAAGAGATCATGGCTGATCGGTATCTTAACTCTATCTACTCACCTTGGTTCTGTAACCCTTAACATGCTTCCCAAACAAAAATCTATCAATCTCAGCCTGTAAATATTCCGTTGATCCCAAGCCGCATCAGTTTTTTGGGGGAGAGAGTTCCACATTTCTACTAGCTTTGTGTGAAGAAGTACTTCCTGAAATCACCCCTGAACAGCTTGGCTCTAATTTTAGGCTTATGCCCACTTGTTCTGGACTCTCCCCCACCAGAGGAAGTAGTTTCTCTGTCAACCTATCAACTCCTTTAATCATCCTAAACAACTCAATTAGTTCACCGCTTAATCTTCTATACTCAGGGGAATACTAGTCTGTGCAAGCTGTCCTCATAACTTAACCCTTTTAGCTCCGGTAACATTTGGTGAATCTGTGCTGCACTCCCTCCAAGGCCAATATAACCTTCCTGAGGTGCGGTGCCCAGAACTGAACGCAGTTACTCCAGATGATGTCAAACAAAGCTTTGTACAACAGTAACATAATTAATACATAGCCAAAGTTTCAAACAGTTTGAAGTGGGTGCATTTAGGCCATGTCAGCTTGTCTCAGTTGATAGTCCACTGGTCTCTAAGTTTGAAAGTTGTGGGTTCGAGCCTAGTTTGAGAATTGTAGTGCATAAATTAGTCTGACACTCTAGTAGACTACCTAGCCAATGCTTAACTGTCCAGAGATACCGAACTTCAGCTGAGTTATTGAACTGAAGTTGTATCTGCCCTCTTGGGTGGAAGTGAAAGATCCCATTAGAATGCACTATTAGAAGAGGAGCAGGGGAGTTCTCCCCAGTGCTCTGGGCAAATAGTTATCCATCAACCAACATTGTTAAATCAGGTTATCTGGTCATTGCCACATTGTTGTTTGTGGGAGCTTGCTGTGCGCAATTTGGCTGCCACGTTTCATACATTACAACAATTACTACTTTTCAAAAGTACATCATGGGTGTAAAGTGCTTTGGGACGTCCTGAGATTTTGAAAGGTGCTATAGAAATGCAAGTCTTTCTTCTTTTTATAGGTTCAACCATGACCCTATGAAGACATTACCTGTCGATATCATCACGTAACTGCCTGAAATGGCATCTGTATCTAAGAGAGTCAGAGAAACCTCAAGGAGGAAGAGATTGCAAGTGGGACAAGTCCTTCAGCAGGACAGTTTTGAGAAAAAAATCCACCTGGTATCGTCACGCCATATCACTGAGGACAAGGACTCAATATAACTTCACCAAATGATCATTACTTCTATCAGTTGAAAGATATGATACCACTAATGTAATTATGACTAAAGGTGGCCATTGGCCCATCCATATAAACCTGCGATCTCCCTCATGATTGAATCTAACTAGCCCTTGAGTTATTGGAGTCATTCAAGATCCAATTAGGATTGCCCTGCTGCCTTCTATGATACTGAGCTATACAGATCAGATAGGTCGCAATTCAATTGCTAGCCTGTGCTTTTAACTAGTCTCAGCTGGGGTAGTGATGGGAGTACTGCAGTCAAGGGAGCAAAGGGTATCGGGGTAGGCGGTAAAGTGGAGTCGAGGCCACAATCAGATCAGCCATGATCTTATTAAATGGCGGAACAGGCTCGAAGGGGCCGAATGGCCTCCTCCTGCTCCTAATTCGTATATCCTCAGTATCTTTGTGCTCCACCTAGTGCTTCCACTCCTCATCACTATCCAGTAGCATATCCAGATCAAAATAGAATCAGATTGAACAGGACTAAGCCATTCAGCCCCAGAGCATGTTCCACCATTCTATCAAATCAAGGCTCACCTATGCCTCAATCCCATTTACCCACCTTTGCTCCATGTCCCTTGATACCCTTTAGCCAACAAAATTCTATCAATCTCAGACTTGAAAGCTCCAATTGAGCCCCAGCATCCACAGCCTTTTGCAGGAGAGTTCTCGATTTCCACTACCCTTTGTGTGAAAAAACTGCTTCCTGATTTCACTCCTAAATATAAACATATGAATTAGGAGCAGGAGTAGGCTGAACAGTAATTTTGAGATTATGCTCCCTTGCTCTGGATTTCCTCTGCTGAAGGAAATGGTTTTTCCACACCTATCTGTTGCATTATTGCTTTTATGTAGCAATAAGGTAGCAAACAATCTTAAATTGAGTGGTTATAAAACTGTGGGTTCTTTATTTGTAGAGTAACACGTTTATAAAAGAGCGCTGTCTTAACACATGTGACTAGGTATCTTGCTCAACTCCAACCAATTGACCACATGCTGAATGACATCCCTTCTTATGATGCTGTGTGGAGTGCTTACATTGTTAAAATGACATCACAAAATCCCCCTTTCCTAAAATGGAAATACACAAAGATAAAGGTATACAAAGGTAAAGTGATGGAAGGTGTTGCCGACGGTGCTATCAAATGGCACTTGCTCAGCAATAACCTGCTCACTGACGCTCAGTTTAGGTTCCGCCAGGGCCACTCAGCTCAAGACCTCATTACAGCCTTGGTTCAAACATGGACGAAAGGCAGCATTTGACTGAGTATGGCATCAAGGAGACCTAGCAAAACTGGAATCAACGGGAATCAGGGGGAAAACTCTCCACTGGTTGGAGTCGTACCTAGTGCAAAGGAAGATGGTTGTGGTTGTTGGAGGTCAATCATCTCAGCTCCAGGACATCACTGCAGGAGTTCCTCAAGGTAGTGTCCAAGGCACAATCATCTGCAGCTGCTTCATCAATGACCTTCCTTCAATCATAAGGTCAGAAGTTGGGATGTTCGCTGATGATTGCACAATGTTAAGCACCATTTGCGCCTCCTCAGATACTGAAGCTGTCTGTGTAGAAATGCAGCAAGACCTGGACAATATCCAAGTTTGGGCTGATAAGTGGCAAGTAACATTCCAACACACAAGTGACAGGCAATGACCATCTCCAACAAGAGAGAATCTAACCATCTCCCCTTGTCGTTCAATGGCATTATCATAGCTGAATCCAGCACTATCAACATCCTGGTGGGTTACCATTGACCAGAAACTGAACTGAACCAGCCACATAAATGCTGTGGCTACAAGAGCAGGTAAGAGGCTGGGAATTCTGTGCTCAGTAACCCATATCCTGTCCTCCCAATGTGTCCATAAGGCACAAGTCAGGAGTGTGATGGAATACTTGCCTGGATGGGTGCAGCTCCAACAACAGTCAAGAAGCTTGACAGAGTCCAGGACAAAGCAGCCCACTTGATTGGCACTGCCTTCAACATTCACTCCCTCCACCACCAGCACAAAGTGGCAGCAGTATGTACCATCTACAAAATGCACTGCAGCAACGCACCAAGGCTCCTTAGACAGCACCTTCCAAACCCGTGACATCTACCACCTAGAAAGACAAGGGCAGCTGATGCATAGGAACACCACCACCTGCAAGTTGCCCTCAAAGCCACGCATCATCCTGACTTGGAACTATATCGCTGTTCCTTCACTGTTGCTGGATCACTGGAACTCTCTTCTTAACAGCACTGGATGTAGGAGTACCTACCCCACATGGACTGCTGCGGTTTGAGAAGGCAGCTCACCACCACCTTCTCCAGGGCAATTAGGGATGGGCAATAAATGCTGGCCTAGCCAGCCACACGCATTTCAGGAACAAATAAAAATAATAAACTATGTACATAATGCTAGACTGGGTATGCGGCAGGTGGTGAGGGAACTAACAAGAGGGAAAAATATACTTGACCTCGTCCTCACCAATCTGCCTGCCACAGATGCATCTGTCCAAGATAGTATTGGTAGGAGTGACCACCGCACAGTCCTTGTGGAAACCGAGTCCCACCTTCACATTGAGGATTCCCTCCATCGTGTTGTGTGGCACTACCACCATGCTAAATGGGATTCGAACATACGAATTAGGAGCAGTAGGCCACTCGGCCCTTCGAGCCTGCTCCACCATTCAATAAGTTCATGGCTGAACTGATTGCTCCATATTTCCACCTACCCCAAGAAACTTTCCACCCGCCTGCTTATCAAGAATCTGTCTACCTCTGTCTTAAAAATATTCAAAGACTCTGCTTCCACCAGCTTTTGAGGAAGAGATTTCCAAAGACTCACAACCTTTGGAGAGAAAAATATTTTCCTTATCTCTGTCTTAAATGGGTGACCCTTTGTTTTTAAATAGTGACCACTAGTTCGAGATTCTTCCATAAGGGGAAACATCCTTTCCACATCCACCCTGTCAAGAGTCCTCAGGATCTTATATGTTTCAATCAAGTCACCTCTTACTCTTCTAAGCTCCAGCGGATACAAGCCTAGCTGTCCAACCTTTCCTCATAAGACAACCCACCCATTCCAGGTATTAGTCTAGTAAACCTTCTCTGTACTGCCTCCAATGCATTTACATCCTTCCTTAAATAGGGAGACCAGTACTGTACACAATACTCCAGATGTGATCTTACCAATGCCATGTATAGCTGATGCACAGCCTCCCTACTTTTGTATTCGATTCCCCTCGCGATAAACAATAACATTCTATTAGCTTTCCTAATTATGTGATGTATCTGCATACTAACCTTTTGTGATTCATGCACTAGGACACCCAGATCCCTCTGCATCTCAGAGCTCTGAAATCTCTCACCATTTAGCTAACATGCTTCTTTTTTATTCTTCCTGCCAAAGCGGACAATTTCACACTTTCCCACATCATACTCCATTTGCCAGGTTCTTGCCCATTCATTTAACCTATCTACATCCCTTTGTAGTTCCCTTATGTCCTCTTCACAAGTTACTTTCCAACCGATCTTTGTGTCATCAGCAAATTTAGCAACCATACCTTCGTCAAAGTCATTTATATAAATTGTAAAAGGTTGAGGCCCCAGCACAGATCCCTGTGGCACACCACTTGTTACATCTTGCCAACCAGAAAATGACCCATTTTTGACTACTTTCTGTTTCCTGTTAGCTAGCCAATCTTCTATCCATGCCAATATGTTACCCCCTACACCATGAGCTTTTATTTTCTGCAATAAACTTTGATGTGGCACCTTATCAAATGCCTTCTGGAAATCTAAGTACACTACATCCACCGGTTCCCCTTTATCCACTGCACATGCAACTCTCTCAAAGAACTCCAATAAATTGGTTAAACATGATTTCCCTTTAACAAAACCCCTCTAAGACTCTGCCTAATTATCTTCAATTTTTCTAAATGCTCTGCGGTAACATCTTTAATAATAGCTTCTAACATTTTCCCTAAGACTTTTGTTAAGCTAACTGGCCTGTAGTTTCCTGCTTTCTGTCTCACTCCATTTTTGAATAAAGGAGTTACATTCGCTATTTTCCAATCTAATGGAACCTTCCCTGAATCAAAGGAATTTAGGAAAATTAAAACTAATGCATCAAATATCTCACTAGACACTTCTTTTAACACCCGAGAATGAAATCCATCAGGACCAGGGGACTTGTCAGCCCCCAGCTCCAACAATTTGATCAGTTCCACTTCCCTGGTGATTGTAATTTTCTTGAGTTCCTTCCTCCCTTCCATTTCCTGATTTACAACTAATACTGGAATGTTACTTGTATCCTCAATAGTGATGACCGTGGATAGATTTCAAACAGATCTAGCAATGCAAAACTGGGCATCCATGAGGCACTGTGGACCATCAGCAGCATCAGAATTGTACTCAACCACAATCTGTAACCTCATGGCCTGGCATACCCCCACTCTACCATTACCATCAAGCCAGAAGAGCAACCCTGGTTCAATGAAGAGTGCAGGAGGGCATGCCAGGAGCAGCACCAGGCATACCTCAAAATGAGGTGGCAACCTGCTGAAGCTACAACCCAGGACAATTTACATGCCAAATAGTGTAAGCAGCATGCGATAGACAGAGCTAAGCGATCCCATAACCAACAGATCAGATCTAAGCTCTGCAGTCCTGCCACATCCAGCCGTGAGTGTAGTGGGCAATTACACAAATATCCCCATCCTCAATGATGGGAGCACAGCACATCAGTGCGAAAGATAAGGCTGAAGCATTTGCAACAATAACCTGCTCACTGATGCTCAATTTGGGTTCCGCCAGGGCCACTCAGCTCCTGACCTCATTACAGCCTTGGTTCAAACATGGACAAAAGAGCTGAACTCAAGAGGTGAGGTGAGATTGACTGCCCTTGACATCATGGCAGCATTTGACCGAGTATGGCATCAAGGAGCCCTAACAAAATTGAAGTCAATGTGAATCAAGGGAAAACTCTCCACAGGTTGGAGTCATACCTAGCATAAAGGAAGATTGTTGTGGTTGTTGGAGTGTAGTCATCTGAGCTCCAGGACATCACTGCAGGAGTTCCTCAGGGTAGTGTCCGAGGCCCAACCATCTTCAGCTGCTTCATCAATGACCTTCCTTCAATCATCAGGTCAGAAGTGGGAATGTTCGCGGATGATTGCACAATGTTCAGCACCATTCGCGACTCCTCAGATACTGAAGCTGTCCATGTCGAAATGCAACAAGACCTGGACAATATCCAGGCTTGGGCTGATAAGTGGCAAGTAACATTCGCACCACATAAGTACCAGGCAATGAGCATCTCCAACAAGAGAGAATCTAACCATCTCCCCTTGACATTCAATGGCATTAGCATCACTGAATCCCCCACTATCAACATCCTAGGGGTTACCATTGACCAGAAACTGAACTGGAGTAGCCATATAAATACCGTGGCTACAAGAGCAGGTCAGAGGCTAGGAATCCTGCGGTGAGTAACTCACCTCCTGACTCCCCAAAGCCTGTCCACCATCTACAAGGCACAAGTCAGGAGTGTGATGGAATACTCTCCACTTGCCTGGATGGGTGCAGCTCCAACAACACTCAAGAAACTCGACACCATTCAGGAAAAAGCAGCCCGCTTGATTGGCACCCCATCTACAAACATTCACTCCCTCCACTACCGACAGTGGCAGCAGTGTGTACCATCTACAAGATGCACTGCAGCAATGCACCAAGGCTCCTTAGACAGCACCTTCCAAACCCGCGACCTCTACCAACTAGAAGGACAAGGGCAGCAAATGCATGGGAACACCACCACCTGCAAGTTCCCCTCCAAGCCACACACCATCCTGACTTGGAACTATATCACTGTTCCTTCACTGTGCTGGGTCAAAATCCTGGAACTCCCTTCATAAACACACTGTTTGTGTATTTACTTCACATGGACTGCAGCAGTTCAAGAAGGCAGCTCACCACCATCACCATCTCAGGGCAATTAGGGATGGGCAATAAATGCTAGCCTAGCAGCGATGCCTACATCCCATGAATGAATTAAAAAAAAAGCAATATCGCCCAAACTGAATCCTGAAAGTTGTCAACTCATGTGAAATTTCGGAGAGATGGACCGACCAGTACCGGTGCTTTGTATCCAGTTTCAATTGCGAATAAATAAAAGCAAAATACTGCAGATGCTGGAAATCTGAAATAAAAACAAGAAATGCTGGAAATACTCAGCAGGCCTGGCAGCATCTGTGGAGAGAAAAGCAGAGTTAACGTTTCAGGTCAGTGACCCTTCATCAGAATGGGAAAATATTCAAAATGTAATAGGTTTTAAGCAAGTAAAGTGGGGGTGGGGCAAAAGATAACAAAAGCCAAGGTGTTGATAGGACAAGGTCACAAAGAATAACAGACCAGAAGATCATGGAGCAAAGGCAAACAGTATGTTAATGGTGTGCTGAAAGACAAAGCATTAGTACAGAGAGGGTGTTAATTGACCCTTTGCAAATCCAGATTCAGCTCTTCAAATGTGGGGATTTTGTGAGGACATCATTTCAAAACCTTATTGAGCCTTCTGGGGTTCAAACAAACCCTGATGGTGTCATCTTTTTTGATTCCAGCTGTTATCGAGCTGCACCAATCTGTGTGCTGTTGAAAATGCCCGATGATTCCTTGCCTCTCCATAGTATCCCACTCCGTTTTCACTTGTCCATGATGTGGGTGCTATATTTTCTTGACAGATCTATAGAAGGAATCGCATCATCCCTCACATTAGAACAGCTTCTCCTTTGAAACTTCCCACTCTGTCAAAATTGTCTGGGTATATTCTTTGTAAATCTTGGATGGACTCAATCGGGCCGACACCTGTTCTGGTCCAGTGTATTTGGCATGCTACTGATCCTATGGATCGTTACGATTTGAAGCTCGCTACATGCCGCTGGCCTGCAACTGCTGGACCATCTGTGTCGACAATGTAGAAAACCTGTGTGACCAAACAGAGGTTCCATACCTGCATTTCAACCCTAGAGCAGCTATACAGTTGTTCGTTCTACCATTGTATGCAGTGAGTCTTGGCATTGTTGGTTGTATCATGGTTTTCCATCTCGCCAGGTACATGTTCCCCACTATTCGCAGTGGCAAAATGTTTGCACATGCCCCTTTAGTGACCTTGAGCCGCAATCTATGTTGACCACTTTTCTCTGGGCACACTATGTCAATGGTTGTGAATGCTTCCCTCTATGTAATCACATCCATTTGCTGTGTCAGGGTTACTGTGTGGAAGGCTTGCTCACCTTCAGTGTTCTGCGTGTTACTCACATCACTGTCAATCTCCTGGGCATGCCTGAGTTTGATTTTGCTTTTGGCGGATGTAACCATGTTCCTTTCACAAGGTGGTGTCTACTTCTTATCAGGTCGCGGTCTGTTGTGACTCCTGACCAGCTTTCCATTATTGGAGTTCTTGCACAGCCTTACCCTTTCTTGCCACACACCTTACAGTTGTCCATGAAGGCAGGAAAATTCCTTGGTTGGTGGATCAGGCTGCACTTCCCACATGTCTTGCCTGGCTGAAATGTCCTGGTTACCTCACCTATAATTGTAGTACCAAGCGCCCGTATGCACTGCTTACGTGCAGCAATTGCTTCAAACTTCCTGCCTTCTCTTCGGAGACTTTCAACATTGTCTTGTAGCTCTTTCTGAAAAGCTTCTATCGGCGTAGAAGCAATCACCAACTCCATAATGAGTTCTGGTAATTCCCTCTGAGAAGTCACAGAGTTTGCCTTTCTCGCGGCACCTGCTCATGAATTGGTCAATAGTCTCCCTTGATTGCTGCCTGTATGTCATCAGCTCTAGGCAGTGAATCCTCAAATTAATCCTCACCTTGAGCTGGTCTTCTAACATAGACCATAGTCCTTCTGCTCCATTTCAGAAAGTCCTGAGGTGTTAATCTGGTGTAGCCCATCATTGCCGATTGTTATTTTTATCTTGACCAGTTGTTTTTCCAGCTCTGTGTTTCAAAGGTTGAAACTTGTAGAGGCATAGATTAATTTACGGCACAGAAGGAGGCCATTCAGCCCATCGAGTCCATGCCGGCTCTCCACAGAGCTATGCAGTCAGTCCCACTCCCTGGCTCAATCTTCGTAGCTCTGCAAGTCTATTTCTCTCAGGTGGACATCTAACTTCTTCTTGAAGTCATTGATTATCTCCGCTTCCACCACCCTTCTAGGCAGCGAGTTGCAGATCATTACCACCCACAGCATGGGTGGCATGTGATCGAGAAGGCCCTGCCGACAAAGCATGAATGGTGGGAAAACACATGGCGTGTAATGGCGGTGCCGATCTGCAACCTTGATGATAACTGACCTTGCTTGCTGTTTCCAAGCACGATTCCGCCCAATTTCTGCTGTTTCTTTTTGACCACCATCAATCTGAACAACCCCCTTCATGTGCTCACTGTGTCTTGAGCACCCACTTTATGGAAGGTCGTTGAACTTTCCCGTGCCGAATTGCCACCGTCCCTGACGATGCGTTGTGCTGTCCTGTCCGTATTGGACTAAGATGGGAGAGATCACTGGTCCCCGTGAGTACTGTTCCTGAGCCTCTCTGCAGTAGTGTTACCTTGGAGCTATGATCTTCCCTGTGTGTTGCTATCACCACGTTGCGAATGGTGTGCTGCTTCAGAGACCACACAATGCCACGATGGGAAGGTCAGTTTCAGCTTAAACTTAATTCCCTTTTGTTTTCGGCGGACCAAGGGGCTGCTGGGTAAGTAAAACCCGATAGATTTGGGCCTTTTCTGAACCCGAGAAACTACACGGGTAGTGTCTCCCACCCGCCCTACTCCTCTAACCAAAAAAAAAAGGACTCGGTGGTGTGTAGATAAGGTAAGGCTTTTTCTACTTTTTTTTTTATCGTGTGATTGGTAAAAACTTTTCCTTCCTTTTTCATTTTTTCTAAGTTTCAGACTAAGTTAAGCTTAAGATTAAAAATGGCAGGAGATCTCAGACCCATGTTATGCTCCTCTTGCTCAATGTGGGAGCTCAGGGACACGGCTGATGTCCCTGACTCCTTCACGTGCAGGAAGTGTGTCCAGCTGCAGCTCTTGTTAGACCGCATGACGGCTCTCGAGCTGCGGATGGACTCACTTTGGAGCATGCGCGATGCTGAGGAGGTCGTGGATAGCACGTTTAGCGAATTGGTCACACCGCAGATTAGGATTGCTGAGGGAGAAAGGGAATGGGTGACCAAAAGGCAGAGAAAGAGCAGGAAGACGGCGCAGGTGTCCCCTGCGGTCATCTCCCTCCACAACAGGTATACCGTTTTGGATACTGTTGAGGGAGATGGCTCACCAGGGGAAGGCAGCAGTAGCCAGGTTCATGGCACCGTGGCTGGCTCTGCTGTTTAGAAGGGCGGCAAAAAGAGTGGAAGGGCTATAGTCATAGGGGATTCGATTGTAAGGGGAGTAGATAGGCGGTTCTGTGGTCGAAAACGAGACTCCCGAATGGTATGTTGCCTCCCAGGTGCACGGGTCAGGGATGTCTCAGATCGGCTGCAGAACATTCTGAAGGGGGAGGGTGAACAGCCAGTTGTTGTTGTGCACATAGGCACCAATGATATAGGTAAAAAACGGGATGAGGTCCTACAAGCAGAATTTAGGGAGTTAGGAGCCAAGTTAAAAAGTAGGACCTCAGAGATAGTAATCTCAGGATTGCTACCAGTGCCACATGATAGTCAGAGTAGAAATGAAAGAATAGTCAGGATGAATGCGTGGCTTGAGAGATGGTGCAGGAAGGAGGGGTTCAGATTTTTGGGACATTGGGACCGGTTCTGGGGGAGGTGGGACTATTACAAATTGGACGGTCTACACCTGGGCCGGACTGGAACCAATGTCCTTGGGGGTGCTTTTGCTAACGCTGTTGGGGAGGGTTTAAACTAATGTGGCAGGGGGTTGGGAACCAAATGAGGATGTCAGTGGACAGTAAGGAGGTAGTAACTAAAGCCTGTAAGGAACTAGATAATGAAGTCAGCGTGACTAAGGGAAAGAGTAGGCAGGGAGCAGATGATGAAAGCAAAGGGACTGGTGGTCTGAGGTGCATTTGTTTTAATGCAAGAAGTGTAGTAGGTAAGGCAGATGAACTTAGGGCTTGGATTAGTACCTGGGGGTATGATGTTATTGCTATTACTGAGACTTGGTTAAGGGAAGGGCATGATTGGCAACTAAATATCCCAGGATATCGATGCTTCAGGCGGGATAGAGAGGGAGGTAAAAGGGGTGGAGGAGTTGCATTACTGGTCAAAGAGGATATCACAGCTGTGCTGAAGGAGGGCACTATGGAGGACTCGAGCAGTGAGGCAATATGGGCAGAACTCAGAAATAGGAAGGGTGCGGTAACAATGTTGGGGCTGTACTACAGGCCTCCCAACAGCGAGCGTGAGATAGAGGTACAAATATGTAAACATATTATGGAAAGATGTAGGAGCAACAGGGTGGTGGTGATAGGAGATTTTAATTTTCCCAACATTGACTGGGATTCACTTCGTGTTAGAGGTCTAGATGGAGCAGAATTTGTAAGGAGCATCCAGGAGGGTTTTCTAAAGCAGTATGTAAATAGTCCAACTCGGGAAGGGGCCATACTGGACCTGGTGTTGGGGAATGAGCCGGGCCAGGTGGTTGACGTTTCAGTAGGGGACTACTTTGGGAATAGTGATCACAATTCCATAAGTTTTAGAATACTCATGGACAAAGACGAGAGTGGTCCCAAAGGAAGAGTGCTAAATTGGGGGAAGGCCAACTATACCAAAATTCGGCAGGAGCTGGGGAATGTAGATTGGGAGCAGCTGTTTGAAGGTAAATCCACATTTGATATGTGGGAGGCTTTTAAAGAGAGGTTGATTAGCGTGCAGGAGAGACATGTTCCTGTGAAAATGAGGGATAGAAATGGCAAGATTAGGGAACCATGGATGACAGGTGAAATTGTGAGACTAGCTAAGAGGAAAAAGGAAGCATACATAAGGTCTAGGCAGCTGAAGAAAGATGAAGCTTTGGAAGAATATCGGGAATGTAGGACCAATCTGAAACGAGGAATTAAGAGGGCAAAAAGGGGTCATGAAATATCTTTAGCAAACAGGGTTAAGGAAAATCCCAAAGCCTTGTATTCATATATAAGGAGCAAGAGGGTAACTAGAGAAAGGATTGGCCCACTCAAGGACAAAGGAGGAAAGTTATGCGTGGAGTCAGAGAAAATGGGTGAGATTCTAAACGAGTACTTTGCATCGGTATTCACCGAGGAGAGGGACATGACGGATGTTGAGGTTGGGGACAGATGTTTAATTACTCTAGGTCAAGTCGGCATAAGGAGGGAGGAAGTGTTGGGTATTCTAAAAGGCATTAAGGTGGACAAGTCCCCAGGTCCGGATGGGATCTATCCCAGGTTACTGAGGGAAGCAAGAGAGGAAATAGCTGGGGCCTTAACAGATATCTTTGCAGCATCCTTAAACACGGGTGAGGTCCCGGAGGACTGGAGAATTGCTAATGTTGTCCCCTTGTTTAAGAAGGGTAGCAGGGATAATCCAGGTAATTATAGGCCGGTGAGCCTGACGTCAGTGGTAGGGAAGCTGCTGGAGAAGATACTGAGGGATAGGATCTATTCCCATTTGGAAGAAAATGGGCTTATCAGTGATAGGCAACATGGTTTTGTGCAGGGAAGGTCATGTCTTACCAACTTAATAGAATTCTTTGAGGAAGTGACAAAGTTGATTGATGAGGGAAGGGCTGTAGATGTCATATACATGGACTTCAGTAAGGCATTTGATAAGGTTCCCCATGGTAGGCTGATGGAGAAAATGAAGTCACATGGGGTCCAGGGTGTACTAGCTAGATGGATAAAGAACTGGCTGGGCAACAGGAGACAGAGAGTAGCAGTGGAAGGGAGTTTCTCAAAATGGAGACGTGTGACCAGTGGTGTTCCACAGGGATCCGTGCTGGGACCACTGTTGTTTGTGATATACATAAATGATTTGGAGGAAAGTATAGGTGGTCTGATTAGCAAGTTTGCAGACGACACTAAGATCGGTGGAGTAGCAGATAGTGAAGGGGACTGTCAGAGAATACAGCAGAATATAGATAGATAGGAGAGTTGGGCAGAGAAATGGCAGATGGAGTTCAATCAGGGTAAATGCGAGGTGATGCATTTTGGAAGATCCAATTCAAGAGTGAACTATACAGTAAATGGAAAAGTCCCGGGGAAAATTGATGTACAGAGAGATTTGGGTGTTCAGGTCCATTGTTCCCTGAAGGTGGCAACGCAGGTAAATAGAGTGGTCAAGAAGGCATACGGCATGCTTTCCTTCATCGGACGGGGTATTGAGTACAAGAGTTGGCAGGTCATGTTACAGTTGTATAGGACTTTGGTTCGGCCACATTTGGAATACTGCGTGCAGTTCTGGTCGCCACATTACCAAAAGGATGTGGATGCTTTGGAGAGGGTGCAGAGGAGGTTCACCAGGATGTTGCCTGGTATGGAGGGCGCTAGCTATGAAGAGAGGTTGAGTAGATTAGGATTATTTTCATTAGAAAGACGGAGGTTGAGGGGGGACCTGATTGAGGTGTACAAAATCATGAGAGGTATAGACAGGGTGGATAGCAAGAAGCTTTTTCCCAGAGTGGGGGATTCAAATACTAGGGGTCACGAGTTCAAAGTGAGAGGGGAAAAGTTTAGGGGGGATATGCGTGGAAAGTTCTTTACGCAGAGAGTGGTGGGTGCCTGGAACGCGTTGCCAGCGGAGGTGGTAGACGCGGGCACGATAGCATCTTTTAAGATGTATCTAGACAGATACATGAATGGGCAGGAAGCAAAGAGATACAGACCCTTAGAAAATAGGCGACATGTTTTAGGTAGAGGATCTGGATCGGCGCAGGCTTGGAGGGCCGAAGGGCCTGTTCCTGTGCTGTAATTTTCTTTGTTCTTTGTTCTTTGTTCTTTGATGTCGTTGAGGGTGTGGTTCTTCAGAGACCACACACTGTTACCATGTCGAAGATGGAGCACTTGAAAGTCCAAGAATCTTCAGAAACCATTCACGTTATTGCTTTTGTGCAGTAATACGGTACCAAACAATCTTAAGTTGACTGGTTATAAAACAATGGGTTCTTTATTTGTAGAGTAACACATTTACAAGAGAGCGCTATCTTACATGTGTGATTAGGTGTCTTGCTCAACTTCAATCAGCTGATCACATGCTGAATTACATCACTTCTGTGATGCTGTGTGGAGTACTTACATTGTTCAAGTGATATCACAACACTATCCTGGGAAAGTCTTTGATCATTTTAAAGGCCTCAATTAGATTGTCCTTCAACCTTCTAAACTCAGGGGAATATAAGCCAAGTTAATGCAACCTGTCCTCATAATTGAACCCAGGTTGACTAACTTTCTGGTAATCACTGTCTGAGCTTGCATGTCAAATTGGACAATTGGCAAGATGGTTGAATACCACCTGAACAGGGGAAATTGTCTTTTAGCCTGGACTATACAAAGGCTGAATTGCAGGAGACATGCCATATGACTTCCTGTTGACATACTTACTTCCTCCTGGTACACTTTTGCAGTTGCACTGTGGACGTAACAATTCAGATGTAATCCTTTGTTCATTGTCTGAAAGTAAAACAACAGCAACTCACAATTAAAATAGGAAACTAGGGGCCAAAGAAATGAAATAAAACTTCTCATGAGAAATTGCTAAGGAAACTTCTGAATGATCAGTCGGGATTACCTGTCTACAGAAAAAGTGAACCAATTGAATCACTCAAAACACTTCCTGAAAAATTTTCATTCACCATTCTTTTCAGTAATTGAAATTTCTAATGTCCAAATTAAGGATTTCAATAATATTTTAAAAAATCAAAAGAAAAAATAAATATTTCACACCATGATTAAACATATCAATTGTAATGTCTTTTGTCTCTTTTAATACCTTCAATAAATGTTTTCACTTCGAGGCCTAAACCTCGCTGAGAAACCTTGGCTTGGCCTTAATATTACTGCTTCTGACAGTTGAAGGAAAACCCTGCAAACTGAGCATATGCAGTGTTTACAAATGCCCAAGATTTGTCAGTATCATTTAACTAATTTAATTATAGAATGCTTTTCTCCCCATGTATCGTAGTATCTCAATTGTTGTTTCTCAAAATTAGCTGCACAATAGTTAGATGATGAATCTCAAAAGCTTTGTTCAGGTCCAGTTGATTTAGAGTTTTAAAGCAAAAAATCTGTCTGTGTGTTTGAGTTAGAAAGCAAAATTCATGACAGATTGTACTTATCATTCACCTGTTGTATATTTAGCTTACTTTCAAGTTATTAGTATACTCCAAACTTCAGAAAGGATATTCAGCTGAAGGAGAAAGACAGGCACAGAGAAACAATGAGTTGAATTTTTAAAGCAAACCGAAATATTCTAATTATCACCTGCAATTCACCCACAGGTATCCATTATATATATAAAAAAAAACTAAACTTCTTGATCAGATTTCAGCCTGTATTTCACTTCCCAACATCCATTACTCTATATATAAACCAACTGAACCCCTCGATTAGATTCCAGCCTGTAACTCACTCCTCGGTGTCTGGTATTCATTAGTTAACCATCCAAACCTCTCAATTAGATTTCATCCTTTAGCTCACCCTCAGGTATCCATTATTCTGTATATAAAGAGATTTAATTCCCTGAATCTGATGTACACCTGAACATGAGTCCCAGAGGCAAAAGGACAATGCTGCCTGCTATTGCTGTACCAATGTATTTTAATGGAGTGGGAGATTTATGATCAGGTAAGAGTGAAAGAAGTTGTATTTATGGAGCACGTATTCATGGCCTCAGGATGTCCCTTGAAAGCTAATTATTTGCTTTTGAAATATAGTAACACTTGTTCAGTATGCAAATGTGGCAGCCAATTTGCATACAGCAAGGTGCCACACATATTTGACTAGATAATCCATTTTGGTTGAGGGTTAAATGTTGGTCAGGATATCAGGAGAACTCCTGCGTCATGGGATCTTTTACATCCACCTAAGCAGGCAGATGGAGCCTTGGTTTAATGTCTCACCTGAAAGGCAGCATCTTTAACAGTGCAGCACTCCCTCAGCACTGTACTGAAGTGTCAGCCTGGATTATATGCTCAAGTCTCTGAAGTGGGACTTGCACTATGGGAACGGTCGCTGTAGGGGTTACACGGGGAGACGGTGGCTGTAGTGGTAATATCACTGGACTAGTAATCCAGAGGTCCAGACTAATGCCCTGGGACCACGGGTTCAAATCCCACCGCAGTATATAGTTAACTAATAAAAAGAAAAATCTGGAACTGAAAGCTAGTCTCAGTAATGGTGCCATGAGACTATCATTGATTGCTGTAAAAACCTATCTGTTCGCTAATGTACTTTAGGGAAGGAAATCTGCCGTCCTTACCTGGTATGGCCTACATGTGACTCCTGACCCACAGCAATGTGGTTGACCCTTAACTGTCCCCTAAAATGGCCTGGCAAGCCATTCGATTGTCAATGGCAATTAGGGACGGGTAACAAATGTTGGCCTTGCCAGCAATACCCACATCCCATAGGAGAATATGTTACTGGGAGTTTAAATCCCACTGTGGCAGGTTGCGAATTCTAATTCACAGAATGGTTACAGCACAGAAGGAGGCCATTTGGCCCTTCATGTCCTTGCTGGCACTCTGCAAGAGCAACTCAGCTAGTCCTGCTCTTCCCCCTAGCCCTGCAAATTTTTTCCCTTCAGGTGCTTATCCAATTCCCTTTTGAAAGTCACGATAGAATCATAGAACTCAGGTCATCAGGAAACAAATCTGGAACTAAAAAGCTGATATCTGTCAAAGTGGCCACGAAGCTGTCGGATTGTTTTAAAAACCCAGCTGGTTCACTAATGTCCTTTAGGGAAGTAAATCTGCCGTCCTTACCCAATCCCAATGTGGTTGACGCTTAGCTGCCCCTTTGAAGTGGGTTGGCAAGACACTCAGTTGCATTAAACCATTACAATGGTTCAAGATGAAAGCCCACCACTCTATAAACCTCCCTGCATCTCCATCTCTATGTCCCCCTTTAAGATGCTCCTTAAAACCAATCTCCTTGACCAATCTTTCAGTCACCTATCTTAATAGCTCCTTATGTGGCTCGGTCGTCACTAGTGATGAACAATAATGTGCCAGCCTTGTCAGTGATGGCCACATTCTGGGAACAAATTTTTAAAGAAATAACTATGACCTTCTGACTGAGGGGGAAAATGTGTCGACAATGTGGCAGGTTGAGACGTACAAAATCAGAGCCGGGCCATTCAGGAGAGAAGTTAGGAAAGACTTGTTCATGCGAAGGGACCTCTCTCACAAAAAGCAATAGATGCAAGCTCAATTAATAATTAAGTCTGAAATTAATGGTTTTTTGCTCCTCAAGAGTATAAAAGGATATGGAGCCAAGGCAGATGGATGGAGTTTTGATACAAATCAGCTGAGACGCACAAAGATCAGAATTGGAGGAGGGCAGAGATCTCGGAGGTTTGTGGGGCTGGAGGAGGTTATAAACATAGGGAGGGGGTGAGAATTTTAAAATTGAGGCACTGATCTACCAGCATCCAATGTAGCGAACACAGAGAATGATGGGTGAACGGGACTTGACGTGAATAAGGATTTATGGAGCGTGGAAGATGGGAGGCCAGTCAGGAGAACATTGGAATAGTCAAGTCCGGAGATAACAAAGGCATGGATGGAGGTTTCAGCAAGAGATGAGCTGAGGCAGGTGTGGGGAGATGGACAATTCCGATTTTCCAATCTGGTAGCCATGACTACAGGAATGTTCACATGAATAATTTTCGGAGTGTTGCTGGGAGCTTTGCCTGCCAGATGCAGGTATCAGGAAATATCAGGCAACATGCCCACAGTATTCTGATAAACACTGCCAGTGAGTGAGAATCCACTTCGGAAGTGAGCTTGGAACATGGGTTCTGTCATCTTTTCAGGTGTGCAGTTCTGCAGGTTGGTGTGTCAGTGTGACTGGGAAAAAGGAGGACTAATTTTACATTAATTTTCACAATCTGCTTTGAGTCTTCTTGCCAGTGAAGGCATAATTGATGAAAGCTGACAGAAACAAGCTAGTTAATCAGTGCAAGGAGGCTGATTGAGCTGGAGGATTAGATTAAACTGCAGCTGAAAGTTCTACAGCTATGAGACGATTGGAGGGAGATGGAGAGGAAGGGATGAGTCGATGATATATGTGGGTTTGCAAATGAATTCCAACTCCAGTGGGTCATTAATCAGCCGCGTGATGAGTTCAGGTGTCTCTGGGCTGATTAGCTTCATCCTCTTCTCGTGAGAAGGGATTGAAAATGAAAGGAGAAATCACCCTCCATTTTTCACAATCTTTGACAGTCAGGGTGACAGATAATTGGAGGATTGAGGCAGGAACTAGGTCATTGACATAGTGTGTTGCTGCTGCATGGCACAGTGGGCTAAGAAATGAATGGTCACACTATTGAACAAATCCCACCAGGCATTAATGCTGTATCCCATTACAGTCGTAATCTTGCTTGGTTGCATTAGTGCAACATAATGGTTGCTTAGTGTTCCTGGCAGTGGACTAACAGGTCAGAAGACATGAAGGACAAAATTGTCTTTGCCAGTTGAGCGAAACAGGGGTTTCGGTGAATCGAGAGCTCGTTTTACGCCATGCTCGATTTTATTTTCTGCTAAAATCAACCAGGGTAATTTTGGCGTTGCACATTGGTGTAATAAAATGGGCAACAGTGAATTGGTAGCTCATAGAAATAATAGGAGGAATCAAAGAACAAACAAAGAACAAAGAACAGTACAGCACAGGAACAGGCCATTCGGCCCTCCACGCCTGCTCCGATCTTGATGCCTGCCTAAACTAACACCTTCTGCACTTCCGGGGCCCATATCCCTCTATTCCCTTCCTATTCAAGAATCATAGAAAGTTTTTTCCACAGAAAGAGGCCACTTGGCCCATCGTATCTGCGCCAGCAGAAAAGAAAAGAGCTACCCAACCTAATCCCACTTTCCAGCATTTGGCCCGTAGCCCTGCAGGTTACGGCACCTCCGGTGCACATCCAGGCACCTTTTAAATGAGATGAGGTTTTCTGCCTCTACCACTCTTTCAGGCAATGAGTTCCAGACCTCACCACCCTGTGGGTGAAAAAATCTTTCCTCATCTGCCCTCTCATTCTTCTACCACTTTAAATCTATGCCCCCTTGTCACTGACCTCTCTGCTAAGGTAAGTAGGTCCTTCCCAGCCACTCTATCCAGGCCCCTCACAAATTTGTACATCTCAATCACGTCTCTCCTCAGCCTCTTCTGTCCCAAGGAGAACAACCCCAGCCGATCCAATCTTTCCTCATTGTTCTCTCCCAATTATCATAAGA
Organism: Heterodontus francisci; assembly: GCF_036365525.1. Lineage (NCBI taxonomy): Eukaryota > Metazoa > Chordata > Chondrichthyes > Heterodontiformes > Heterodontidae > Heterodontus > Heterodontus francisci. The sequence continues at coordinate 13,004,432 of NC_090377.1, read as the reverse complement.
AAGAAGGACTTGCATTTCTATAGCACCTTTCACTACCACAGGACGTCCCAAAGCGCTTTACAGCCAATGAAGTACTTTTGAAGTGTGGTCACTTTTGCAATGTAGGAAAAGTGGTAGCTAATTTATACAGCAAGATCCCACAAACAGCAGTGAGATAGATGGCTGTTTTCATGATATTGGTTGAGAGATCAAAAGCAGCCAGGACACCAAGGAGAACTCCGCTGCTCTTCCTCAAATAGTAATATGAGACCAGAAGCAGCAGGCAGGTCTTTAACATCACATTTGAAAGACAGCACCTTTGACAGTGCAGCACTCCCTCAGTTCTGCAGTAGCAACGTGCTCAAAACTCCAGAGTGGGACATGAACCTTCTGACTCAGAGATAAGAGTGCTGCCATTAAACCATGGCTGACCCCTATATGTTGGTAAAAAGGCTGCAAAAAGCATGAAAATAAGGAGTCGGGGAAGGAAAATACAGGTCAACTGATCAAATCAAAGCCCACAGAGTTTCAGACTTGAACTGAGCCCAAAACCCTGACCGTGTTGCAAGCTGCTTTCCGTAGGATGACCAACTCCAACCCACAAAGCAGCATATCTTAAAGATGTGACTTTGTTGAGAAATGCATTATCACAAGTCAGGTGTAAACGGCCAGGTCATCCAGTCAAGGTTTTTGTGGTCGGGGGTCAGAGGTCAACAAGAGCCTGGATTATGTACAAGAGATAAGGCACATTGTATACATGTTCTGCACACACCTGGGAGGGTGTTGTTTATCACTGTCAGCTGTGTGTATGCAGAAGTGTTTCACACTTTACAATGGACCAATTGTCAATTAATACTTGAGATGGCTGATGTCCCATTATTCTGGGTCCTTGCCACACATATGACATTCACCTTGTAGACCTAATATATATTCAGCGCAAAGTGATCACAAATGAACTCTGCATTCAAACCGGGAAGTTTAAACTCAAGTGTTGCCCTCTTCACCACTGTCAGTTCCCAGAGCATCACTTTACTAATTGCACTAATATTCTGCCTGTACTTCAATACTAATTTGGTGGCAATTGCATTGTAGTTAAGATGCTGAATCTCATTTGTTCCTCAGCTTAATTCTTGTCAGAAATGTAAGGACATAAGAAATAAGAGCTGGAGTTGGCCATTTTGCCCTTCGAAACCGTTCCTCCATTCAATATGAGCAGGGCTGATCATTTACCTCAACTCCACCTTCCCGCAGTATCCCCATACCTTCAATACCCTTAGGGCCCAAAAATCTATTAACCTCTTGTCTTGAATATACTCAATGACTAAGCATCCACAGCTCTCTGGGGTGGAGATTCTCCTCAGTTCAGTCCTAAATGTGACTTGTGACCCCGTGCTCTAGATTTCCCAGGCAGGGGCAAACATTTTCTCAGCAGCAACCCTGTCAATTCACTTAAGTATTTTATATGTTTTAATTAGATCATCTCTTATTCTTCTAAACTCCAGGGAATATAATCCTGGTTTACTCAATCTCTCCTCATCGGACAATCCCCTCATCCCAAGAACCAGTTTATCGAACCTTTGTTGCACTCCCTCTCGGGCAAGTACGTCCTTCCTTAGGTAAGGAAACCAAAACTGCACATAGTACTCCAGGTGTGGCTTCACCACTGCCCCGTATAATTGTAATAAGATGTCTTTACTCTTATACTCCAATAGTCCTGCACCTGCATGGCATGTGTTGTGGTGACATCGGAAGATTCCATCCCTTGCACCTCTGGAACTTGCAGTCAGGCAGTGTCCTAACACCAGCTGTCTGATTAAAATAAACGCTGTAAATTGTAGAATCAGAGAGATTTACAACCCAGAATGAGGCCATTTGGCCCGTTATGTCTGTATTGCCAAAAAAGAGCAATCCAGTCTAATCCCACTTTCCAGCTCTTGGTCCGTAGCCCATGAAGGTGCTATGTAATGCAAGTTCTTGCATTTTTGCTTTTTAAACAACTTTGGTGTCTCAGGCAGATTTGACATCCCTGGGAGATTGGGCCTGAGTCTGCTGATAATCAGCCCCCTCTTAAAACTCCCGCCAGATGCTTAGTCATTCTGCTCCTTGGATACAGGCCTTTGAAGCAACGACAATGGTCACTGAAAGGTGCAGGAATCTGAATTCTGTCGTGTTTCATTGATCCAGTGGGAAAATGAGAAGGTTCAAGCTGCTGATTCCCAAGGTACAAGCCAGAACAATCGACCTGCGGCCAGGCAGTGAAAAATGACACAAGACAAGCCAAGGACACAGGGAGTAGTTTAACGTAACAGTATCCATTGTCTACTGTGACTCGATAACATCAATAATTTACTTTCCCATGACAGAATCCAGGCATCTATCGAAAAGCAAATTCTACTTTCTGGAAAAATAATCCTTTAAATGTACAACTTATAGGTTTGTCAGAATAGAAAATGTCAATTGACTGCTGTGATCTGGGTGGTGTACGTTCTTTTCTGCTACCCATACATATAAAATTGTCATTTTTATCATAAATTCTGCTCAGTGTGTTGCACCCATGAAAAATTATCCCCGTATTTTAGAGTTATTAGGATCATAGGAACTACTGGAGGAGGCCATTCAGCCTCTCAAGCCTGTCCACCATTCAAATAAATCATGGCTGATCTGTACCTCAAAACTATTTAACCACCTTGATTCCATAGCCCTTAATACTCTTACTGAACACAAATCTATCAACCTCAGTTTCACATTTTTCAATTGTCCCACCATCCATAGCCTTTTGGGGGAAGAGAGTTCCAGATTTCCACTACCCTTTGTGTGAAGAAGTGCTTCCTGACGTCACCCTTGAACAGCCTATTTTAATTTTAAGGTTATGCCCTCTTTTTTCTGGACTCCCCCACTGGAGGAAATAGTTTCTCTCTATTGACCCTATCAGCTCCTTTTATCATTTTGAACACCTTGATTAGATCATTCATTAATTTTCCAGAGAATACAAGCCTAGTCTATGCAACCTTGATTGGCACCTATCCACCACCTTAAATATTCACTTCCTCCACCACCGACGCACAGTGGCAGCAGTGTGTACCAGCGACAAAATTCACTGCAGCAACTCGCCAAGCCTCCTTCAACAGCATGTTCTAAACCCATGACCTCTACCACCTAGAAGGACAAGGGCAGCAGACGCATGGGAACACCACCACCTGCAAGTCCCCCTCCAAGTCACACACCATCCTGACTTGGAACTATATCGCCGTTCCTTCACTGTCGCTGGGTCAAAATCCTGGAACTCCCTTCCTAACAGCACTGTGGGTGTATCTACCCCACATGGACTGCAGTGGTTCAAGAAGGCAGCTCACCACCACCTTCTCAAGGGCAGTTAGGGATGGGCAATAAATGCTTGTCTAGCCAGTGACATTCACATCACATGAAAGAATTTTAAAAAACTTATCCTCATAATTTGACCCTTTAAGTTGTGGTATCATTCTGCATTTATATTGTGCCTTTCAAGGCCTCAGGAAATCAAACATTTTGCAGCCAAAGAGGTTATTTTGAAACTTATTTGCTGTTGTAATGTAGGGAGCAAGTCCCTTAAGACTGAGGGAGATCACCTTTTGGATGATGCCGCCACAGCAGGCTTTGGGAGTAAGGGGCTATGTGAATATGGGGCTTGGTTGTGGTCAGCGCTTTGTCACTGGGTACATTGTACAGATAGAATAGAAGCTCCTGTGGGTTATTAGGGTGCCTCCCATGTTGGGTCCCCACGCACAACAACAACTTATATTTATATAGCACCTTTAATGTAGCAAAAAGTCCCAAGGGTGTTTCACAGGAGCATTGGCAACGAAATTTGGCACCAGCCACATAAGCAGACATTAGGGCAGATGACCAAAGTGGTCAATGAGGTATCTTTTAAAGAATGTCTTAAAGGAGGAGAAAGAAGTAGAGAGGCAAAGAGAATTAGAGAGGAATTTCAGAGCATAGGGCCCAGACAGCTGAAGGCATGGTCACCAATGTGATTTAAATTGATAATGCGCAAGAGGCCAGAATTGAAGGAGTGCAGAGATTACAGAAGGGACGAGGCCACGGATCGTTTTGTAAACAAGGATGCGCGTTTTAAAATCGGGACACTGCTGGACCATGAGCCAATGTTGGCCAGGGGTGATGGGTGAACAGGACTTGGTGCGAGTTAGAATTCAGGCAACAGAGTTTTGGGTGAGCTCAAGTTTAAGTAGGGTGCAAGTTGGGAGAGGGATTAGGACAGCATTAGAATAGTCAAGTCTATTGAAGTATTTACACATTCACTCATTACCCTGTTGCACCTTGCCCCACCCCTCCTCTGCCTTGGCATCTGTTGCAATCTGTGTTACGGTGTAAACCTTCCCACACATTTCCTTTTACAAGCTCAGCTATTGCGTCACTCACATTAAGTTCCCCCACTCTGAACACGTTATCACTTAATCCAGTGCTAATAAAGTCTGCAGTGTTCTTTTAACTGAATCAGTTAGAAAACATAAAAAATGATTGCCCATTAAAGACCTAATTGAGGCAGGGCTGATCTTGTTAATTAGATTTTTTTCAATAATTAGTCATTTTTAAGCACTTTAACTTGTCACTAATCATTTTCAATGTCACTTGCTTATTTATTCTGCCTCCTGCCTGCTGGACATTCCCAGGCTTGAACACAGATAAGGGCTCTGTGTATCAGTCAGCTGAATTTGTTTTAGACCAAAGGATGCAAATTATTTTAACCCCTTAGGACTGATGCTCAGTCCGCTCCCAGCATTCTGCAATCAGGTTGAATTGTGTTTCATTTTTCAATGTTTTATGTAGTGCACTTTCTCAGTGAGTTAAGTGCAGGTTGGAGATAGGTAAGAAAAGCTTGCATTTATATAGAGCCTTTCATGTCCTCAGAGGATGACTTGTGGATAATACAGGAAAAATAGAACTTGTCTAGTACAGCACCTTTCAAAACCCCACAACAAGCTCCCACAAACAGCAATGTGATATTGAACAGATCATCTGTCTTTTAGTGATGTTAATCGATGGATAAAAGTTGGCCAGGACATCAGAGAGAATTCCCTGTTCTTTTTCAAGTAGGGCAGACGGATCCTTAAGTTAACGTCTCATTCAAAAGACACCACCTCCAACAGTGCAGTGCTCCCTCTGTACTGCACAGGGAGCGTCACCCTAGTTTTTTTTAGGCATTCCCAGCTTGTGGGTGATGCTGAAAAGGCCAGCATTTATTACCAATGCTTCCACAGTACGGACTGCGACACCGACCACTCCCTGGTGTGCAGCAAGGTTAGACTCAAACCAAAGAAGCTGCATCACTCCAAGCAGAAGAGCCACCCGCACATCAACACGGGCAGAATTTCTTATCCACGGCTGTTACAAAAAATTCAAAATTCACTTGAAAAAGCCCTTCAAAACACTCCCACAGGGGATGCAGAGACCAAGTGGGCCCACATCAGAGACGCATTCTATGAGTCAGCTATGACCACCTATGGCAAACGCGTGAAGCGGAATGCAGACTGGTTTCAATCTCACTTTGAAGAGCTGGAACCTGTCATAGCCGCTAAGCGCATTGCACTGTTGAACTACAAGAAAGCCCCCAGCGAGTTAACATCCGTAGCACTTAAAACAGCCAGAAGCGCTGCACAAAGAACAGCCAGGTGCTGCGCAAATGACTACTGGCAACACCTATGCAGTCATATTCAGCTGGCCTCTGACACCGGAAACATCAGAGGAATGTATGATGGCGTTAAGAGAGCTTTTGGGCCAACCATCAAGAAGATCACCCCCCTCAAATCTAAATCAGGGGACACAATCACTGACCAATGCAAGCAAATGGACTGCTGGGTTGAGCACTACCTAGAACTGTACTCCAGGGAGAATGTTGTCACTGAGACCTCCCTCAATGCAGCCCAGCCTCTGCCTGTCATGGATGAGCTGGATGTACAGCCAACAAAATCGGAACTCAGTGATGCCATTGATTCTCTATCCAGCGGAAAAGCCCCTGGGAAGGACGGCATTACCCCTGAAATAATTAAGAGTGCCAAGCCTGCTATACTCTCAACACTACATGAACTGCTTTGCCTGTGCTGGGACGAGGGAGCAGTACCACAGGACATGCGCGATGCCAATATCATCACCCTCTATAAAAACAAAGGTGACCGCGGTGACTGCAACAACTACCGTGGAATCTCCCTGCTCAGCATAGTGGGGAAAGTCTTCACTCGAGTCGCTTTAAACAGGTTCCAGAAGCTGGCCGAGCGTGTCTACCCTGAGGCACAGTGTGGCTTTCGAGCAGAGAGATCGACCATTGACATGCTGTTCTCCCTTCGTCAGCTACAGGCGAAATGCCGCGAACAACAGATGCCCCTCTACGTTGCTTTCATTGATCTCACCAAAGCCTTTGACCTCGTCAGCAGACATGGTCTCTTCAGACTACTAGAAAAGATCGGATGTCCACCAAAGCTACTAAGTATCATCACCTCATTCCATGACAATATGAAAGGCACAATTCAGCATAGCGGCACCCTTTCCTATCCTGAGTGGCGTGAAACAGGGCTGTGTTCTCGCACCTACACTGTTTGGGATTTTCTTCTCCCTGCTGCTCTCACATGCGTTCAAGTCTTCAGAAGAAGGAATTTTCCTCCATGCAAGATCAGATGGCAGGTTGTTCAACCTTGCCCATCTAAGAGCGAAGACCAAAGTACAGAAAGTCCTCATCAGGGAACTTCTCTTTGCTGACGATGCTGCATTAACATCTCACACTGAAGAGTGTCTGCAGAGTCTCATCGACAGGTTTGCGGCTGCCTGCAATGAATTTGGCCTAACCATCAGCCTCAAGAAAACGAACATCATGGGACAGGTCGTCAGTAATGCTCCATCCATCAATATCGGTGACCACGCTCTGGAAGTGGTTCAAGAGTTCACCTACCTAGGCTCAACTATCACGAGTAACCTGTCTCTCGATGCAGAAATCAACAAGCACATGGCTTCTACTGCTATGTCCAGACTGGCCAAGAGAGTGTAGGAAAATGGCGCACTGACACGGAACACAAAAGTCCGCGTGAATCGAGCTTGTGTCTCTTCAGTACCTTGCTCTACGGCAGCGAGGCCTGGACAACGTATGTCAGCCAAGAGCGACGTCACAATTCATTCCATCTTCGCTGCCTCCGGAGAATCCTTGGCATCAGGTGGCAGGACCGTATCTCCAACACAGAAGTCCTCAAGGCGGCCAACAGCCCCAGCTTATACACCCTACTGAGTCAGCGGTGCTTGAGATGGCTTGACCATGTGAGCTGCATGGAAGATGGCAGGATCCCCAAGGAAACATTGTACAGCGAGCTCGCCACTGGTATCAGACCCACCGGCCGTCCATGTCTCCGCTTTAAAGACGTCTGCAAACGCGAAATGAAGTCCTGTGACATTGATCACAAGTCGTGGGAGTCAGTTGCCAGCGATCGCCAGAGCTGGCGGGCAACCATAAAGGCGGGGATAAAGTGTGGCAAGTGGAAGAGACTTAGCAGTTGGCAGGAAAAAAGACAGAAGCGCGAGGGAAGAGCCAACTGTATAACAGCCCCGACAACCAATTTTATCTGCAGCACCTGTGGAACAGTCTGTCACTCTAGAATTGGCCTTTAAAGCCACTCCAGGCGCTGCTCCACAAACCACTGACCACCCGAGACAAGGAGGCCAAGGAAGAAGATACAATTGAGGGATTTCAGAGGATAGTTAAGAGTCAATCATTTTACTGCAGGTCTGGAGTCACATATAGACCAGACAAGGATGGCAGATTTCCTTCCCAAAAGGGCATGAGTGAACCAAATGGGTTTTCATGACAGTCACATAATGCTACGATTACTGATGGTAGCTTTTTAATTCCAGATTTATTTAATCAACTGAATTGAAATTCCCCAGCTACTGTGGTGGGATGTGAACTCATGAACACTAAATCATTAATTCAGGTCACTGCCAATACTAATCTAGTAACATAACCACTATGCTACCATATCCCATATATTCAGTGCTCAAGCCTCTGGAATGAGACTTGAATCCACAAACCTCTGACTCAGAGTTGAGGGTCATATCTATATAACCACAGCATGATCAGTAGAAGAAGCATTGGATGGTCTGGATGGTTTTCCCTGTTCCATGCTTTCCGACGTTCGTATGTTCTTGACCTTGAAACCAAACCATCCATACTACTGATCATTATGTCACTAATCACAGAAACACAGAATCGTTACAGTGCAGAAGGAGGCCATTCAGCCCATCGTGTCGGTATTGGCTGTCCGGAAGAGTAATTCACTCAGTTCCATTCCCCTGCCTTCTCCCCATAACTCTGCACATTCTTCTTTTTCAAATAACTGTCTAATTCCCTTTTGAATGCTTCAATTGAACCTGCCTCCACCACACTCTCAGGCAGCGCATTTCAGACCTTAACCACTCGCTGCGTGAAAAAGTTTTTCCTCATGCCACTTTTGCTTCACCAAATAATTTAAATCTGTGCTCTCTCGTTCTTTGATCCTTTCACAAGTGGGAACAGTTTCTCTCTATCTACTCTGTCCAGACCCCTCATGATTTTCAATACCTCGATCAAATCACCTCTCAGCCTTCTCTTCTCCAAGGAAAACAGTCTTAACTTCTCCAATATAACTTGATAATTGAAGTTCTTCATCCCTGGAAGCATTCTTGTGAATCTTTTCTGTACTGTCTCCAATGCCCTCATGTTTTTCCTATAGCGCAGCGCCCAGAACTGGACGCAATACTCCAGCTGAGGCCAAAATAGTGTCTTATATAAGTTCAACATAACTCTATGCCCCTATTAATAAAGCCCAGGATACTGAATGCTTTATGAACTGCTCTCTCAAACTTGAATCAGTTGTTTTTCAGAAAATTTAAAGGAGGGATTTCTCAGTGCTGCTTTGTGTGCACTGAGTGCTGCTTTGTGTGCACAGAGTGTAAAGTGGGCGTTTGGTGAGTGAGGGAGTTTGGTGAAGGAGGTGCTCCTTTCTTTCTTTTTCTACCTTTTTCAGCCTCTAGTAGCTGTCTCTTTCTTCAGTACAGGGAAAGAAGCTGATAACAGATAAGTTATTCCACTTATTCTAATTGTAATAAATAGTTTTTAAAGTTAAAGTATGGCAGGTCAGCTCAGCCAAATGGAATGTACATCCAGTGGTATGTGAGAAGTCATAGATGCATCTCGTGTCCTAGACGAACACATCTGCAGGAAGTTTCACCGGCTACAGAAGCTTGAACTCCGGGTTTCAGAACTCGAGCGGCAGCTGGAGTCACGGTTGTGCATCCGCGAGGCGGAAGACTATGTGGATAGCATGTTTAGGGAGGTGGTCATACCGCAGGTGAGCAGCATGCAGGCAGAGAGGGAATGGGTGACTGCCAGGCAGTCTAAGAGAACCAGGCAGGCAGTGCAGGACTCCCCTGAGTCTATCTTGCTTGCTAATTGGTTTTCCATTTTGGATACTGGTGAGGGGCGATGGTTCCTCAGAGGAGTGCAGTCAGAGCAAAGTCCATGGCACCACAGAGGCACAGTTACACAAGAGGGGAGGAAGAAGAGTGGAAGAGCAATAGTGATAGGGTATTCGATAGTCAGGGGATCAACCAGGCGTTTCTGCGGCAGTAAATGTGACTCCAGGACGGTGTGTTGCCTCCCTGGTGCTGGGGTCAAGGATGTCACGGAACGGCTGCAGGACATCCTTCTGGGGGAGGGCGAACAGCCAGGGGTCATGGTCCATATTGGTACCAATGACATAGGTAGAGAGATGGATGAGGTCCTGAAAGCAGATTTTAGGGAATTAGGAAGGAAATTAGAAAGCAGGACCTCAACAGCAGTAATCTCAGGATTACTCCCAGTGCCACGTGCTAGTGAGCATAGGAATAGGAGGATTGATCGATTGAACATGTGGCTGGAGAATTGGTGTAGGAGGGAGGGCATCAGATTTCTGAGGCATTGGAACCAGTTCGGGGGCAGGTGGGACCTGTACAAGATGGATGGGCTACACCTTAACAGGATTGGAACTAACATCCTCGCAGGGAGATTTGCTAGTAGGGGATGGGAACCTGAGGGATAGCTCAAATTGGAAGGAAGTAAAGGTAACAGGAGGTAGAAAAGTAGCAAGTGACATTAGAAGGCAGGCGAAACAAAGGCGAGCATCAACTCGGCTTAGAATGCAGAATAATATCAAGAAGACAAGGTTAAGGGCATTCTACCTGAATGCATGCAGCATTCGTAACAAGGTAGATGATTTAATGGCATAAATTGAGGTGAATGGGCATGATCTAGTTGCCATTACAGGGTGATCAAGACTGGGAACTGAATATTCAAGGATATTTGACATTTAGGAAGGACAGGCAAAAAGGAAAAGGATATGGTGTTGCTCTGATAATAAGATTTGGGATCAGTACATTAGTAAGGGAGGATCTTAGATCGGAAGAACAAAATATGGAATCTGTTTGGGTGGAGCTAGGAAACAGCAAGGGGCAGCAAACATTGGTAGGAGTTGTTCGTAGTCCACAACAGTAGTGGTAGTGTGGGGCATGGTATTAATCAGGAGATTAGAGAAGCATGTAGCATGGGTAATACAGTAATCATGGGTGACTTCAATCTGCATATAGACTGGATAAACCAAATGAGCACTAATGCTGTGGAGAATGAGTTTCTGGAGTGTGTTAGGGATGGTTTTCTAGACCAGTATATTGAGGAACTGACTGGAGAACAGACCATTTTTGCTCTGGTATTATGTAAATAGAAAGGGTAATTAATAATCTTGTTGTAAAAGAAACTTTGGGGATGTGACCATAATAAGATAAAATTTTACATTATATTTGAAAGTGAGGTAGTTCAATCTGAAGCCAGGGTGTTAAATTTGAACAAAGAAAATTATGAAGGTATGAGGGGCAAATTGGCTGAGGTGGATTGGGAAAATACATTAAAAGGTATGACAGTACAAAGGCAATGGATAGTCTTTAAAGAAATATTACATAGTTTACAGCAACTGTACATTCCTTCAAGGCACAAAAACGCCAAAAGAAAAGGCAGTTAAGGATTGTATAAGATTAAAAGAAAAGGCCTATAAAGTTGTCAGAAATAGAAGTAAACCTACGGATTGGGAGGATTTTAGAATACAGCAAAGGAGGACCAAAAAACTGATAAAGAAAGGGAGAATAGAATATAAATTTTCGTCACATGAACATTGATTTTAAACTGTTACTGGAGTAAAGAAAGAATTTGCTTTAAAAAAAAACAGACCCTTGACTGGAAAGACATTTGTATATTTACAGACAGTGCTTAAAAGGGACAAAAGACCATTCCCTGACACATTCAATCCACAATGGACTTTTGATTACCAGACATTGAAGGTGGAGGAGCTAGTATTCCAGATTGACTGTAAAGATGGCCAAATACACAAATGGTCATGGTCACACCAGCTAGTGGTGACTAACCTGCTAGGCCACCCGAGTTTTTTGAATTTGAACTTGCCACAGAGTTTGGGCAGAAAGCTGTTTGCTCTTGGACTGAGAAGATCTGTCTCCTGTCTGCTCCCATCTCTTTCTCACTGAATCCACTGAAGGCACATGAACCCCAAGAGAGGGGGAAGCGGGAACAGGTTACTGAGTTGGATGATCAGCCATGATCATAATGAATGGCGGAGCAGACTTGACGGGCCGAATGACCTACTCCTGCTCCATTTTTCTATGTTTCTATGTTTCTACTTCCAAAAGCAGAGACAAATTAACAGCCAGTCTGGAAACAAGTCCAGAGACAGAAACAAATTTCAGAAAATGATAGGTAGAAATTACATTGGAAATACCACAGTCGTCTAAAATGCTGTTGAAAGGACAAAAGAAGAAAAACTTGTGCGTGTGTTTTGTGTGTGTGTGTGTGTGTAAGTCTATGTTGGTGTTCGGTCTCTTTGTGTGTTCAGAAATTGTTGAATGGTAAATGTGAATGTGTGTGAAGTGTCTGAGTGAAGTTGTATTAAATTGGTGTAAGTTAAAAGAAGAAGCTAGAAGAAGCTACAATAAAGAGGAGTGTTTAAGTTATTAGAAGCATTGCTTTCTAACTTGCTTTGTTTGGTGGTAGTGAAACTTATAGGGTGGGTCCAGGTTGTACAGATTCTGGACGACCCTGTTGGTGAGGCAGAACAGTAGATGCAGGAATCCACATGTAAAGACAGATAAATGAAAGCAGTCTGGCTCTTGGTGTATCAGGCTAAGTGTAAGCAGCAGGAGGAAAAGCGTAGACAGTCGGAGTTAGAATTGAGTAAATTAAGAAAAGAGAAGGAAGATAAGTGTGCCAGAGCTGACAGGACAAAGAGTCAATTACAGAAAGAAAGGGATAAACGAGAGGAGGAACGATCCAGACATATTGAAGAGACAGGTCAGTGGGCCTGGAAAGTGGAGTTCCTGAAGGCATATTGTGTAGACATATCAAGGGAAAGGGAAAAGAGGGAGGCAGACGAGAAATTGTTGAAGCAGAGGTGTAGTGAAGCTGAGCAGGAGCGAGATTTACTCAGCCCTACCAGAGGAAGGGAGAATGGCTCAAGGCACCTGGGATGAAATGAAGACTTGGGTAGCTTGGGCTATGGACTTTAGAAAAGGGGACGCGTATCAGCTAGTTCAGAATACTCATCAAAGAATGACTGTGAAAGGCATAACCTCTTGGAGTTTGTCTGCTTAGTGAGAATTTATGTTTTTCCTTTAGTTTCTAATTATAGTTGGTGCAAGAGATTTGAAGAAGGGAGAATTGGGATCATTGATGTAATTGATTTATTTCTGTTTCCCTTCCTTTTAACGCACATGCTACTCTTCTGTCCGTGGGTGTGTATGGATTTATTTATTTTATTTGGGCGCATGATGTTTGTGTGCTTGAACTTGTGATTTTCAGTGCAATTTTAAAACTAAGACATACTGGCACAAACTATTGGTAACTGCGGATGAAGCTCCAGTTTGTTTTCCAAATATAAAGATAAGTCCGGAGCCTTGTAGAAGTCCGGCAGAAACCCAATTTTAATCTTTCAAACTTTTGCACCAAGTTAAAGAAGCCGCAATTTAAATGTGGTTAAGTCGGGAACATCAGAACTTGGAAGTTATTCTAAAGGAGAGGGAAAAGTTGCCAGGAGTGGATCACGTGATTGTTAGGGTCCTACTTGCAAAACCAGGCTTAGCATCTCGCTGGCAAGGACCTTACGAGGTCCCGATGACCAGCAACACTTGTCCGTGTGGATGTGGAAGGGATGATAAACAGAGGCCTTGCCTGCCCTCTCTGGTGGATACAAAAGATCCTATGACATTATTTTGAACAAGAGCAAGGGAGTTCTCTCTGGTATCCTGGCCAATATTTATCCCTCAGCCAGCAGCACTACTGTTTCTCTCATTGCCATTTGTGGGAGCTTGCTATGCACAAATTGGCTGCCTCATTTTCTATGTTACAACAGTGACTATACTTCAAAAAAAAGTATTTAATTGGCTGTAAAACATTTTAAGGTTCTATATAAATTCTTTCTTATTATTACAGATTTATACTCCTGCTCCTATTTTGTTATAGAACCATAGATTCATAGAATGGTTACAACACAGAAGGAAGCTATTCGGCCCTTCATGTCCATGCTGGCTCTTTGCGAGAGTAACTCATCCAGTCTTACTCCCCCACCTTTTCCCTTTAGCACTGAAAATTATTTATTTTCAGATGATTATCCAATTCCCTTTTGAAAGCCACAATTGAATCTGCCTCCACCACACTCTCAGGCAGTACATTCCAGATCCTAACCACTCATTATGTAAAAACATTTTTCCTCATGTCGCTGTTGCTTCTTTTATCAATTACCTTAAATCGGTATCCTCTGGTTCTCGATCCTTCTGCAGTTTCTCCTTATCTGCTCTGTCCAGACCCCTCATGATTTTGAACACCTCTATCAAATATCATCTTAATCTTCTCTTATCCGAGGAGAACAGCCTCATCTCCAATCTATCCATGTAACTGAACTCCCTCATTTCTGCAACCATTCTCGTGAATCTTTTCTGCACCCTTTCTAATTCCTCCATATCCTTTATGGTGCCCAGAATTGGGCACAATACTCCAGTTGAGGCTGAACCAGTCATTTAAAGGTTTATCATAACTTACTTGCTTTTGTACTCATACTCTTTGTCCCATGTTCTTATGTAATTTCCACAATGAAGAGGAAAGATCAGGTGATGTTTAATGGGAAGCTGATCCCCATATTGCACTTTGTACTCCATTGCTGAAATTTAAAATGACACCCTTGAGCCAAAGTTAGAGACTGTTTCAAGTCAACTGTGAAACCACTCCTGAATCTCAGCAACAGCAAAAGATATTGGTGTAGTGAACCTGTGCAGGGTAGGGTCACAGTAATGGATGTGACTCATCTCATTTTAGTAATTCAGAAGATACTAGTAAACTATAATCTAGGTAATAAACACATAAAAATGATTGTTTATTCATTTGATGGTAGTTTTGGTTATTACCAATGAACTTAAACTTATAAGCTTATTGTTAAAAGGAGGATTGGAATCACATTCCTTCCTCGTGTTCTTCCTGAGAGGGGATGATGGCTACAGACCCACTGCTGAGAGAAGGGAAATGGAAATGGGTACAAAGAACAAAGAACAGTACAGCACAGGAACAGGCCATTCGGCCCTCCAAGCCTGCGCCGATCTTGATGCCTGCCCAAACTAAAACCTTCTGCACTTCCGGGGTCCATATCCATCTATTCCCATCCTATTCACGTATTTGTCAAGATGCCTCTTAAACGTCTCTATGGTACCTGCTTCCACCACCTCCCCCGGCAACAAGTTCCAGGCGCTCACCACCATCTGTGTAAAGAACTTGCCTCGCACATCCCCTCTAAACTTTGCCCCTCTCACCTTAAACCTATGTCCCCAAGTAACTGACTCTTCCATCCTGGGAAAAAGCTTCTGACTATCCACTCTGTCCATGCCGCTCATAACTTTGTAAACCTCTATCATGTCGCCCCTCCACCTCCGTCGTTCCAGTGAAAACAATCCGAGTTTATCCAACCTCTCCTCATAGCTAATGCCCTCCAGACCAGGCAACATCCTGGTAAACCTCTTCTGTACCCTCTCCAAAGCCTCCACTTCCTTCTGGTAGTGTGGCGACCAGGGTAACTGTAAACAAATCAGGGAGATGAGTAGGAATGAGCAGGCTGGGCCTCCTGACAGAAGTCTTTAAGATTATGAAAGAGTTTGATAGGGTAGATGTAGAGAAGATATTTCCACTTACTGGCGAGACCAAACTAGAGGCCATAACTTGCTTGGACCACACTTGGAATTTGTGCACAGTTCTGGTCACCATATTATAAAAAGGATATAGAGCACTGGAAAGCATGCAAATATATTTACACGGATCATAGTAGAGCTATGAGTTTATGCCTATCAGGATAGGATGAACAGGCTGGGTACTTACCTGGCAGGTGAGAGACCATGATCAGTGACCTTTGATCCTGTACCAGGTAAGTTTTGAGCAAAATGGCTGTAACCAATTCTAGAACTTCAGGCCAGGAAGTGGGTAAGACAGTTTGGATGGTGGTGAAGGATAATGTAGGAGGTGCACCTGTTGACCATACATTCTTCCTTAAGAAAATCCTTATTGATTGCTGTGGATTCCAAGCTGCAGATATCTTCTGCCTGCAGGAATTCCCCAGCAGTGGATATTTTGACGTGACATTCAAGAATGTGGCGGGATGCATCAAGTTCCTGCAGGTGTTCAAGGAGAAGGGAAACCAGGCGCCATTATCCATATTCACAGTGGAGCTGCTCTTCATGCTGCCATCGTAATGCGACCAGGTGGTGACAATCCACCTCTACAAGCCCCATGTTCCTGTCGTGGATGTACTCACCTTCCTTGCCAGGCATGGTGAGGTGGCCGGCAGCAGCACTGATGTCAAGGGTAAAAAGGAAAGCCACAAAGAGGAAGCCTCCAAAAAAGGAAAAGGTCACCACCCAAACCAATGGCAAGAGGAGGCTACCGTCTGAGACAGACTACGGCAGCTCCTCCTCATTGGACAAGGAAGGCCCGGAAAGACGGCACCTACAAAAGAAGCATCAGAACTCAAAGGAGCTGGAAGATAAAGCCCCCCAGCTCCGGGGCACTGGAAGCTGTGATGGGCCCGGCGCACCCCAAACCCAAAGCACCGAACCCGGCGCACCACAGCTCCAGAAGACCGACAGCAGCGAAGCATCTAGTGCACTCCAGCTCTGGGAAGCCGGGAGCAGTGATGTCTTTGAGGAGGAACAGAGGGAAAAGACACCATGAGCAGAGGATAGCCCAAGCATTGCTGCCTACAAGAACTGCCCCCCCCACCCCCCGATGTCACCCCAGTAGAACAAAAGCCCCATGAGTAACCAGGAGGGGTTTCTGAGCCCAACGAATATGAAACAGCTTATGCAGGAACATACCCAAGGACTGGGACTAGCAAGGACTTGGTGTGGTAAACAACACCCAACTTTAAAAGGGGTATAAAGATTGCTTCGATTAATGTGTGTAACATTAAATCCACTACGCGATGTGTTTCCACCTTGGACTACCTCGCCAAGGTCAAAGCCGACCTGCTGCTTCTAAGGAGTGTGGAATCCCGCACCTCAGCACCTACAGGCAATGGTCGCGATGGTGGTCCCACGGGCCATCGATCTGGTCAGGGGGTAATGATTCCTGTTCCTCCGGCCTGTGTATTCTGCTGCGGGGAAGCAACTTCACCATCTCCGAAGTTAAGGAGGTGGTGGGCGGTCGCCTCCCCGTAGCAGATGTAATGCACAACAATGCTCTGCTCTGGTTAATCAACGTGTACGTCCCAGTTCAATGCAACGTGCGGCTGACCGTCCTCCAGCAGCTCCCACTCCATGCCAGTCATTCTTGGCGGTGACGTCAACTGCATCATTAATCAGTGACGACAGCAAACTGGACGCTACGTCCAGATTCCTGATGGAAAGATGCCAAGCTGCCCAACGTCTTCAGTAAACCCGCAGATGGAGCGCAGCGTAGATACACCTGGTCAAGACCGGACGGGTCTGCCCGTTCCAGGATTGACTTCCTGTTTGTGTCCCGTGCTTTCACGGTCAGATCCACTGATGTCAAGCCAGTATTCTTCTCTGACCATTGCCTCTTACTGGCTGACTGTCACTTACAGGATGACGAGCGGGTTAGCAGGGGGACATGGAAACTGAATGTTACACTGCTAATCCCAGAGAACATTGAGGAACTCAAAAGAGATTACAAAGGTTGGAGAACCGTGAAACCCCTCTTTGAGTCTCCGGTTCACTGGTGGGAAACTATCAAGGCGAACATCAAGAGGTTCCTTATCTTCAAAGGTGTTCAGAGGGTGAGAGAGAGACAGAGGGAAATGTCCCAACTCCAGAAAAGAATGTAAAATCTGCTCTGGCTACAGTTGATGGGTGGTCAAGGTCAAGGAGGATCTCCAAGGGGTGAAGAGCCAGCAGGCCTCACTCTTTGCAACGGAGGCCTCCAGGATCAACTTCTGGTCCAGAGTCCGCTCCGTTGAGCAGGATGAGATGTGCTCGTGCTTCTTCTTCCAAAAGGTTACACAGAGAGAGAGCTCTGTGATCAGCAGCCTGAAGGAAGAGGATGGCTCGGTAACGTCTTCACACTCTGACATGCTAAGGATTAGCAAATTCTTTTATGCTGGGCTGTATGACGTGAAGCCCACGGACAGCACGGCCTCCCAGTCCTTCCTGTCATGTATCATGGAGGCCTGAGATGACAGCATGTGGGAGAGTCTGGACAAGCTGCTAACTCTACACGAGCTGACAAAGGCCGTCAGGTCCTTCGAGACGAGTAAAACTCCCGGAAGCGATGGCTTACCGGTTGAGTTGTGTTTGGGTCTGTGGGACTGGGTCGGCCCAGACCTGTGGGAAGTATACGAGAGTATGCTCATGGCTGGCAGCATGTCAGAATCCATGAGGAAAGGCATCATCACCCTCATCTACAAGCGGAAGGCGGAGAGGGCGGAAATCAGAAATTGGCGGCCCATCTCATTGATTAATGTAGACTACAAGATTCTGTCCAAGTCATCGTCAGTCAGGTCAAGTCTGCTCTGGAGTTGGTGACTCACCCTGACCAGATCTGTACTGTACCCGGCAGGAAGATCTCTGATAGTTTCGCGCTACTCAGGGATACGATCACCTATGTATGGGACAGGAGGGTGGACACCTGCCTCATCAGCTTGGACCAGAAGGCTTTTGACAGGATATCACGCACATACATGATGGTCATGCTCTCCAAAATGGGGCCTGGGGAGGGAATCCACAATTGGATCAAACTGCTCTACACAAACAACAGTAGCGCAGTCTCAATCAATGGGTGGGAAACTTTCTGATTCCCAAATAAATCTGGAGTCAGACAAGGCTGTCCTCTCTCCCCTGTCTTGTTTGTTTGCTGGATTGAACCTTTTGCTGGTCTATTAGGAAGGATGCGGGCATAAGAGTGATAATCTCAGGTAGTGGAGGCACTCAGGTAAAAGCCTCCCTGAACATGGATGACGTTGCCGTCTTCTACTCGGATCTGCTGTCCATTTGCAGACTGGTGAGCATCTGCGTCCAGTTCAAACTGGCCTCGGGAGCCAAAGTAAATCACGGCAAGAGCGAGGCCATGCTCTTTGGAAACTGGGCTGACCGATTCTTTGTTCCCTTCACTGTCAGGTTAGAGTACTGAAGGTGCTGGGGATATGGTTCGGAATGGCCGGGACCTGTGCCAAAACCTGGAAGGAGCAAGTAGCCAGGGTACACCATAAACTGAGCATGTTGGAGCTGCGTTCTCTCTCCATTGTGGGTACGAACCTGGTTATCAGGTGCGAAGTGCTCACGTTGTTGCTGTATGTGGGGCAGGTCTGGCCCATACCCCACTCCTGCGCCGTGGCGGTCCCCGAGCTATTTTCTGCTTTATCTGGAGATGCAACATGGACCGGGTCTGGAGGGACATGATGTTCAAACCTCTGGATAAAGGTGGAAAAAACGTACCCAACGTCACCCTCATCCTGATGACCACCTTAGTGTGTTTTAGAATTGGAATTAGAATATTACAGCGCAGTACAGGCCCTTCGGCCCTCGATGTTGCGCCGACCTGTGAAACCATCTGACCTACACTATTCCATTTTCATCCATATGTCTATCCAATGACCACTTAAATGCCCTTAAAGTTGGCGAGTCTACTACTGTTGCAGGCAGGGCGTTCCACGCCCCTACTACTCTCTGAGTAAAGAAACTACCTCTAACATCTGTCCTATATCTATCACCCCTCAACTTAAAGCTATGTCCCCTCGTGTTTGCCATCACCATCTGAGGAAAAAGACTCTCACTATCCACCCTATCTAACCCTCTGATTATCTTATATGTCTCTATTAAGTCACCTCTCCTCCTCCTTCTCTCCAACGAAAACAATCTCAAGTCCCTCAGCCTTTCCTCGTAAGACCTTCCCTCCATACCAGGCAACATCCTAGTAAATCTCCTCTGCACCCTTTCCAAAGCTTCCACATCCTTCCTATAATGCGGTGACCTGAACTGCATGCAATACTCCAGGTGCGGTCTCACCAGAGTTTTGTACAGCTGCAGCATGACCTCGTGGCTCCGAAACTCGATCCCCCTACTAATAAAAGCTAACACACCATATGCCTTCTTAACAGCCCTATTAACCTGGGTAGCAACCTTCAGGGATTTATGTACCTGGACACCAAGATCTCTCTGTTCATCTACACTACCAAGAATCTTCCCATTAGCCCAGTACTCTGCATTCCTGTTACTCCTTCCAAAGTGAATCACCTCGCACTTTTCCGCATTAAACTCCATTTGCCATCTCTCAGCCCAGCTCTGCAGCCTATCTATGTCCCTCTGTACCCTACAACATCCTTCGGCACTATCCACAACTCCACCGACCTTAGTGTCATCCGCAAATTTACTAACCCACCCTTCTACACCCTCTTCCAGGTCATTTATAAAAATGACAAACAGCAGTGGCCCCAAAACAGATCCTTGCGGTACACCACTAGTAACTAAACTCCAGGATGAACATTTGCCATCAACCACCACCCTCTGTCTTCTTTCAGCTAGCCAATTTCTGATCCAAAGCTCTAAATCACCTTCAACCCCATACCTCCGTATTTTCTGCAATAGCCTACCGTGGGGAACCTTATCAAACGCCTTACTGAAATCCATATACACCACATCCACTGCTTTACCCTCATCCACCTGTTTGGTCACCTTCTCGAAAAACTCAATAAGGTTTGTGAGGCACGACCTACCCTTCACAAAATCGTGCTGACTATCGCTAATTAACTTATTCTTTTCTGGATGATTATAAGTCCTGTCTCTTATAACCTTTTCCAACATTTTACCTACAACCGAAGTAAGGCTCACAGGTCTATAATTACCAGGGCTGTCTCTACTCCCCTTCTTGAACAAGGGGACAACATTTGCTATCCTCCAGTCTTCCGGCACTATTCCTGTCGACAATGACGACATAAAGATCAAGGACAAAGGCTCTGCAATCTCCTCCCTAGCTTCCCAGAGAATCCTCGGATAAATCCCATCTGGCCCAGGGGACTTATCTATTTTCACACTTTCCAAAATTGCTAACACCTCCTCCTTGTGAACCTCAATCCCATCTATCCTAGTAGCCTGAATCTCAGTATTCTCCTCGACAACATTTTCTTTCTCTACTGTAAATACTGACGCAAAATATTCATTTAACGCTTCCCCTATCTCCTCTGATTCCACACACAACTTCCCACTACTATCCTTGATTGGCCCTAATCTAACTCTAGTCATTCTTTTATTCCTGATATACCTATAGAAAGCCTTAGGGTTTTCCCTGATCCTATCCGCCAATGACTTCTCGTGTCCTCTCCTTGCTCTTCTTAGCTCTCCCTTTAGATCCTTCCTGGCTAGCTTGTAACTCTCAAGCGCCCTAACTGAGCCTTCACGTCTCATCCTAACATAAGCCTTCTTCTTCCTCTTGACAAGCGCTTCAACTTCTTTAGTAAACCACGGCTCCCTCACTCGACAACTTCCTCCCTGCCTGACAGGTACATACTTATCAAGGACACGCAGTAGCTGCTCCTTGAATAAGCTCCACATTTTGATTGTTCCCATCCCCTGCAGTTTCCTTCCCCATCCTACGCATCCTAAATCTTGCCTAATCGCATCATAATTTCCTTTCCCCCAGCTATAATTCTGTATCAAGCTGTGCGTAGAACCCCAGTACGTAAACACCAAATGTCACGACGTGCTGAGGTTCTATCTGTCTCCAGTGTTGCGAAGGATGGGTCTGGTCACATTGCCGCGGAACGCCCCATCCAGTTGGACCGTGCTGTACCACCTATCCTTAATGGAAAAGTTTGTGCAGAAAAACACCTTTGACCACAATCCATCAGGCAGTGGTCTGCATGAAATGTCCTCAAGGCCCTATGGGAAAAGTAGATGGTGGATCCTGTCGGATGGTTCCCCATGCAGATTGCCAAAGTCATGCCTCATCACCAGAACGTTCAAACAAGCACCAAGACGTAGCTTGGCTGGTGGTGAGAAGGGCCCTCCCGTCAGATCCTTCCTGCACACCTGGAATCTCACTGCCTCCGCACGCTGCCCTCGAGGTGGCTGTGGTGGGGAAGAGACGGTTGCCCACTTCCTTCTGGAATGTGTCTTTGCAAAGCAGGTGTGGAAAGAGATGCAGTGGTTTTTGTCGAGGTTCATCCCAAGCAGCTCTGTAACACAGGAGTCTGTGCTCCACGAGCTGTTCCCAGGGACGCAAACCGAGATAAACATCAACTGCTGCTGGAGGACCATCAATATAGTGAAAGACGCTCTTTGGTCTGCCCGAAACTTGCTGGTCTTCCAGTGCAAAAAGTTGTCCACGACCGAGTGTTGCAGACTGGCACATTCCAAGGTCCAGGACTACGTGCTGAGGGACGCACTAAAGCTTGGGGCAGCCGCCGCAAAGGCTCAATGGGGAAAGACCACTGTGTAAGGTCCTCCCGCTATAGTGAACCGAGGGGCTGGACCCATGGAAAACCCCTCGGGCTGTATACACCAAATATAGGTTTGCTGTAAAATGTACATTGTATGTCAAATGCAATGGAAGGGTTGTGAGGCAACTGACTCCCTTATTGAAGAAAACTGATTTCCTTTGCACTTTCTGGAATGTCAACTTTGTGCTGTTTTGAACTGTTTTGTAATGTATTTTTTTTTTACAGATTTTTATGAATAAAGTATATTTTTGGGGAAAAAATTAACAGGCTGGGTCTCCTTTCTCATGGAAAGAGAAGGCTGAGGGGTACCCTAAGAGGTATTTAATTATGAATTATTATTAATTATTAACAGATGCGGAGAGTGTTTCCACTTGTAGGGAAGAACAAAACTAGGGGCCATTAATATAAGATACTCACCAAGAAATCACATAGGAAATTCAGAAGAAAAGTCTTTACCCAGAGAGCGCTGAGAATGTGGAACTTGCTGCTAAAGGGAGTGGTTGAGGTGAATCGTATCGATGTACTTAAGGGGAGGCTAGATAAGAACATGAGGGAGAAGGGAATAGAAGGTTATGCTGATAAAGTTGGATGAGGAAGGATGTGAGGAGGCTCAAAATCGAGCATAAATGCCGGCATAAACTGGTCGGGCTGAATGGCCTGTTTCTGTGCTGCTGCATGTTCTATGCAATTCTATGTAATAAATCCAATTCAGGAGATTCTTTACCTAGAGAGTTTGTGAATGTGGAACTCACTACCGTAGGTTGAAGTGCATAGCATCGTTGCATTTAAGGGGAATCTAGATAAACACATAAGTGAGAAAGGAATAGACGGATGGTTGGCATCCTTCCATCTATGAAAGGTGACGGACACACAGCAAACAATCCATTGAGGTGGGGGTGTCTTCTTTTGGTGCACCTTTGCTGATGGCTGCGAAGGCCAATCCTTGAGAGGCAGGTTCTGCCACAACTGTTGCACCTGAAGCTACCAAGTGACACTTGGACGTTGGCGCCTGTTGACAAGCTGATGTAACAACTGGTTGTCATGGTAGTGCACATCAGTCCACAGGATGTGTCGCTATTTCCCTCTTTCGACAGCTAGTAACTCCCAAGTGCGATAGTCGACATTTAGGACTTCCATGTCATGTTTGCAAGCATCCTTGAAGCGGAGCTTTGAATGCCCGCTGGTTGTCTAACAAAAGGATATGTTAATGGGAATAGATGAAGGAAGGGGGTGTGAGGAAGCCTGTGTGGAGCGCAAAACACTTGTTGGGCCAAATGGCCTGTTCTGTGCTGCATTAATTTGTAATTAAATCAAAATTATTGTTCGAGGGGAGTTTTAATTACTAGCTCATTGATTAGGACAGAGAGTGTGTAAATGGAAAGAAAGGGAATGGAATTTCTAATGCCAGAGTCCTTCCTCAAACTTTATGATCATAAGTCTACAAAGGAAGATGTGCTGTTAAATCTAGTTATGAGCAATCAATTTGTCTAGAGTTGAGGTATGGATCAGACATGGTCTAATTGAAAGGCAGAGCAAGCTTGAGGGGCTGAATGGCCTGCTCCTTGAGCACAAATCCCTAGGCCGACACTCCAATGTCATACTCAGGAGTGCTGCCATCTTTCGGATAAGGTGTTAAACCAAGGCCACATCTGCTCTCTCTAGGTGAACGTAAAAGATTCCACGGCATTATTTTGAAAAACAGCAGAGGAGTTCTCCCCGGTGTGCTGGCCAATATTGATCCTTCAAATACCATCACTAAAACAGATCATCTGGTCATTATCACATTGCTGTTTTTGGGAGCTTGCTGTGTGCAAGTTGTCTCCCATGTTTCCTACATTACTACAGTAACTGGACTTTGAAACTACTTCATTTGGTGTAAAGCATTTTAGGACATTCTGAGGTTATGAAAGGCACCATCTAAATGTAATTTTCTTCTTTTCCCATTCATTATAGTCCTATGAAACAGATCAGGCAGATGAGTTAAATGCTGGTGTACACTTCAGGAATAGCGATCATAATTTGGTAAGTTTTAGGTACCAGCACAATGTGAAAATATTAGTATAAAATCAAGGACACCATTTTGGAGTAGGGCAGTTTTTAGAAAATTGAGGAGTGAGATAGCGGAGGCAAAGGAAAGACAAATTGACACACAGGATCTTAGATCAACAATTGAATATCTTCAAAAAGGAGATTGCAAATGTGCAAAACAAATATATAGTACTCGGGGCTAAATTCTGAGGATAGGTTGCATAGACTAGGCTTGGATTCGCTCAAGTATAGAAAATTAAGGAGTGATGTAATTGATATGTTTAAGATGATTAAAGGAGTTGATAAAGTAGCTGCAGGGAAAATATTTCTCTGGTGGAGGGAGTCCAGAACAAGGAGTGTAACTTTAAAATTAGAGCCAGGCCATTCTGGGATAACATCAGGAAGCACTTCTTCACACAAAGGTTAGTGGAAATCCGGAACTAACTCCCTGGAAAAAGCTTTTGAGGCTGGAAGTCAATTGAAAATTTCAAAACTGAGATTAATAGATTGTTAGCAAAGGGTATGGAACCAAAATTGGTAGACGGAGTTAAGATAAAGATCAGCCATGATCTCACTGAATGGTGGAATGGACTCGAGGGGCTGAATAGCCTCCTACTGTATCTATAAAAAGGGAATGCAGTGGACAGGTAAAGAGGTTTGAAACAAAGTAAAATTGAGTAACAGGGTAGGTGAGGCCTTTTATGTTAAAATAAAAGAGGATGCAAGAAAATAAGGAAAGAGGTTAAGAAACGGAGAAGGTAAACATGGAGTATGAGGAAAGAATGTGACAAATATTAAAAGAATAGTATTCTATAAATAAATCAGTATCAACAGAATGATTAAGCATGAAGTGGGGTCCTGAGAGGATCCTGAATTGGTAGAGAATAGTAGAGAATAAGCAGTGAGAACCATTAATGGTTTCTGAGAGCTGAGCACTAGCACCTGTCTTTTGGAGGTGATTATGAAGTGGCTCTTTATGAACACTTGACTCCAATGACCCTTCCCTGCTTTCCCAAGCCCCCTCCCCTACCACCAGTGACCAAGTAAAGGCCACACCTTGTCAACTTGATTGAAACATATAAGATCCTGAGGGGTCTTGATAGGGTGGATGTGGAAAGGATGTTTCCCCTTGTGGGAGAATCTAGAACTAGGGGTCACTGTTTAAAAATAAGGGGTCGTCCATTTAAGACAGAGATGAGGAGAAATTTTTTTCTCTCAGAGGGTCGTGAGTCTTTGGAATTCTCTTCCTCAAAAGGCGGTGGAAGCAGAGTCTTTGAATATTTTTAAGGCAGAGGTAGATAGATTCTTGATAAGCAAGGAGGTGAAAGGTTATCGGGGGTAGGTGGAAATGTGGAGTAATCAGTTCAGCCATGAACTTAGCGAATGGCGGAGCAGGCTCAAAGGGCCGAGTGGCCTACTCCTGCTCCTAATTCGTATGTTTGTATGTATCTCAGGTTTACACTGTCAGTCTGTAATTTGGCAGAGGAACTGGGGGTGGTGGGTGGGGGGGGGGGGGGGGGAGGTGTGGTGGGAGAGGCACTGGAATAATAAATTACTATTATCACATTAATGAGGTGACGTTAATTAGTGTGGCAAGGCCACTCGACAACAGTTTGATATATCTCCCTGCTCGAAATGCAGGAGAATTAGTCTAATGAAGGATGGGCTCTGAACAAGTTCATGAAAAAGAAATGGTGTGAAAAAATGGCAAGCAGGCTGAGAATTCTGGGGCTCAACCCTCACTTTCAAGGTGCTTTCACAATCAGAATAGAATCAGAGAATGATACAGCGCAGAAGGAGGCCATTCAGCCCATAGTGCCTGTGTCGACTCTTTGAAAGAGCTACCCAATTAGTCCCATTCTTCTCCTGCTCTTTCCCCAGAACCCTGCAAATTTTCCTTTTCAATTATTCATCCAATTCCCTTTTGAAAGTTACTATTGAATCTATTTCCACCGCCCTTTCAGGCAGCGCATTCCAGATCACAACAACTCACTGCGTTAACACATTTCTTCTCATCTCCCCTCTGGTTCTTTTGCCAATTATCTTAAATCTGTGCCATCTGTTATCCACCCTCCTGCCAGTGGAAACAGTTGCTCACCATTTACTTTACTAAAATCCCTGCATAATGTTGAACAGCTTACTTTTAAACTGGATGCAGCACCTGACCCCACCTACTTTCATTGCAGCAGCTTTTTCGGGAGCAGAGTGTGAGCGAGTGAGCAGCTGGGAAGGTCAGTTTGAAAGTAAATTTAATTTCCTTTTGTTTTTCGGCGGAGGCCAGGGGGCTGCTGGGTAAGTAAAACACTATATATTTGGGTGGTTTAAAATAACTTTCCTTTCATTGCAGCAGCTTTTCTGGGAGCAGAGTGTGAGCGAGTGAGCAGCTGGGAAGGTCAGTTTGAAAGTAAATTTAATTTCCTTTTGTTTTTCGGCGGAGGCCGGGGGCTGCTGGGTAAGTAAAACACTATATATTTGGGCGGTTTAAAATAACTTTCCTTTCATTGCAGCAGCTTTTTCGGGAGCAGAGTGTGAGCGAGTGAGCAGCTGGGAAGGTCAGTTTGAAAGTAAATTTAATTTCCTTTTGTTTTTCGGTGGAGGCCAGGGGGCTGCTGGGTAAGTAAAACACTATATATTTGGGCGGTTTAAAATAACTTTCCTTTCATTGCAGCAGCTTTTTCGGGAGCAGAGTGTGAGCGAGTGAGCAGCTGGGAAGGTCAGTTTGAAAGTAAATTTAATTTCCTTTTGTTTTTCGGCGGAGGCCAGGGGGCTGCTGGGTAAGTAAAACACTATATATTTGGGCGGTTTCTGAACCCGAGACACCACACTTGTCGTGTCTCCCACCCGCCCTCCTCCTCTAACCAAAAAAAAAGGACTCGGTGGGGTGTTTATAAGGTAAGGCTTTTTCGATTTCTCTGGTTTTATTGTGATTGGTAAAAACTTTTCGTTCCTTTTTCATTTAACTAAGTTAAGCTTAAGATTAAAAATGGCAGGAGATCTCAGACCCGTGTCATGCTCCTCTTGCTCAATGTGGGAGCTCAGGGACATGGCTGATGTCCCTGACTCCTTCACGTGCAGGAAGTGTGTCCAACTGCAGCTCTTGTTAGACCGCATGACGGCTCTCGAGCTGCGGATGGACTCACTTTGGAGCATGCGCGATGCTGAGGAGGTCGTGGATAGCACGTTTAGTGAATTGATCACACCGCAGATTAGGATTGCTGAGGGAGAAAGGGAATGGGTGACCAAAAGGCAGAGAAAGAGCAGGAAGGCAGCGCAGGAGTCCCCTGCGGTCATCTCCCTCCAAAACAAGTATACCGTTTTGGATACTGTTGAGGGAGATGGCTCACCAGGGGAAGGCAGCAGTAGCCAGGTCCATGGCACCGTGGCTGGCTCTGCTGTTCAGAAGGGCGGGAAAAAGAGTGGAAGGGCTATAGTCGTAGGGGATTCGATTGTAAGGGGAATAGATAGGCGGTTCTGTGGTCGAAAACGAGGCTCCCGAATGGTATGTTGCCTCCCAGGTGCACGGGTCAGGGATGTCTCAGATCGGCTGCAGAACATTCTAAAGGGGAAGGGTGAACAGCCAGTTGTCATTGTGCACATAGGCACTAATGATATAGGTAAAAAACGGGATGAGGTCCTACAAGCAGAGTTTAGGGAGTTAGGAGCCAAGTTAAAAAGTAGGACCTCAGAGGTAGTAATCTCAGGATTACTACCAGTGCCACGTGATAGTCAGAGTAAAAATGAAAGAATAGTCAGGATGAATGCGTGGCTTGAGAGATGGTGCAGGAAGGAGGGGTTCAGATTTTTGGGACATTGGGACCGGTTCTGGGGGAGGTGGGACTATTACAAATTGGACGGTCTACACCTGGGCCGGACTGGAACCAATGTCCTTGGAGGTGCTTTTGCTAACGCTGTTGGGGAGGGTTTAAACTAATGTGGCAGGGGGATGGGAACCAATTGAGGTCAGTTGACAGTAAGGAGGTAGTAACAAAAGCCTGTAAGGAACTAGATAATGAAGTCAGTGTGACTAAGGGGAAGAGCAGGCAGGGAGCAGATGATGAATATAAAGGGACTGGTGGTCTGAGGTGCATTTGTTTTAATGCAAGAAGTGTAGTAGGTAAGGCAGATGAACTTAGGGCTTGGATTAGTACCTGGGAGTATGATGTTATTGCTATTACTGAGACTTGGTTGAGGGAAGGGCATGATTGGCAACTAAATATCCCAGGATATCGATGCTTCAGGCGGGATAGAGAGGGAGGTAAAAGGGGTGGAGGAGTTGCATTACTGGTCAAAGAGGATATCACAACTGTGCTGAAGGAGGGCACTGTGGAGGACGCGAGCAGTGAGGCAATATGGACAGAACTCAGAAATAGGAAGGGTGCGGTAACAATGTTGGGGCTGCACTACAGGCCTCCCAACAGCGAGCGTGAGATAGAGGTACAAATATGTAAACAGATTATGGAAAGATGTAGGAGCAACAGGGTGGTGGTGATAGGAGATTTTAATTTTCCCAACATTGACTGGGATTCGCTTAGTGTTAGAGGTCCAGATGGAGCAGAATTTGTAAGGAGCATCCGGGAGGGTTTTCTAGAGCAGTATGTAAATAGTCCAACTCGGGAAGGGGCCATACTGGACCTGGTGTTGGGGAATGAGCCCGGCCAGGTTGTTGAATTTTCAGTAGGGGACTACTTTGGGAATAGTGATCACAATTCCGTAAGCTTTAAAATACTCATGGACAAAGACGAGAGTGGTCCTAAAGGAAGAGTGCTAAATTGGGGGAAGGCCAACTATACCAAAATTCGGCAGGAGCTGGGAAATGTAGATTGGGAGCAGCTGTTTGAAGGTAAATCCACATGTGATATGTGGGAGGCTTTTAAAGAGAGGTTGATTAGCGTGCAGGAGAGACATGTTCCTGTGAAAATGAGGGATAGAAATGGCAAGATTAGGGAACCATGGATGACAGGTGAAATTGTGAGACTAGCTAAGAGGAAAAAGGAAGCATACATAAGGTCTAGGCGGCTGATGAAAGACGAAGCTTTGAAAGAATATCGGGAATGTAGGACCAATCTGAAACGAGGAATTAAGAGGGCTAAAAGGGGTCATGAAATATCTTTAGCAAACAGGGTTAAGGAAAATCCCAAAGCCTTTTATTCATATATAAGGAGAAAGAGGGTAACTAGAGAAAGGATTGGCCCACTAAAGGACAAAGGAGGAATGTTATGCTTGGACTCAGAGAAAATGGGTGAGATTCTTTGCATCGGTATTCACCGAGGAGAGGGACATGACGGATGTTGAGGTTAGGAACAGATGTTTGATTACTCTAGGTCAAGTCGGCATAAGGAGGGAGGAAGTGTTGGGTATTCTAAAGGGCATTAAGGTGGACAAGTCCCCAGGTCCGGATGGGATCTATCCCAGGTTACTGAGGGAAGCAAGAGAGGAAATAGCTGGGGCCTTAACAGATATCTTTGCAGCATCCTTAAACACGGGTGAGGTCCCGGAGGACTGGAGAATTGCTAATGTTGTCCCCTTGTTTAAGAAGGGTAGCAGGGATAATCCAGGTAATTATAGACCGGTGAGCCTGACGTCAGTGGTAGGGAAGCTGCTGGAGAAGATACTGAGGGATAGGATCTATTCCCATTTGGAAGAAAATGGGCTCATCAGTGATAGGCAACATGGTTTTGTGCAGGGAAGGTCATGTCTTACCAACTTAATAGAATTCTTTGAGGAAGTGCCAAAGTTGATTGATGAGGGAAGGGCTGTCGATGTCATATACATGGACTTCAGTAAGGCGTTTGATAAGGTTCCCCATGGCAGGCTGATGGAGAAAGTGAAGGCGCTTGGGGTCCAAGGTGTACTAGCTAGATGGATAAAGAACTGGCTGGGCAACAGGAGACAGAGAGTAGCAGTTGAAGGGAGTTTCTCAAAATGGAGACGTGTGACCAGTGGTGTTCCACAGGGATCCGTGCTGGGACCACTGTTGTTTGTGATATACATTAATGATTTGGAGGAAAGTATAGGTGGACTGATTAGCAAGTTTGCAGACGACACTAAGATTGGTGGAGTAGCAGATAGTGAAGGGGACTGTCAGAGAATACAGCAGAATATAGATAGATTGGAGAGTTGGGCAGAGAAATGGCAGATGGAGTTCAATCAGGGCAAATGCGAGGTGATGCATTTTGGAAGATCCAATTCAAGAGTGAACTATACAGTAAATGGAAAAGTCCTGGGGAAAATTGATGTCCAGAGAGATTTGGGTGTTCAGGTCCACTGTTCCCTGAAGGTGGCAACGCAGGTAAATAGAGTGGTCAAGAAGGCATACGGCATGCTTTCCTTCATCGGACGGGGCATTGAGGACAAGAGTTGGCAGGTCATGTTACAGTTGTATAGGACTTTGGTTCGGCCACATTTGGAATACTGCGTACAGTTCTGGTCGCCACATTATCAAAAGGATGTGGATGCTTTGGAGAGGGTGCAGAGGAGGTTCACCAGGATGTTGCCTGGTATGGAGGGCGCTAGCTATGAAGAGAGGTTGAGTAGATTAGGATTATTTTCATTAGAAAGACGGAGGTTGAGGGGGGACCTGATTGAGGTGTACAAAATCATGAGAGGTATAGACAGGGTGGATAGCAAGAGGCTTTTTCCCAGAGTGGGGGTTTCAATTACTAGAGGACACGAGTTCAAAGTGAAAGGGGAAAAGTTTAGGGGGGATATGCGTGGAAAGTTCTTTACGCAGAGGGTGGTGGGCACCTGGAACGCATTGCCTGCGGAGGTGGTAGATGCGGGCACGATGGAGTCTTTTAAGATGTATCTAGACAGATACATGAATGGGCAGGAAGAAAAGAGATACAGAACCTTAGAAAATAGGCGACATGTTTAGAGAGAGGATCTGGATCGGCGCAGGCTTGGAGGGCCGAAGGGCCTGTTCCTGTGCTGTAATTATCTTTGTTCTTTGTTTGTTCTACTTCCTTCAGAAACAGCCTCGGCAGGAGCTGAGTGAGTTGACGCAGAGCCAACTTTCCTAAGTTGAGAACAATGAGGCCTTATTGTTGTTGAAGAACTCTGAGAAAGGGGTTAAACAAGCTGATGCTCCAGAAGAATATGAAACAGTCAGTGCTCACGGGGGTAGAGAGGAGGCTGGGGGAGGGGGATCTGTGGAAAGCGTGGAATTTTCTCAGTCTCCCTATTCTAATAAAGCACCTTATGACACATTGAGACTACCCCGGGTAATTTATTATTTGGCCATAAAATATTCCACGTTTATCAGGAGCTGTCACTTCACGCGATGGTGGCTGTGATGGAGGTGTGGTAAGGTCGTTTTCCGACTTTGTGCTTCCGGTGGGATGTCTCGCCTTTTGGGAGCTCAAATCAGAAGTTTAGGTGTGCTAAATTCCAACTGGGAAAGTTACTCGCTACTTTCACTTCCAATATCATGGACTGTCAGACCAATTCTACAATTGTAATCAAAATGAAGAATAAAACTTGCATTTATGTTGTGCCTTTCACGACCTCAGGACATCCCAAAGCTCTTTACAGTCAATTAAGTATTTTCAATGCGTAGTCACTCTTGTAGTGTAGGGAAACACGGCAGCCAATTGGTGCACAGCAAGATCCCACAAACAGCAATGTGTTAATCACTTGATCATATGTTTTATTAATGTTGGTTGAGGGTTAAACATTGTCCGAGGGCACCAGGGAGAACTCCTGCCCTCTACTTCGAAATAATGCTGTGGGATCATTTATGTTCACCTGGCAGGGTCGACGGGGCTCCAATTTAATCTGAAAGTTGGAACCTCGGACAGTGCAGCACTCCCTCAGTACTGCAGTGGGAGTGTCAGCCTGGATTATGTACTCAAGTCTCTGAGTGGAGTGCTACCCACTGAGCTACGAGTCACACTTATACTTTTCAATATGGGTATGCTATATATTATATATATATATATATATATATACATAAATATATCAAAAAATATATATGAACTTTGCTTCTCCAGCCATACATCTTAAGCCCACACCCTTCTGTTTTGGATTCCTGCTTGTTCCTTTTTTCCCTCAGCTCCAACATCATTGGCTGATCTTTCAGCCATTCTACTCTCCTGCCCTGTGCAGCTCTGTCCCACAACTGTTCTGTCTCATGATGTATCTCCCTTCAAAAGCCTCTTAAAAAATTCTAAAGGGGTGAAATCCTGACCTTGAGGCAGGAGAACTCAGATCTGGTGTCCACCATTTTTCCATCCATTTGTTTCAACGGGTTGGGAATATTTAGGCCCTCGCAAACTGCCATTTCCCAACAAACCCAGCTGGAAACACAGAGAATTGTGCCTGGTGTCTTTAATTAACCATTTTCCCTAATTTGTCCCAACAACTACCAGGTGGCTTCCTCTTCCTCTTTGTAAGAATCTCTGAGACTCTCCTTCAGGTAAGGGGCCACTCACTAAAATTAATATGGTGCCCTTTCAGTGAGCTACAAAACCAGCCATTCAGTGACTCCTGAGGGGCAACTTGTTAATGTTGCCAGGGCTAGAAAGTTGCAGCTATGAGGAAAGATTGGATCGGCTAAGGTTATAGAGTCATAGAATTAGACAGCACAGAAACAGGCCCTTCGACCCATCGTGTCTGTGCCAGCCATCAAACACCTAACTATTCTAATCCCATTTTTCAGCACTTGGCCCGTAGCCTTGTATGCTATGGCGTTTCAAGTGCTCATCTAAATACTTCTTAAATGTTGTGAGGGTTCCTGCCTCTACTACCCCTTCAGGCAGTGCATTCCAGATTCCAACCACCCTCTGCGTGAAAATTATTTTCCTCAAATCCCCTCTAAACCTCCTGCCCTTACCTTAAATCTATGTCCCCTGGTTATTGACCCCTCTGCTAAGGGAAAAGGTTTCTTCCTAACTAACCTAGCAATGCCCCTCATAATTTTATATGCCTCAATCAGGTCCCCCCTCAGCCTTCTCTGCTCTAAGGAAAACAACCCTAGCCTTTTCAGTCTCTCTTCATAGCTGAAATGCTCCAGCCCAGGCAACA
Source organism: Heterodontus francisci (assembly GCF_036365525.1). NCBI lineage: Eukaryota > Metazoa > Chordata > Chondrichthyes > Heterodontiformes > Heterodontidae > Heterodontus > Heterodontus francisci. The sequence goes on along the minus strand of NC_090377.1, from coordinate 12,971,373 downwards.
TCCTGGTGAATCTCCTCTGCACCCTCTCCAGTGCAATCACATCCTTCCTATAGTGTGGTGCCCAGAACTGTACACAGTACTCCAGCTGTGGCCTAACTAGCATTTTATACAGCTCCATCATAACCTCCCTGCTCTTATATTCTATGCCTTGGCTAATAAAGGCAAGTATCCCATATGCCTTCCTAACCACCTTATTTACCTGTGCTGCTGCCTTCAGTGATCTATGGACAAGTACAGCAAGGTCCCTCTGACCCTCTGTACTTCCAAGGGTCCTACCATCCATTGTATATTCCCTTGCCTTGTTTGTCCTCCCAAAATGCATCACCTCACACCTCTCAGGATTAAATTCCATTTGCCACTGCTCCGCCCATCTTACCAGCCCACCTATATCATCCTGTAATCTAAGGCTTTCCTCCTCACTATTTATGACTTATCATACCTCCTATATTCACGTCTAAATCATTAATGTACACTACAAACAGCAGGGGTCCCAGCTTCTATCCCTGTGGTACACCACTGGTCACAGGCTTCCACTCGCAAAAACAACCCTCGACCATCACCCTCTGCCTCCTGCCACTCAGCCAATTTTGGTTCCAATTTGCCAAATTACCCTGGATCCCATGGGCTCTTACCTTCTTAATCAATCTCCCATGCAGGATCTAATCAAAAGCCTTACTGAAGTCCATGTAGACTACATCAACTGCTTTACCCTCATCTACACATCTAGTCACCACCTCGAAAAATTCAATCAAGTTAGCTAGACACGGTCTCCCCCTGACAAAGCCATGCTGAATATCCCTGATTAATCCATGCCTCTCCAAGTGGAGATTAATCCTGTCCCTCAGAAGTTTTTCCAATAGTTTCCCTACCACTGATGTTAGACTCACCGGCCTGTAATTACCTGGTTTATCCCTACTACCCTTCTTGAATAATGGTACCACATTTGCTGCCCTCCAATCCTCTGGTACCTCTCCTGTGGCCAGAGAGGATTTGAAAATTTGTGTCAGAGCCCCTGCTATCTCCTACCTTGCCTCACATAACAGCTTGGGATACATCTCATCTGGGCCTATTTTAACAGAGGAGGCTGAGGGGTGACTTAATTGAAGTGTACAAAATTATCAGGGGCCTAGATAGAGTAGACAGGAAGGACCTTTTCCCCTAGCGGAGAGGTCAATTACCAGGGGACACAGATTTAAGGTGATCGGTAGAAGGATTAAAGGGGACATGAGGAAATATTTTTTCACCCAGAGGGTGGTGGGTGTCTGGAATTCACTGCCAGGAACGGTGGTGGAGGCAGAAACCCTCAACTCTTTTAAAAGATACCTGGAGCTGCAACTGAAGTGCTGTGACCTGCAAAGCTACGGACCAGCTGCTGGAAGGTGGGATTAGATTGGGCGGCGAGCTTTTTCGGCTGACGCAGACACGATGGGCTGAATGGCCTCCTTCAGTGCCATAATTTTTCAATGGTTCTATGGTTCTATGGTTCTCATCGGAACACAGAAACGGATGGAGGCCATTCAGCCCCTCGAACCTATTCTGCCATTCTGTTCCATCATGGCTGTTCTGTATCTTAACTCCATTTACATGCTTTTGATCAATATCCTTTAATACTCTTATGCAATAAAAATCTATCAATTTCAGTTTTGAAATTTTCAATTGTTCCCCAAGCCTCAAAAGATTTCCACTACTCTTTGCATGAAGAAGTGCTTCCTAACATCCCCCCGGAATGGGCTAGCTCTAAATTCTAGGTTGTGCTCACTTGTTCCGGCCACCCCTACCAGGGAAATACTTTCTGTCTATCTACCCTATCAAATCCTTTAATCATCTTGAACAACAACATCAACTTGCACTTATATTGCACCTTTACAATAAAAAGGCATTTCATAGGAACATCACGAGACATAATCAACAGATATTAACAGATATTAAGAAAGGTGACCAAAAAGCAAAGTAGGTTTTTCCAGAGCAATTTAGGGAGTGGTGGAGATCCAAAGAGGTTTAGGATGGGAATGCCAGAGCTTAGAGCCTAGAAAGCTGAAGTAGTTAAAATTGGAGATGCATAAGAGGCCAGAATTGGAGCAGCACAAAGATCTCAGAGGGTTGTAGGGCTGGAGTCAGTTACAGAGATTATGAACAGGGAGGCATGGAGGGATTTGAACAGAAGCATGAGAATTTTAAAATTAAAGTGCCTGAATTAGATCACTCTTAATATTCTGTACTCAAGGGAATACAGCAACTTTCATCCTATGAAAAAAAGTCCTGAACACCACGAAGCAAAAGCTTTTCCCATAAGCTGAGTGTTTACAGAGGTGGGGACTACAATGAGTGCTCTGTATTAATTGAACAGCACAACCTTATCTTTACAAGCAATAATATTTATAGGATTGGCTATGTTGGTAACTCTCTTGCCATCTGAATCTGGAGAGTCCAGGACCTGAGCACAAAATCTAGGCGGACATTTGAGCAGTACTTATAAAAATTCATTTTCAGGATGTGCACGTCACTTACAAGGTCTGTATTTACTGCCCATCCCTAGTTGCCCCTGAGAAGGTAGTAGTGTCTTCTTTAAGCAGTTGGATCCTACTGAGTGGCTTGCTAGGTTACTTCAGAGGGAAGTTAAGGGTCAACTATATTGATGTGGGGCTGGAGTCACATATAGGCCCAGACCTGACAAGGAAGGCAGGCTTCCTTCCCTAAGGGGACATTAGTTGGGATTTTTACGACAATCCAACAGTTTCATGGTCACTCTTCCCGATACCAGATTTTTATTTCCAGGTTTTTAAAAAAAAGTAAATTCAAATTCACAGGTCGCCATGGTGGGATCTGAACACACGTTCCCTGGATTATATATCCAGGCCTCTCAATTATTGGTCTTGTAGCAAAACTACTGCTGTTGCGTTGTCGCAGATGCTATTCTTCAATAATAATATCCTTCAAGCTGTTTGTATTTATATAGAGCCTTTAATTTAATAAAACATCACAAGCACGTCACAGGAGCGTTATAACGCAAAATTTGACACCGAGTCACATAAGGAGATATTAGGGCAGATGGTCAAAAGCTTGTTCAAACAGGTAGGTTTTAAGGAGTGTCTTAAAGGAGGAAAGAGAGGTGGAGAGGCAGAGAGGATTAGGGATGGAATTCCAGAGCTTAGGACCCAGGCAGCTGAAGGCATGGCTGATAATGGTGGCGTGATGGAAAATGAGGATGCTCAAGAGGCCAGAATTAGAGGATGCAGAGATGTTAATCCGAGGCCCTCTCTGCCCTCTCAGGTGGATACGATTGATACCACTATTTCAAGAAGAGCAGAGGAGATTTCACCAGTGCCCTGGCCAATATTTATCTCTGAACCAACATCACCATAGTAGCCTGGTCTCAATGCTGTTTGTGGGATCTTGCTGTGTGAAAATTGGCTGCTGCATATCCTCCATTACAACAGTGACTATACTTCAAAAGTACTTCATTGACTGGATAGGACCTTCTAAGGTGGCTAAATAAATTCAAGTCTTTCTTTACTGCAGCTGATATGAGGAAAGGTGTGTGGGGTCTTGCCTGTCCCCTCCTGAGAATGAATTGCACACCACTGGGTTTTGCTTGCTGGAGGTGAACAGGTCGGCTAGTGGCAGGTTGGTAACCAGTGCAAGCTATGCCACATTGACACGAAAGTGACTGCAAAACTGCACCCACCATTGGGAGTTCACTGTATCCTGTCTGCCTGACGGGGCAAGGTTGTATTTACCATCTGCACAAAGCTCCAAGAGGGGAAATCGATCGAACAAGCAAAGTAGCAGCGGTGCTTTACACCCTAGGAGTGGCTCACTCCTCATCAGGCTGCAGACGTCTTATCACATGGCAGTGGCCTGATCCATCTGGAGCCAAAAACCTCCAGGCAGGCCAGGGTTGTTCTCGCTTTTGGCAGCAGCTGAGCTTGATATGGCCAGAAGGCGATAGCATTTAACAAAAAAATCAATTAACACCATACCACCTGCTTGATACTATTTACAAAACTAATCGTTAATGAGGAGTCACACCGAGATTAATAATAGGCATGATAGCTTTTCTGCTTCTAAAATATTAATAATATTATGCTGCTTTATGTTGTCTCTCACATGTTCATATGAACATATGGGGCCAATATTGCTCACCACAGGCAAGGGATCTACCTCTGGAGCAGGCAGTTGGAAATTTTTACCCTGCAACATTTTTCTACCAACGGCCAATCTGGTCCAAAGAGAAAGCTAATTCTAAAGCGGACGTGCCTTGATAAACCACAATTGGCCAAGGATGTAGCAAGTTACTGCCAAGTGATAAGATACCTCATTGTGTACTGAATCACTCTCAGGCTGTTCTGATGCAAAAATACTTTTAATTGTTCAATCGATCCTCTTTGAGCATGAACCAGATGGTAAATGCGATTCGATCATTCGGGCGACCAGGATATAGCAGCGTGGAACATTATGAATGGGGGGGTGGGAAGGCCATTCAGCTCCCTGAGCCTGTTCCTCCATTCAGTTAGATCATGGCTGATCTGTACCTTAACCTCATTACCAAACAAAAATCTGTTGATCTTAGTTTGGAAATGTTCAATGGACTTCCAGCCTCAACAGCTTTTTGGGAGGAGAGAGTTGTAGATGTCCACTACCCTTTGTGTGAAGAAGTGCTTCCTGACATCACCCCTGAATGGCCTGGCTCTAATTTTAAGGTGATGTCCAGTTGCTCTGGACTCCCTCCACCAGAGAAAATAGTTTGTCTCTATCTTCCCAATAAACTCCTTTTATCATCTAAAACAACTTACATTTGTATGGCACCTTTAATACAGTAGAACATCCCAAGTGGCTTCACAGGAATGTTATCAAACAAATTTTGACACCAAGCCACAAAAGGAGATATTAGATCAGGTGACCAAAAGCTTGGTCAAAGAGGTAGGTTTTAAGATCATCTTAAAGGAGGAGAGGTAGAGAATTGGAGACGTTTATGTCGGGAATTCCAGAACGTAGTACCGACGCAGCTGAAGCCACAGCCGCCAATGGTGGAGCGATTTAAAATTGGCAATACACATAAGGCCAGAACTGGAGAAGCTGAGAGATCTTGGATGCCTGTAGGACTGGAGGAGGTTACAGAGATAGGAAGAGAGGGATAGATTTAATCATCTTAAGCACCTCAATTAAATCACCCTTCAATCTTCGATTCTCAAGGGAGTACAAGCTTCGTCTGTGCAACCTATCCTTGTAATTTAACATTTGGGGTTGAGTTAGATAACGAGGGAGGTGTCAGGTTCCATTCTTTCTCCATGCTGGATTGCCTGATTGCAGCTGGGGCAGGAATATTCTAGTTAGCCTCAACTCATTTTGGTAAGTGGGGTCGTTGGGAGAAGTGGGGCACACGGGATGGGGGAAGTCAGCCAGGGTTCCAACTGTGTCCAGCGATCCAGTGAACCTGCCAGAAAGTCTGTTGAGGACATAATGAACCATCCCCGGTGGATCAAATAGCCTGTTGATGTTAAACTTCAGAAAGCTGACTATGGAAGGATAATGCTGGAGCCTATATTTACTCAATTTCACATTTATTGTGCAGAATAAAAGGATTACAAACATGTAGCTCCTCACTCAAAATCCTCCACCAGTCTCAGTAAGTGTCTGCTTATAAGTGCTCAACTAAGATCCCAATGAACATGCTTCACTTGGCTCGGTAGCACCACTACTGACCAAGCTGGCCGAGTCCTAAAGGACATAGCTGCTAGACTGGGGCTGTGGCAGGTGGTGAGGGAACCAACAAGAGGGAAAAATATACTTGACCTCGTCCTCACCAATCTGCCTGCCACAGATGCATCTGTCCTTGACAGTATTGGTAGGAGTGACCATCGCACAGTCCTTGTGGAGACAAAGTCCCATCTTCACATTGAGGATACCCTTCATCGGGTTGTGTGGCACTACCACTGTGCTAAATGGTAACGATTTCAAACAGATCTGGCAATGCAAAACTGGGCAGCCATGAGGCGCTGTGGACCATCAGCAGCAGCAGAATTGTACTCAACCACAATCTGTAACCTCATGGCCCGGCATATCCCCCACTTTACCAATGAAATCAAGCCGGGGAGACCAATCCTGGTCAATGAAGAGTGCAGGAGGGCATGCCAGGAGCAGCACCAGGCATACCTTAAAATGAGGTGTCAAGCTGGTGAAGCTACAACCCAGGACTACTTTCGTGCCAAACAGCGTAAGCAGCATGCAATAGACAGAGCTAAGTGATCCCATAACCAACAGATCAGATCTAAGCTCTGCAGTCCTGCCACATCCAGTCATGAATGGTGGTGGACAATTAAACAGACTCCTCAAATATCCCCATCCTCAATGATGGGGGAGCCCAGAACATCAGTGTGAAAGATAAGGCTGAAGCATTTGCAACAATCTTCAGCCAGAAGTGCCAAGTCGATGATCCATTTCGCCCTCCTCCTGAAGTCCTTAGCATCACAGATACCAGTCTTCAGCCAATTCGATTCACTCCGTGTGATATCAAGAAACGACTGAAGGCACTCGATGCTGCAAAGTCTATGAGCCCTGACAACATTCCAGCAATAGTACTGAAGACCTGTACTCCAGAACTTGCTGCACCCCTAGCCAAGCTGTTCCAGTATAGCTACAACACTGGTACCTCTCCAGCAATGTGGAAAATTGCCCAGGTATGTCCTGTGCACAAAAAGCAGGACAAGTCCAACCCGGCCAGTTACCGCCCCATCAGTCTACTCTCAATCATCAGTAAAGTGATGGATGGTGTCGTCGACATTCCATCAAGCGGCACTTGCTTAGCAATAACCTGCTCAGTGATGCTCAGTTTGGGTTCCGCCAGGGCCACTCAGCGACTGACCTCCTTACAGCCTTGGTTCAAACATGGACAAAAGAGCTGAACTCAAGAGGTGAGGTGAGAGTGACTGCCCTTGATATCAAGGCAGCATTTGACCGAGTATCGCATCAAGGAGCCCTAGCAAAACTGGAGTCAATGTGAATCAGGAGGAAAACTCTCCGCTGGCTGGAGTCATACCTAGAGCAAAGGAAGATGGTTGTGCTTGTTGGAGGTCAAAATCAGCTCAGCTCCAGGACATCACTGTTTCTCAGGGTGGTGTCCTAGGTCCAACCATCTACAGCTGCTTCAATCATAAGGTCAGAAGTGGGGATGTTCGTTGATGATTGCACAATGTCAGCACCACTCGTGACTCCTCAGATACTGAAGCAGTCTGTGTACAAATGCAGCCAGATCTGGACAATATTCAGGTTTGGGCTGATAAGTGGCAAGTAACATTCGCACCACACAAGTGCCAGGCAATGACCATCTCCAACAAGAGAGAATCTAACCATCTCCCCTTGACATTCAATGGCATTACCATCGCTGAATCCCCCACTATCAACATACTGAGGGTTACCATTGACCAGAAACTGAACTGGAGTAGCCATATAAATACCATGGCTACAAGAGCAGGTCAGAGGCTGGGAATCCTGTGGCGAATGGAAAAGTCCTGGGGAAAATTGATGTCCAGAGAGATTTGGGTGTTCAGGTCCACTGTTCCCTGAAGGTGGCAACGCAGGTAAATAGAGTGGTCAAGAAGGCATACGGCATGCTTTCCTTCATCGGACGGGGCATTGAGTACAAGAGTTGGCAGGTCATGTTACAGTTGTATAGGACTTTGGTTCGGCCACATTTGGAATACTGCGTACAGTTCTGGTCGCCACATTATCAAAAGGATGTGGATGCTTTGGAGAGGGTGCAGAGGAGGTTCACCAGGATGTTGCCTGGTATGGAGGGCGCTAGCTATGAAGAGAGGTTGAGCAGATTAGGATTATTTTCATTAGAAAGACGGAGGTTGAGGGGGGACCTGATTGAGGTGTACAAAATCATGAGAGGTATAGACAGGGTGGACAGCAAGAGGCTTTTTCCCAGAGTGGGGGTTTCAATTACGAGAGGACACGAGTTCAAAGTGAAAGGGGAAATGTTTAGGGGGGATATGCGTGGAAAGTTCTTTACGCAGAGGGTGGTGGGCACCTGGAACGCGTTGCCAGCGGAGGTGGTAGACGCGGGCACGATGGAGTCTTTTAAGATGTATCTAGACAGATACATGAATGGGCAGGAAGAAAAGAGATACAGAACCTTAGAAAATAGGCGACATGTGTAGAGAGAGGATCTGGATCGGCGCAGGCTTGGAGGGCCGAAGGGCCTGTTCCTGTGCTGTAATTATCTTTGTTCTTTGTTTTTTGTTCTTTGAGTAACTCACCTCCTGACTCCCCAAAGCCTGTCCACCATCTACAAGGCACAAGTCAAGAGTGTGATGGAATACTCTCCACTTGCCTGGATGGGTGCAGCTCCAACAATACTCAAGTAGTTTGACACCATCCAGGACAAAGCAGCCCGCTTGATTGGCACACCATCCACAAACATTCACTCCCTCCACCACCGATGCACAGTGGCAGCAGTGTGTACCATCTCCAAGATGCACTGCAACAACACAGCAAGGCCCCTCGACAGCACCTTCTAAACCCGTGATTTCTACCTCCTAGAAGGTCAAGGGCAGCAGATGCATGGGAACACCACCACCTGCAAGTTCCCCTCCAAGTCACACACCACCCTGACTTGGAACTATATCGCTGTTCCTCCACTGTCGCTGGGTTAAAATCCTGGAACTCCCTTCCTAACAGCAACGGGGGTGTCCCATTCGAGGTTCAAGAAGGCAGCTCACCATCACCTTCTCAAGGGCAATTAGAGATGGGCAATAAATGCTGGCCTAGCCAGTGACACCCACATCCCATGAACGAATAAAAAAATATAATGAAAGCATTGATATACAATTAATAGATTAACAGTTGACATTCAGTATGGAGTAATGCTGGCCAGTTATGTGCAGTGCCTCTGGGGCAGAACACAGGCAGGTCAAATAAAGTTTTGATTCATTTAACCACACAGTTATCCAACAGGAAATCGCTGACTAGCCACGGATGTGGTCACAGCCACAGTGGTTTAGCCCCATTTCAGTAGAAAACTTCTTACGTGCAATACAGGTAAATGGTCTTAACACATGTATATTTACTGAGCAAACATCAGTGATCATTCAGTGGCAAACTTTCTCTTTCATCAAAGTTTGGAAACCTGGCATGCATTTATTACAATTTGGAAGAACTTTTTACAGTTTTTGGTGCAGCCGTCGCAAGGGGTAGCTTGACCTCTTCAGAGTAATCGCTGAGTGTTGACTCATCAATGACCACAAAGCATTGCCACACTCTGCTTTGGGTCTTACCATTTTACCAACAAATGCACAGAATGGTTAAAGTTTACGTACAAGCACGCTGTGCGAATATGAGTATTGAAATCACAGGCTCAATGATGGTGTCTATTACTCACTTCAATCAGAAAATACAACATGCCACATGTGGCTAACATATCGGTCAACTCTGTCTTGCTATTTCTTAGAGCTGTGTTGCTCAGTAGCAGCCTCTTTAAGAGGATGCAATAGCAATTAGGCAAAAGCTGTTTATCCTTTGTGATCAAATAGAAATTTGCACAAGTGGTTGATTTAGAGAGGGCCAGCAGAGATGTATTCAGATGACTTTGCCTGACCCTGGGGCCACTTGTCAGCTTGTTATCCCGTGTCCTGCTCCTCCTGCTCCCATCCCACATCTGCTTCACTGTGCCATACACACACACAAACACACAGTGGACCACCCACCCAGGAGACTTTTACCTTCTCCCACTAGATTAGATTAGAGATACAGCACTGAAACAGGCCCTTCGGCCCACCGAGTCTGTGCCGAACATCAACCACCCATTTATACTAATCCTACACTAATCCCATATTCCTACCAAACATCCCCACCTGTCCCTATATTTCCCTACCACCTACCTATACTAGTGACAATTTATAATGGCCAATTTACCTATCAACCTGCAAGTCTTTTTGGCTTGTGGGAGGAAACCGGAGCACCCGGAGAAAACCCACGCAGACACAGGGAGAACTTGCAAACTCCACACAGGCAGTACCCGGACTCGAACCCAGATCCCTGGAGCTGTGAGGCTGCAGTGCTAACCACTGCGCCACTGTGCCGCCCCACTGTACACACTCATCCCACAGGCTGCCCTCGTGGTGCGTCCGCTTAAATCTTGTCGTTGAATCGCCCAGCCAATTTAATCGCTTAAGGTTGTGGGGGGGACGGAAGTGGGGGGGAGTGTGTGGGAACCGAATTATGGTCTAAATTTTCCAAATGCACATCGGCGATAAGGAACCTTGTCTACACCCTGCGATCAGCAGCAGAGGGGGGAATGTTCCTACATACTCCAGATGTTGTAAAAGAAAGAAAGGCATGCATTTTTTCCCTTTTATTGTAGCCCATGTTTCCATTTTGGGGTTGGGGCAGAGCTGGGGGAGGAAGGGATGAGGTGACAGAAATCCCTTCTATTTAAATTATCTTTAAAAATGAGGTGCAGAATTATGCCCTCATTCTGGGCACACTTCGATTCATGCTTTTTTATATTTGTTAATGGGAAGTAAACATCATTGGCATGGCCAGCTTTTATTGCCCATTCTAATTGCCCTTGAGAAGGTGGTGGTGAGCTGCCTTCTTGAACTGCTGCAGTCTATCTGGTGTAAGTACACCCACAGTACTTACATGGGAACTTGCAGATGGTGGTGTTCCCATGCGCCTGCTGCCCTTGTCCTTCTAGGTGGTAGAGGTCGCAGGTTTGGAAGGTGCTGTTGAAGAAGCCTTGGCAAGTTGCTGCAGTGCATTTTGTAGATGGTACACACTGCTGCCACTGTGGTGGTGGAGGGAATGAATATTTAAGGTGGTAGTTGGGGTACCATGCTGGCACTATGTGTTGTCTGATCGCAGGGTATAGACAAGGTTCCTTATCGCCGATGTGCATTTGGAAAATTTAGTCCATAGTTCGGTTCCCGTCCCCACCCCGCCCTTCCCTCCCCCACAACCTTGAGCCATTAAATTGGCTCAGCTTTGTCCTGGATGGTGTCGAGCTTCTTGAGTGTTGTTGGAGCTGCACCCATCCAGGCAAGTGGAGAGTATTCCATCACACTCCTGACTTGTGTCTTGTCGAAGATGGACTGTCTTTGGGGAGTCAGGAGGTGAGTTATTCTCCACAGAATTCCTAGCCTCTGACCTGCTCTTGGAGCCACAGTATTTATATTGGTGCTCCAATTAAGTTTCTGGTTAATGGTGACCCCCAGGAAGGTGGGAGATTCAGTGACGGTAATGCAGTTGATTGTCAAGGGGAGATGGTTAGCCTCTCTCTTGTTGAAGATGGTCATTGTCTGGCACTTGTGTGACGTGAATGTTACTTGCCACTTATCAGCCCAGTCCTGAATGTTGTCCAGGTCTTGCTGCATATGGGCACGAACTGCTTCAGTGTCTGAGAAGTTGCAAATGAAACTGAACAACATACAATCATCAGTGAACATCCTCACTCCTGACCTTATTATGGAGGGAAGGCCATTGATGAAGCAGCTGAAGATGGTTGGGCCTTGGACACTACCATGAGGAACTCCTGCAGTGATGTCCTGGTGCTGAGATGTTTGGCCTCAACCACAACCATCTTTATGCTAGATATGACTCAAACCAATGGAGAGTTTTCCCCCAATTCCCATTCCTATTGTTACGACCAGGTGAGAAAAGTGTCTAGGGTTTCCTCTCAGCCTTCTCCTAGTCTTATTGTAACAGGGTTTAATTTTAAACACACTGTATTTTTAGCTCCCCCTTGGTGAATCCTTGTTCACCGCTTTCCAATTATAAGGCAAAGAAACCAGCACAAACAGGCTTTCCCACAATAGCATGCATACGCGATACACACATGCAAACAGAGACAGAAAAGAGAAGAAAAATGAAGTGGCAAAGTTTGAGGCAATATCTGGAGAGTTTCGTTACGGTTCTTCGAGCTCACTGTCTCTTCTCTTTGGCCTCCTTGTCTCGGGAGACAATGGGTAAGCGCCTGGAGGTGGTCAGTGGTTTGTGAAGCAGCGCCTGGAGTGGCTATAAAGGCCAATTCTAGAGTGACAGACTCTTCCACAGGTGCTGCAGAGAAATTTGTTTGTCGGGGCTGTTACACAGTTGGCTCTCCCCTTGCGCTTCTGTCTTTTTTCCTGCCGACTGCTAAGTCTCTTCGACTCGCCACACTTTAGCCCCGCCTTTATGGCTGCCCGCCAGCTCCGGCGATCGCTGGCAACTGACTCCCACGACTTGTGATCAATGTCACAGGACTTCATGTCGCATTTGCAGATGTCTTTAAAGCGGAGACATGGACGGCCGGTGGGTCTGATACCAGTGGCGAGCTCGCTGTACAATGTTTCTTTGGGGATCCTGCCATCTTCCATGCGGCTCACATGGCCAAGCCATCTCAAGCACCGCTGACTCAGTAGTGTGTATAAGCTGGGGATGTTGGCCGCCTCGAGGACTTCAGTGTTGGAGATATGGTCCTGCCACCTGATGCTAAGGATTCTCCGGAGGCAGCGAAGATGGAATGAATTGAGATGTCGCTCTTGGCTGACATACGTTGTCCAGGCCTCACTGCCATAGAGCAAGACACTGAGGACACAGGCTTGATACACTTGGACTTTTGTGTTCCGTGTCAGTGCGCCATTTTCCCACACTCTCTTGGCCAGTCTGGACATAGCAGTGGAAGCCTTTCCCATGCGCTTGTTGATTTCTGCATCGAGAGACAGGTTACTGGTGATAGTTGAGCCTAGGTAGGTGAACTCTTGAACCACTTCCAGAGCGTGGTCGCCGATATTGATAGATGGAGCATTACTGACGTCCTGTCCCATGATGTTCGTTTTCTTGAGGCTGATGGTTTGGCCAAATTCGTTGCAGGCAGCCACAAACCTGTCGATGAGACTCTGCAGAAACTCTTCAGTGTGAGATGTTAAAGCAGCATCGTCAGCAAAAAGGAGTTCCCTGATGAGGACTTTCCGTACTTTGGTCTTCGCTCTTAGACGGGAAAGGTTGAACAACCTGCCCCCTGATCTTGTGTGGAGGAAAATTCCTTCTTCTGAAGACTTGAACGCATGTGAGAGCAGCAGAGAGAAGAAAATCCCAAACAGTGTGGGTGCGAGAACACAGCCCTGTTTCACGCCACTCAGGATAGGAAAGGGGTCTGATGAGGTGCCGCTGTGCTGAATTGTGCCTTTCATATTGTCATGGAATGAGGTGATGATACTTAGTAGCTTTGGTGGACATCCGATCTTTTCTAGTCGTCTGAAGAGGCCACGTCTGCTGACGAGGTCAAAGGCTTTGGTGAGATCAATGAAAGCAATGTAGAGGGGCATCTGTTGTTCGCGGCATTTCTCCTGTATCTGACGAAGGGAGAACAACATGTCAATGGTCGATCTCTCTGCACGAAAGCCACACTGTGCCTCAGGGTAGACGCGCTCGGCCAGCTTCTGGAGCCTGTTTAGAGCGACTTGAGCAATGACTTTCCCCACTATGCTGAGCAGGGAGATTCCACGGTAGTCGTTGCAGTCACCGCGGTCACCTTTGTTTTTACAGAGAGTGATGATATTGGCATCGCGCATCTCCTGAGGTACTGCTCCCTCGTCCCAGCACAGGCAAAGCAGTTCATGTAGTGATTAGATTAGAGATACAGCACTGAAACAGGCCCTTCGGCCCACCGAGTCTGTGCCGAACATCAACCACCCATTTATACTAATCCTACACTAATCCCATATTCCTACCACATCCCCACCTGTCCCTATATTTCCCTACCACCTACCTATACTAGTGACAATTTATAATGGCCAATTTACCTATCAACCTGCAAGTCTTTTGGCTTGTGGGAGGAAACCGGAGCACCCGGAGAAAACCCACGCAGACACAGGGAGAACTTGCAAACTCCACACAGGCAGTACCCGGAATCGAACCCGGGTCGCTGGAGCTGTGAGGCTGCGGTGCTAACCACTGCGCCACTGTGCTGCCCTTGTGCTGAGAGTATAGCAGGCTTGGCACTCTTGATTATTTCAGGGGTAATGCCGTCCTTCCCGGGGGCCTTTCCGCTGGATAGAGAATCAATGTCATCACTGAGTTCCGATTTTGTTGGCTGTACGTCCAGCTCATCCATGACTGGCAGAGACTGGGTTGCACTGAGGGCGGTCTCAGTGACAACATTTTCCCTGGAGTACAGTTCTAGGTAGTGCTCCACCCAGCGGTCCATTTGCTTGCGTTGGTCAGTGATTGTGTCCCCTGATTTAGATTTGAGGGGGGCAATCTTCTTGATGGTTGCCCCAAAAGCTCTCTTAATGCCATCATACATTCCTCTGATGTTTCCGGTGTCTGAGGCCAGCTGAATATGACTGCATAGGTGTTGCCAGTAGTCATTTGCACAGCACCTGGCTGTTCTTTGTGCAGTGCTTCTGGCTGCTTTAAGTGCTGCGGATGTTAAATCGCTGGGGGCTTTCTTGTAGTTGAACAGTGCAGTGCGCTTTGCAGCTATGACAGGTTCCAGCTCTTCAAAATTAGATTGAAACCAGTCTGCATTCCTCTTCGCACATTTGCCATAGGTGGGCAAAGCTGACTCATAGATGGCATCTCTGATGTGGGCTCACTTGGTCTCAGCATCCCCTGTGGGAGTGTTTTGAAGGGCTTTTACAAGTGAATTTAGAAAATTTTGTAACAGCTGTGGATGAGAAATTCTGCTCGTGTTGATGCGCGGGTGGCCCTTCTGCTTGGAGTGATGCAGCTTCTTTGGTTTGAGTCTAACCTTGCTGCACACCAGGGAGTGGTCGGTGTCACAGTCTGCACTGTGGAAGCTGCGTGTGATTTGAACATTGTTTAAGGAGGCTCGCCTTGTGACGATGAGGGCCAGCTGGTGCCAACGACGTGATCTTGGGTGCCTCCATGAAACCTGGTGACAGGGTTTAGTGTGAAAGAACGAGTTGGTGATGCAGAGGTTATGATTGGTACACAACTCAAGCAGTCTCTGTCCGTTCTCATTCATCCTTCCAATGCCATAGTGCCCAAGGCAGGAGGGCCATGAGTCATGGTCAGCCCCAACCCTGGCATTAAAGTCCCCCAGCAGGAACAGGTGTTCGATGTTGGGGATGCTACTAATGATATTATGGAGTTCCTCGTAGAACTGGTCTTTAGCTTCAGGTGGGGAGCAGAGTGTTGGAGCATAGATGCTGAGTAGGTGTACTGGATCAGAGGCAGTGAGCAGTCGGATGGACAGTATGCGTTCCAAGCCATTTGAGGGAGGCTCTATCATGCTGAGCAAGGAGTTTCTGATGGCGAAGCCCACTCCATGCTGTCCTTGTAGAGTCCTTGATTGTAGGTAGATCTT